>NC_058085.1:374632596-374945508 GCF_014858855.1 Bufo gargarizans | reverse complement strand
TGCATTAATATGAGCGGATCTGTTCAGAACGGATCCGATCGAACGCTAGTGTGAAAGTAGCCTAAACGTGACACTGAATTTCGGCCTGATAAACCTCAGTTTCCTTCATGAGTACTGACTTAGCTTTTTGGTGCATGTTGCCAGTTCCTTTTGTTACTTATATACTATGTGTTCTCTTGTACAGATACTGTAAGACTGTCGGGAGGGAAGGTCCTGGTCCACTGTGAGGCTGGAATCTCCAGGTCGCCTACCATATGCATGGCCTACCTCATGAAGACCAAGAGATTCCGCCTGGAGGAGGCTTTCGAGTACATCAAGCAACGCCGCAGCCTTATCTCTCCCAACTTCAGCTTCATGGGTCAACTTCTTCACTACGAGACAGAGATCTTCTCTTCCAAAACAAGCGCTCCTCCGCTCTTCCATGTCTTGTAAAAGGGACAGTGTGTCATTCTTCACAGAAGACCTGGACCTTGGGCAGCATTTTGAAGGGTCTTGTTTTTCCTTTCCAACTGCTGTCTTGACTCCTGTCCCACTCAGGTCTCCTGTGCACCAGATAAAACTCGGTCCTATCACTGCTACTTCATCCTGCTGATACGGGATTTGCTACAATGTGGACAAACCATGAACGTTTTTTAATGTGCAATATATCCGTCAGACTTGTATCACATCGTCCCGTGGAAACCGATGCGTCCGTTCAGCTTACATCCAATGCTTTAAAGACTTTCACATTCTGACTACTGTTTACATCTTCAGGAAGGTCCCATATTGATATAGGATGTCCTCCCAAAGTGTTTTAGGTAAAGGTTACATGTGATTTCTTGACTCTCCCACCACTAGAGTAAAGGTATTGAATACCTTCCCCTCTCTATTACTATATGCCCCAACCCTTCCTAAATTCTCCTTTAGTAGTGAATGACTTTCCAGCAAGGCAAGAGGTTTGAAGGCAGCTGCGTCCCCGCAGAACAGCCTGGCATATACCAGTGCCAGCAGCGTAAAGATGTGGGGTGTTCACACATAGGCGTTGTTATGTGGATCGTGGGTGGAAGCTTGTGCTCCTCCCGGCCTTGCCTTCTCCTCAGGCCATTGGGGGGGGGGGGGGTGTAGTACTTTAGGTCCTCAATGCAACAAATTAAAGGCATCTTGCACAGGGTGAGAGCAGAATGAGCCAACTGCATGCATGACAGTCGCACCATGGAGCCTTGCCTAGAATACCCTAGACTGGAAACATTGTAGGTAATGCAGTCCTATAAGTCACACCTGTCCACATTTACTGATGGACAGAAGAGTAGCGCAAATACACTGGGAAAAATGTACTAAAAGCCGAGTTATCGGGGAAGGCGTCTGCAACACGATGGAAGTGGCAACTCTCGGCATACTCCGAATGTCTGGATCGTTCATGGCTTGCTGTGCTTTGTAGTTTCAAAACCAGTTGCAAGCTCCACCCTTGATGCGTGAACCTCCACTACTGGTCCCACTGCCTGCAATCCTCCTCACATTCCTAATGGGAATCTCCAGGAAAGCGACGTGTTTTCTGCGTTCCTACACTGTCCTGTCGAGCGGCCTCTGCACGACTATTGGAATAATGCACTATATGTATTACTAGTATATTTTGTTGCAATAACCAAGCAATATACTTCCTGAAGGGGCTGAACCTTGAGCCTTAGTTTGGCAGGAAGGACTGTATGGTCCGTGCCAGTGCTGAGGGGGTTAACACTGGATTGTTTATTTAACCCCTAGACTGCTGGAGAGGCTGTTATGCTACTGTATGATGAAGCCGTTGCTCATTTTCATGAATATTACAGGGTACAATGCAATAATTCTGTATGTTCTATAATGGGGGTGTGAGCCTTCATTGTGCCAATAAATGTGGTGTTTTTTTATTTAAATTGGCTCTTTTTTCCCCCCCATTTCTCACCCAATAATAGTATGAAAAACATAAGGATTGAAACCCGCATCTTAGTCTCACCTCCTGTAACTTCAAAGGTTGTCTGTGCAGCTTCATGACTGGACACGCAGCAGATTACCTGCAAACATGAAACGGAGGAGCAGACCCTAAATGAGGGCCCGTCCTCGTACAAGTTCTGCAATGTCTGACACTGGTCACACAGACGGATGTAAACTGGCTGATAACAGGGGACAATAGACCACACTCGCAATGCTGGCAGCCTGCTGCTCTGCTCCCTTAAGAGAATCTGTCAGCAGTGTTGACCATAATAAACTGCTGACAGCACTAGGTAGGGGATGGGCAGAGCAGAACAAACATATACCTTTTGTCGAGCTTTTTATTTTCGGGAGCGGTATAAATATGGAGATTTATTCTGCCAGGTTCAACTTCTGCAACTGTCCAGGAGGTGGAGTCTCACTTCCGTGAGCTGCTTCACAGCCCCTCCCCTCTCAGTGACAGCCATGGCATCCACCCAGGAGATCACTACGGCTGTCGCCCAGAGGGGAGGGGCTATGACGCAGCTGAAAGTAGGGAGCACTTCACGTAGAAGCCCCGCCTCCTGGGCACTTGCAGAAGCTGGCAAAATAAAACTTCGTACTAACACTACTCCTGATGAGGAAAAAAGCTCTTCAAAAGTTATTTTTGTAATGTTCTCCCAGGTTAGTGCTGTCAGCAGTTTAGCATGATCAAAACTGCTCACAGCCTCCCTTTGAATAGCTGATAAGGAGCAATAGACTGTACACAACTGTTCTACAATAAACCTGAAAAGGCAAAGCAAATGGAAAGGACATAGACTGCTGGATTACTGTCCCTTTAAAGGCAATATTATATATAAAATGACGGGTAGACCTCAATTTTTGACGTTGGGCTCTCACTGCTATACCGGATGCAGGAGACCCGGGCCCTTTGCTGCATAACGGTTAAGCAGTATTATAAAGGATGGTTTGTGGGCCACATTGCATTAGGATCCTGGGAGATAATGAGACCCTCGTTTAGATATATATTGTATGACAGCAGCGAGGGGCATGGGGCAGCTGACATAAATGTGAGATACACCATATTGGATATGCTGGTGACTGCTCTCCTAATACATATACTGTATACACTCCGCTCAGCCCTCGCATGTTTATTTCAGGGCAGACAAGTGGTCGCCAGACAAGTGTGACAGCCACTTATCTCCCACCACAGGAGAGGATTGCACACAACGAATTCCAACCCGTTTAGTTTCCCCTGACATCTGCCTGCGGGGAACAGTCTGGAGCGGCTAATGACCACAAGACTTCAGCCCCCGGACGTCCAAGAGGTTCTGCTAAACCAAACTGAGATCACCAGCCTGTTGTATGGTGGGAGGCTGCAGAAATTCCTGCTTTAAGGGTTGTATAAGGACCATGGTCATCAGAGAATGCACCTCCATTAGAGTCTAGTCTGACTGCAAAGCCAGGAAAGCCTATAGGTTGGGGGGAGAGGGGCCCTCAGTTGTATCATCTATGATGATCTGCACGACCCAAGCGTACGCTCTGATGTCTTTCCAAATCGTGAAAAACAAGGTCAGATGACAACCGCTCTGTCTCACTGGGCCCTTGTGCCTTGTCCTATTCTTCTCAGTGTGCAGTCAGGTTCCAAAAAGTTCCCCTCCCTCCCCTTGTGGAGATCCAGAGCGAAGATATATAACCATCCCCCAAACAAGACATAGAGGAAGCAGGGGAAAGAAATCTCAGGTGCTCGCCCCCTATACAGGCAGAGGTCACCTTTAGTAATGGTGCTTTCTATCAGCCATGGCGGCTGTAAGGCTGAACATGTTAGATAGCTGTTCCTGCAAGTATGCATATACAGTATTTAGAATATGGAAGAGGAGGAAGCAGCTGCAGGAGCCCCCTGTCCTCCTCCAGACTCCTCTGCCCTCCTCCAGACTTCTGTATCCTCCTCCAGACTCCCCTGCCCCTTCCGTCTTCCTCCAGACTGCTCTGCCCCTCTTCACACTGCTCTGCCCCTCTTCACACTGCTCTGCCCCATCCAGACTGCTCTGCCCCATCCAGACTCCTCTGCCCCTCTTCACACTGCTCTGCCCCATCCAGACTCCTCTGCCTCTCTTCACACTGCTCTGCCCCCTCCAGACTCCTCTTCCTCTCTTCACACTGCTCTGCCCCATCCAGACTCCTCTGCCCCTCTTCACACTGCTCTGCCCCATCCAGACTGCTCTGCCCCATCCAGACTCCTCTGCCCCTCTTCACACTGCTCTGCCCCATCCTGACTCCTCTGCCTCTCTTCACACTGCTCTGCCCCCTCCAGACTCCTCTGCCTCTCTTCACACTGCTCTGCCCCCTCCTGACTCCTCTGCCTCTCTTCACACTGCTCTGCCCCCTCCAGACTCCTCTTCCTCTCTTCACACTGCTCTGCCCCCTCCTGACTCCTCTGCCTCTCTTCACACTGCTCTGGCCCTCCAGACTCCTCTTCCTCTCTTCACACTGCTCTGCCCCCTCCAGACTCCTCTGCCCCTCTTCAGACTCTCTGCCCCTCTTCAGACTCCTCTGCCCCTCTTCAGACTCCTCTGCCCCTCTTCAGACTCCTCTGCCCCTCTTCACACTGCTCTGCCCCTCTTCACACTGCTCTGCCCCTCTTCACACTGCTCTGCCCCTCTTCACACTGCTCTGCCCCTCTTCACACTGCTCTGCCCCTCTTCACACTGCTCTGCCCCTCTTCACACTGCTCTGCCCCTCTTCACACTGCTCTGCCCCTCTTCACACTGCTCTGCCCCTCTTCACACTGCTCTGCCCCTCTTCACACTCCTCCAGCAGCACAGAAGATCAGGCATGCTGAAATCCAACTGCCCAATCCCTATGCCCCGACACCTGCCGTCAGAGGAGACTTGGAGGCTCCCGTCCACATTAGATTAGATGGTGGTCCGTTCCTGCTGACATGAGTAGGTTTGGTCAGCTCTGTACCATCAGTCTGAGTCCATCACATATTCGTCAGCGCCTAAGAGGATTTAATGACGACCATTCATCAAGAGAAACTGGGTTAAGGTAAAATTATAGGCTGGAGCCGAGGGCCTGAAAGTGAGGAATGGAAGAAAGCGCGGAGGCCCATGATTCAGTGTGTGACTCAGCGCACATTGTGTGACCGAGCTATTAATATGTTCTAGGATGAGAAATCAGGAGACAGAAACCAAGGCCCGTGCACATAATAAGAGAGCCTGTCCTGCAGAGCCGCCCCGATAGGTGAGGGCCCCCGCAGACCCCATGTTATTGCCGGCAGCAGACCACATTATAGAGACCTGGGTCAGGGCATCGGAAGTACTTGTGATGGGTATAATGTGACGGACAGTTCTGCTCTGCGGTCCTGTATGCGGGCAGGGTCACTGCAGTGTGAAGGACAGCTCTGCTCTGAGGTCCTGTATGTGGACAGAGTCACTGCAGTGTGGTGGACAGCTCTGCTCTGAGGTCCTGTATGTGGACAGAGTCACTGCAGTGTGGTGGACAGCTCTGCTCTGAGGTCCTGTATGTGGACAGGGGAACTGCAGTGTGGTGGACAGCTCTGCTCTGAGGTCCTGTATGTGGGCAGGGTCACTGCAGTGGGAAGGACAGCTCTGCTCTGAGGTCCTGTATGTGGACAGAGTCACTGCAGTGTGGTGGACAGCTCTGCTCTGAGGTCCTGTATGTGGACAGAGTCACTGCAGTATGGTGGACAGCTCTGCTCTGAGGTCCTGTATGTGGGCAGGGTCACTGCAGTGTGGTGGACAGCTCTGCTGAGGTCCTGTATGTGGTCAGGGTCACTGCAGTGCGGTGGACAGCTCTGCTCTGCGGTCCTGTATGTGGGGAGGGTCACTGCAGTGCGGTGGACAGCTATTCTCTGAGGTCCTGTATGTGGGGAGGGTCACTGCAGTGCGGTGGATAGCTCTGCTCTGAGGTCCTGTATGTGGGGAGGGTCACTGCAGTGCGGTGGACAGCTCTGCTCTGAGGTCCTGTATGTGGGGAGGGTCACTGCAGTGCGGTGGACAGCTCTGCTCTGAGGTCCTGTATGTGGGGAGGGTCACTGCAGTGCGGTGGACAGCTCTGCTCTGAGGTCCTGTATGTGGACAGGGTCACTGCAGTGCGGTGGACAGCTCTGCTCTGAGGTCCTGTATGTGGACAGGGTCACTGCAGTGCGGTGGACAGCTCTGCTCTGAGGTCCTGTATGTGGGGAGGGTCACTGCAGTGCGGTGGACAGCTCTGCTCTGAGGTCCTGTATGTGGGGAGGGTCACTGCAGTGCGGTAGACAGCTCTGCTCTGAGGTCCTGTATGTGGGGAGGGTCACTGCAGTGCGGTAGACAGCTCTGCTCTGAGGTCCTGTATGTGGGGAGGGTCACTGCAGTGCGGTGGACAGCTCTGCTCTGAGGTCCTGTATGTGGGGAGGGTCACTGCAGTGCGGTAGACAGCTCTGCTCTGAGGTCCTGTATGTGGGGAGGGTCACTGCAGTGCGGTGGACAGCTCTGCTCTGAGGTCCTGTGTGTGGGGAGGGTCACTGCAGTGCGGTGGACAGCTCTGCTCTGAGGTCCTGTATGTGGGGAGGGTCACTGCAGTGCGGTGGACAGCTCTGCTCTGCTGTCCTGTATGTGGACAGGGTCACTGCAGTGCGGTGGACAGCTCTGCTCTGAGGTCCTGTATGTGGGGAGGGTCACTGCAGTGCGGTGGACAGCTCTGCTCTGAGGTCCTGTATGTGGGGAGGGTCACTGCAGTGCGGTGGACAGCTCTTCTCTGAGGTCCTGTATGTGGACAGGGTCACTGCAGTGCGGTGGACAGCTCTTCTCTGAGGTCCTGTATGTGGGGAGGGTCACTGCAGTGCGGTGGACAGCTCTGCTCTGAGGTCCTGTATGTGGACAGGGTCACTGCAGTATGATGGACAGCTCTGCTCTGAGGTCCTGTATGTGGACAGGGTCACTGCAGTGCGGTGGACAGCTCTGCTCTGAGGTATGGCATAGGTATATGGTATAGTCAGTTTTGTACAGAAATCTCCCAAATTAAATGACTGAGTTGTACGGGTGCCTCCTCTTATACGGCTGGGGCCCCAGAGTGACATATACAGTGTTCTGAAGCATAAAATCCCATGCAGGACGTGGCCCCTATAGAAGTAGTGAGAGGGACAGACGTCCATTGGGCTGCAGCGATAATCACACAGAACCAATGCACATGGACACATACCGGGTCATGCATCTTCGTACACTGAGGTCAAAAGTGATATACCTGGAGCCATGGCTGTAGAGGAACAGCGGACCCCAATCCCTGTGGCCCCTGCATCCAGGCAGATACTGACGAGTCACAGGCAGCGATCGGCTCTGGTCACACTTCTGTTCAGGTTTCCATTGCTCTTTGCGGTGCTATTCTATGCACTAAAACAACATAAATTCTCCATGAATCACGGAATTCCATTATTTCTTCTAAAAATATGTACACTACGAACCCAGTGTGAACAGAACCTGGAAGAAATCTGCAGGGAGAGGAGAACAATAATAATCCTAATCAGAAAACTGCATGGATGGAATGAGCTGATGAATGTCCTCCGTCTGCAGCCCCCACTAAACCTCAGGGGCCAAATCAGAGAGCAGAAGAGCTGGTTTTAGGCTAGGTTCACACTGGGTTTTTGTGGCAGATTTTCCTTCAGCCAAAGCCATTAGTGGATCCAGCAGGAAGAAGTAGATGTCTTTCCTTTATATTTCCGATTCCTCAAAAAACCTGCAGGAAAATCTGCCTCAAAACCTCTTCCCAAAAATTGCGATTATGTTTTTTTTACAGATCCCACAGCATGGCCGCACCTGTGGTGGTTATCATACTTACCTGGTCCCGTAACCCAGTAGCACAGGTAACACGTCTGTACTGCGGCCAGTGATTGGCTGCAGGGGTCACATACCACGCATCGATCCGTATGTGGACGCAGGGAGACCTACAGAGCAGGGAGGGCAGCAATTGACCTGGAACCCAGCAGCTGGGCTCAGGTAAGTATAAGAACCACCGCAGGTCGGGCCACACTGTGGGTTCTGTAAAAACATCATAAAGGTAAACAACCAGTTGTGAGCTGCCACTCTTGGTGGAAATCTGCAAAATTTACTGCACAGATGCCAAATGGAGTCGCTTTTGCAGCTGAATATCGCCACCTGGTGGTCAACGTCCGTAATTGCTACTCAAAGTAAGACTGTTCGCTTGAAACCTCAGAGGTGCAGATTAGTGTTGATCGAGCACCATAGTGCTCGGGCCAAACACATCGGGATGCTCAGGTGCGCTACAGAGCACCCGAGTATAATGGAAGTCAATGGGAGGACCCGAGCATTAAACCAGGTACCCCCTGCTCTGAAGAAGGGAAGGGTGCCTGGTTCATAGGAAAAGGTCAGAAATTGATGGAAACACCACTGAAATGGTTCGGGAACAGCATGGGGAGGATGTCTGGATGCATCTCGGACTCCCAGGTCGCTGCTGGGAATGATGTTGTCCGAGTAGTACATCACTTTTACAGACTGACAATAATACGCACAAAACCGAAGATAAAATTGATTTTGGAGGAAAAATTGTTAGGAAACATTCTTTCCTGTATATAAAGTGCAAGTGCTGCCAAAAATTACAAGGAAGAGGCACTCCGATACAACCTGTATATAACGTAATGGAGGGCCTCATTCACATTGTGGTACAATTGTTCAGGTAGTGGGACTCCTACACTCATAAAACCTATGCACTAAGTGAAAGGGCTGCCAAAAATTAGAAGGAACCGGCACTACAATACACCCTTTATTACACATAGAGGAGGACATCATACACAGCCTTGAAAAATGATGATTGATAGCCTGCTGGAGACCCTCTAAAACATTTGGAGCAAGGGCCTGCTGGTGACCCTCTAAAACATTATGAGTGAGGGCCAGCTACCGCTTTGGTGACTCTAAATAACCTCTGGTCGATTGCATGTCCCCGTGACGGCGACGATCCATTCGGATGTCTGCCCTATCAACTGTCAATGTTATTTTCAGTGCGAACCACGGTGACCATGGGTAACGGGGAATTATGGTTTAATTCCGGAATGAGAGCCTGAGAAACAGCTACGGCTACCACTTACAAGCAAGGCAGCATGCGCGCAAGTTACCTATTAGGTATAATTAGGTAAGGGGCTGCAGATGAGCTGACCCTGTAAAAGATTGTAGGTGAGGGCCTGCTGGTGAGCTGACCCTCTAGAAAATTATATGCGAGGGCCTGCAGGTGAGCTGACCCTGTAAAACATTATATGTGTGGGCCTGCTGGTGAGCTGACCCTGTAAAATATTTTAGGTGTGTGCCTGCAGGTGAGCTGACCCTGTAAAATATTTTAGGTGTGTGCCTGCAGGTGAGCTGACCCTGTAAAACATTATATGTGAGGGCCTGCTGGTGAGCTGACCCTGTAAAACATTTTAGGTGTTGGCCAGCTGGTGAGCTGACCCTGTAAAAAATTATATGCAAAGGCCTGCAGCTGAGCTGACCCTGTAAAATAATATTTGCGAAAGGCATATATGCGACGAATAAGCATGTTGATACGATGGAAGAGGAGGATGAGAAAAGGAAGATTCAACCATATACCCTTGTTTGTGGTGGAAGGGGTGCATGGGAATACAGTGTATTCAGTACATTATAAACAACACATTTAAAGTGCCTTTATGTTCATCAGCTTTCCTCTGGTGGAGACGAGAAGTCATGGTCAATCCAGGCCTTGTTCATTTTTTGTTAACCTGTCAGCATTTTCAGTTGACAGTCGGATGCACTTATCTGTTATAATGCCACCAGCAGAACTAAATTCCTGCTCAGACAAAACGCTGGCGGCAGGGCAGGCCAGAACCTCCAAGGAGTAGAGCGCCAGTTCGTGCACATGTCCAGCTTGGACACCCAGTAGTTGTAAGGCACTGAGGACATTGACACGGTCTGCTATGTACTCCTTCACCATCTTCCAAAATGTTTCCCTCCTTGTGACACTAGGCCGCGCATCAGGGTGAGGGTGCTGGCGGGGTGTCATGAAACTGTCCCATGCTTTGGAGAGTGTTGCCCTGCCTCTGTTGGAACTGCTGTGTGTTCCCCTTGTCTCCCCTCCTCGGTTGGCCAAGGAACTACTTGTCAGATGGAAATTTTTGGAGCAATTTTTCAACAAGGACCTTCTGGTATTGCACCGTTCTACTCGTCCTCTCCACCAGAGGAATGAGAGATGAGAAGTTCTCTTTGTAGCGGTGGTCGAGGAGGGTGAACAACCAGTAATCCGTGTTGTCTAATGGAAAGGCGGGTTGATGGAAAAGGCAGCCTAACATGAAGTCAGCCATGTGTGCCAGAGTCCCAACAGGCGTCATCAGGAGGATCACTCTCAATCTCCTCATCCTCTTCTGGCCACCCACGCTGAACAGATGGAATTAAACTTCCATAGGTACTACCCTCTGTAGCGGAGGCAACCGTCTCCTGCTCCTCCTCTTTATCGTCCAATTCATGCTCAGATGACGAACTGAGGGTAGTCTGGCTATCACCCTGTGTACTGTCTTCCCCCATTTCCACTTCTTCCACATGCAAAGCGTCTGCCTTCATTGTAAGCAGCGAGCGTTTCAGTAGACACAGAAGTGGGATGGTGACGCTGATAATAGTGGCATCGCCGCTCACCATCTGTGTTGATTCCTCAAAGTTTCTTAAAACCTCACAGAGGTCAGCCATCCATGTCCACTCCTCGCTTGTGAATAGCGGAAGCTGACTGGAAAGGCGACGACCATGTTGCAGCTGATATTCCACTACTGCCCTCTGCTGCTCACAAAGCCTGGCCAACATGTGGAACGTGGAGTTCCCGGGCGTGCTCACGTCGCACAACATCTGGTGAGCTGGCAAGCTATAGCGCTGCTGCAGCGTTGACAGACCGGCTGAAGCTGTCGATGACTTGCGGAAATGTGCACACACACGGCGCACCTTCACCAGTAGCTCAGCAAATTGGGGTAGGTTTTGAGAAACCGCTATGCCACTAAGTTTAAGACGTGGGCTAGGCATGGGAGGTGTGTGAGCTTGCCGAGCTCCAAAGCCGATAAGTTACGGCCATTATCAGACACAACCATGCCGGGTTGTAGGTTGAGTGGCGATACCCACAGCTCAGTCTGGTCTCTTATCCTCTGCCACAGCTCTGCGGCGGTGTGCTGTTTGCCCCCCAAGCATATCAGCTTCAGCACGGCCTGTTGCCTCTTCCCCACTGCAGTGCTACACTGCTCCCAGCTACCGATTGATGACTGACTGGTGCTGCAAGAAGATAATTCTGAGGTGGAAGTGGAGGAGAAGTGGGGGTTGGAGCCACTAATGTGCTGGCGGAAACCCTGATGGAAGTAGGGCCCGCAATCCTTGGCGTCGGTAGCACCTGTGCCATCCCAGGGTACGACTCACTCCCGGCCTCCACAATGTTCACCCAGTGTGCCATCAGGGAAATGTAGCGTCCCTGGCCAAAAGAACTTGTCCATGTGTCCGTGGTTAAGTGGACCTTCCCAGTAACTGCATTGGTCAGGGTACGTGTGAGGCTGGCACGGCCCACCTTGAAAAATAGTAGCGGCTGGGGACAGCGTAACGCGGGACGGCCGCCGACATCAGGCTGCGGAAGGCCTCAGTGTCCACAAGCCTAAATGGCAACATTTCCAGGGCCAGTAATTTGGAAAGCTGCACATTTAGTGCTATGGCCTGTGGGTGGGTGGCTAGATATTTGCGCTTGGGTTCAAATGCCTGGGGTAAGGACATTTGGATGCTGCGCTGGGACACGGAAGTGGATGTGGTCGCTGATGGTGCTTGCGAAGGTCTAGGTGCAGGGCCTGCGTCTTGGACAGGGGATTGGCCAGCACGTACCATAGGGGAAGAGGAGGCAGTGGTGTGACCCGCAGACACTGATTGTGGATCCAGGCGTTCAGCCCACATATTAGGGTGCTTTGATGCCATGTGGCGGATCATGCTGGTGGTGGTGAGGTTGATAGTGTTCACGCTCCTGCTCATTTTGGTACAGCACAGGTTTCGAATTACAAAATTGCTAAATTCTTTTGTAGTCTGCACTTTCCTCAAAAAAGCGCCAGACTGCGGAACACCTACCCCTTGGCAAGGGAGATTTCCGCAAGGTGTAGCCCGTCTTCTCCCTTTTGCCATCCCACTTCCTCTTCCAGCCTGTTGCGGTGCTGCAGATCCCTCCCTCTTCCCAGGTTGGGTCAGTGACTTCATCGTCCACCACCTCCTCACTCTGCTCATCCTCCTGACTTGTTGACCTAACCACAACCTCAGTTATTGGCAACTGTGTCTCATCATCTTCCTCAACCTCTTGTGACAGTAATTGCTGTTGAGGTATTGGCAACTGTGTCTCATCATCATCCACCTCATTAAACAGTAATTGCTGTTCCCCACCATCATCTTCTTGTGACTGTGGATGCTCAAGAGTTTGGGAATCAGGGCACAAGATCTGTCCCTCTTCAAGCGTGCTTGGCGAGAGGGCCAAATCAAGGAATGGCGAGGAAAAGACGTCCTCGGAATATCCGAGTGTGGGATCACTTGTTTGGCCAGACTCTCCATGGTGGGAGGAAGAAGTACCAACACTGGACTTGGTGGAAGACAGGGTGGTGCTTAACCGACTGGAAGCATTATCTGCTGCAATCCAACCAACCACCTGGTCGCACTGGTCTGACTTTAAGACTGGTGTCCTGTGCCGTCCAGCATACTGGGACATGAAGCTAGGTATCGTGGATGATTGTTTTTCTTGTGCTCTGGCAGCAGGCACAGTTTCAACGCGCCCAGGCCCACGGCCTCTGTGTGCACCATCAGCAGCACGGCCACTTCCTCGTCCCTTACTGCTCGCCTTGCGCATATTAAATATGATATATGCTTGAAAGTATGTCACACATACAGTAGCGTAGGATTTGGAAGTGTATGCGCAACAAATTTTAAAAAGGTATTTGGGATGTGGAAACACAGGAGAAATACCGCAGATAATATCAATGCTGTCACCAGCGGCTAATGAACAATTACAGGGAATGTCACAGGTATTTGGGATGAGGAAACGTTATACAGGAGAGGTACCACCGGTAATGTCACTGTCCAAAGCGTCTACGTAAAAAGTACACTGGATGTCACAGATATTATTTGGATGTGTACACTTTACACTCCGTTAATTTAACTGTCTGCAGCGGCCTATTAGATGCGCTAAAAATATATATTGCTGCTGTCACACACAATAGTCCTTAAAAGGACTTTTAGGTCTCGGAAAAGTTTTTGTAATAAAAATCTTCCAATAACACTCCCTACACCGTGTTTCCCTTCTACAGCACAGCTCTCCCTAAGACTGAGCCGAACACGTGTCATTGGGTGCTTTATAGCACCCAGTGACGCGTTCCGGCCAGCCAATCACTGTAATGCCAGTAGCCAACATGGCTACTGCATTACAGTGCGTGGCAGTACTTACCTGCACGTTTATTGGCTGTGTAGCAGCCAAGAAACGTGCGGGAAGGAGACTCGAGCATGGCGCTCAAGCACATGTGGTACTTGGCTGAGTACCGCCATGTGCCGAGCATGCTCGATCATCACTAGTGCAGATATTTGCCGTTGGTGGACAATATGAAATAATTTTTGCAAGAGATATATTAGTAACTCAGTTCAAAAAGTGAAACTTATATATTCTATAGATTCATTACACACAGTGATCTCTGATATATTCTATACATTCATTAGTGATCTCTGATATATTCTATACATTCATTATACACAGAGTGATCTCATATACAGGTGGAACTCGAAAAATTTGAACATTGTGCAAAACTTCATTTATTTCAGTAATGCAACTTAAATATTAGAATATTGTGAAAAGGTTGAATATTTTCGGCTCAAAGTGTCACCTAGTCAGCTAATTAATATACAGTACAGACCAAAAGTTTGGACACCTTCTTATTCAAAGAGTTTTCTTTATTTTAATGACTATGAAAATTGTAGATTCACACTGAAGGTATCAAAACTATGAATTAACACATGTGGAATTATATACATAACAAACAAGTGTGAAACAACTGAAAATATGTCATATTCTAGGTTCTCCAAAGTAGCCACCTTTTGCTTTGATTACTGCTTTGCACACTCTTGGCATTCTCTTGATGAGCTTCAAGAGGTAGTCACCTGAAATGGTTTTCACTTCACAGGTGTGCCCTGGCAGGTTTAATAAGCGGGATTTCTTGCCTTATAAATGGGGTTGGGACCATCAGTTGCGTTGTGGAGAAGTCAGGTGGATACACAGCTGATAGTCCTACTGAATAGACTGTTAGAATTTGTATTATGGCAAGAAAAAGCAAAGAAAAGTAAAGAAAAACGAGTGGCCATCATTACTTTAAGAAATGAAGGTCAGTCAGTCCGAAAAATTGGGAAAACTTTGACAGTAAGGGCTATTTGACCATGAAGGAGAGTGATGGGGTGCTGCGCCAGATGACCTGGCCTCCACAGTCACCGGACCTGAACCCAATCGAGATGGTTTGGGGTGAGCTGGACCGCAGAGTGAAGGCAAAAGGGCCGACAAGTGCTAAGCATCTCTGGGAACTCCTTCAAGACTGTTGGAAGACCATTTCAGGTGACTACCTCTTGAAGCTCATCAAGAGAATGCCAAGAGTGTGCAAAGCAGTAATCAAAGCAAAAGGTGGCTACTTTGAAGAACCTAGAATATGACATATTTTCAGTTGTTTCACACTTTTTTGTTATGTATATAATTCAACATGTGTTAATTCATAGTTTTGATGCCTTCAGTGTGAATCTACAATTTTCATAGTCATTAAAATAAAGAAAACTCTTTGAATGAGAAGGTGCGTCCAAACTTTTGGTCTGTACTGTATATTCTATACATTCATTATACACAGAGTGATTTCTCATATATCCTATAGATACATTATACACAGTGATCTCTCATATATTCTATAGATTCATTATACACAGAGTGATCTCTCATATATTCTATAGATACATTATACACAGTGATCTCTCATATATTCTATAGATTCATTATACACAGAGTGATCTCTCATATATTCTATAGATACATTATACACAGTGATCTCTCATATATTCTATAGATTCATTATACACAGAGCGATCTCTCATATATTCTATAGATTCATTATACACAGAGTGATCTCTCATATATTCTATAGATACATTATACACAGTGATCTCTCATATATTCTATAGATTCATTATACACAGAGTGATCTCTCATATATTCTATAGATACATTATACAGAGTGATCTCTCATATATTCTATAGATACATTATACACAGAGTGATCGCTCATATATCCTATAGATTCATTATACACAGAGTGATCTCTCATATATTCTATAGATACATTATACACAGTGATCTCTCATATATTCTATAGATTCATTATACACAGTGATCTCTCATATATTCTATAGATTCATTATACACAGTGATCTCTCATATATTCTATAGATCATTATACACAGTGATCTCTCATATATTCTATAGATTCATTATACACAGTGATCTCTCATATATTCTATAGATTCATTATACACAGTGATCTCTCATATATTCTATAGATTCATTATACACAGAGTGATCTCTCATATATTCTATAGATTCATTATACACAGTGATCTCTCATATATCTATAGATTCATTATACACGAGTGATCTCTCATATATTCTATAGATTCATTATACACAGTGATCTCTCTATAATTCTATAGATTCATTATACACAGTGATCTCTCATATATTCTATAGATTCATTATACACAGTGATCTCTCATATTCTATAGATTCATTATACACAGTGATCTCTCATATATTCTATAGATTCATTACACAGTGATTCTCTCATATATTCTAGTAGATATATCATTATACACAGTGATCTCTCATATATTCTATAGATTCATTATACACAGTGATCTCTCATATATTCTATAGATTCATTATACACAGTGATCTCTCATATATTCCTATAGATTCATTACACAAGTGATCTCTCATATATTCTATAGATTCATTATACACAGAGTGATCTCTCATATATCCTATAGATTCATTATACACAGAGTGATCTCTCATATATTCTATAGATTCATTATACACGAGTGATCTCTCATATATTCTATAGATTCATTATACACAGTGATCTCTCATATATTCTATAGATTCATTATACACAGTGATCTCTCATATATTCTATAGATTCATTATACACAGTGATCTCTCATATATCCTATAGATTATACACACAGTGATCTCTCATATATTCTATAGATTCATTATACACAGAGTGATCTCTCATATATTCTATAGATTCATTATACACAGAGTGATCTCTCATATATTCTATAGATTCATTATACACAGAGTGATCTCTCATATATTCTATAGATACATTATACACAGAGTGATCGCTCATATATCCTATAGATTCATTATACACAGAGTGATCTCTCATATATTCTATAGATACATTATACACAGTGATCTCTCATATATTCTATAGATTCATTATACACAGTGATCTCTCATATATTCTATAGATTCATTATACACAGTGATCTCTCATATATTCTATAGATTCATATACACAGTGATCTCTCATATATTCTATAGATTCATTATACACAGTGATCTCTCATATATTCTATAGATTCATTATACACAGTGATCTCTCATATATTCTATAGATTCATTATACACAGAGTGATCTCTCATATATTCTATAGATTCATTATACACAGAGTGATCTCTCATATATTCTATAGATTCATTATACACAGAGTGATCTCTCATATATTCTATAGATCATTATACACAGTGATCTCTCATATATCTATAGATTCATTATACACAGTGATCTCTCATATATTCTATAGATTCATTATACACAGAGTGATCTCTCATATATTCTATAGATTCATTATACACAGAGTGATCTCTCATATATTCTATAGATTCATTATACACAGAGTGATCTCTCATATATTCTATAGATTCATTATACACAGAGTGATCTCTCATATATTCTATAGATTCATTATACACAGAGTGATCTCTCATATATTCTATAGATTCATTATACACAGAGTGATCTCTCATATATTCTATAGATTCATTATACACAGAGTGATCTCTCATATATTCTATAGATTCATTATACACAGAGTGATCTCTCATATATTCTATAGATTCATTATACACAGAGTGATCTCTCATATATTCTATAGATTCATTAACACAGAGTGATCTCTCATATATTCTATAGATTCATTATACACAGAGTGATCTCTCATATATTCTATAGATTCATTATACACAGAGTGATCTCTCATATATTCTATAGATTCATTATACACAGAGTGATCTCTCATATATTCTATAGATTCATTATACACAGAGTGATCTCTCATATATTCTATAGATTCATTATACAGAGTGATCTCTCATATATTCTATAGATCATTATACACAGAGTGATCTCTCATATATTCTATAGATACATTATACACAGTGATCTCTCATATATTCTATAGATTCATTATACACAGAGTGATCTCTCATATATTCTATAGATACATTATACACAGAGTGATCTCTCATATATCCTATAGATTCATTATACACAGAGTGATCTCTCATATATTCTATAGATCCATTATACACAGAGATCTCTCATATATTCTATAGATACATTATACACAGTGATCTCTCATATATTCTATAGATACATTATACACAGTGATCTCTCATATATTCTATAGATTCATTATACACAGTGATCTCTCATATATTCTATAGATTCATTATACACAGTGATCTCTCATATATTCTATAGATTCATTATACACAGTGATCTCTCATATATTCTATAGATCATTATACACAGTGATCTCTCATATATTCTATAGATTCATTATACACAGTGATCTCTCATATATTCTATAGATTCATTATACACAGTGATCTCTCATATATTCTATAGATTCATTATACACAGAGTGATCTCTCATATATCCTATAGATTCATTATATACAGAGTGATCTCTCATATATTCTATAGATTCATTACACAGAGTGATCTCTCATATATTCTATAGATTCATTATACACAGTGATCTCTCATATATCCTATAGATTATACACACAGTGATCTCTCATATATTCTATAGATTCATTATACACAGAGTGATCTCTCATATATTCTATAGATTCATTATACACAGAGTGATCTCTCATATATTCTATAGATTCATTACACAGAGTGATCTCTCATATATTCTATAGATTCATTATACACAGAGTGATCTCTCATATATTCTATAGATTCATTATACACAGAGTGATCTCTCATATATTCTATAGATTCATTATACACAGAGTGATCTCTCATATATTCTATAGATTCATTACACAGAGTGATCTCTCATATATTCTATAGATTCATTATACACAGAGTGATCTCTCATATATTCTATAGATTCATTATACACAGAGTGATCTCTCATATATTCTATACATTCATTATACACACAGTGATCTCTCATATATTCTATAGATACATTATACACAGTGATCTCTCATATATTCTATAGATTCATTATACACAGTGATCTCTCATATATTCTATAGATTCATATACACAGTGATCTCTCATATATTCTATAGATACATTATACACAGAGTGATCTCTCATATATTCTATAGATACATTATACACAGTGATCTCTCATATATTCTATTATTCATTATACACAGAGTGATCTCTCATATATTCTATAGATTCATTACACAGAGTGATCTCTCATATATTCTATACATTCATTATACACAGAGTGATCTCTCATATATCCTATAGATTATACACAGAGTGATCTCTCATATATTCTATAGATACATTATACACAGAGTGATCTCTCATATATCCTATACATTCATTATACACACAGTGATCTCTCATATATCCTATAGATTATACACAGAGTGATCTCTCATATATTCTATAGATACATTATACACAGAGTGATCTCTCATATATCCTATAGATTATACACAGAGTGATCTCTCATATATTCTATAGATACATTATACACAGAGTGATCTCTCACGTTTGCATGACTGCTCATTAGCAACCATCTTGCAGTGTAATACTATGACTGAGCAAACGATTGTTCATCGGGCAATTCTGATTTTTAAGCAGGCTTTAAAATCTCCCTTTGTCGCCGGCAGACCTCTTTACAGCATGAGGACGGGCGATGGCATAGTGATCGTTCCTCCCCATGTTGTGGAGGAGATCATGCATGTAATAGCAGAGATCTCCCCCGCTTGCGAGCAGGATAGGGAACACTCCATCTGAATGAGGTCTCAGATACATATCTAACCAAAAAAGGCTATTTCCATCTGGCCATGGGGAGATCCTAGTCTTGTCATCAGTGGAGCCTTACTTCCTGGCAAGGTTTTTGTTAATGGTATTATCAGACTTGACTCCAAAGGATTGTTCTTTGGTATCTGTGATCAGGTCGTCTCCTCCCAATGTCTGTTATGAGTTTTCCCCTAATCAGGAATATAATCTCCAATCCCTAGATCTTTCCGGATGCCCTGAGATCTAGTTAGCCTGAAGTAAAGAGATCAGGAAGGTTGAGAATGGATTACGTGGGAGCCACCTTACACACCCTGGTATTTTATGGCTGTCATTAGACTGCTCCATTTCGTTCAGAATTCGGATCTGCCTAAGGCCTCGTTCACACGGCCGCTGTGCTCCCGTGGCCGTATTGCGGGCCGCATACGGCGGTTCCACAATACACGGGGCACCGGCCGTGCGCATTCAGCATCACGGATGCGGACCCATTCACTTGAATGGGTACGCAAATCCTGAGCGGAACGGAAGCACTGCAGAGTGCTTCCATGGGGTTAGTCAGAGCGTCAACAGCTAAAGGAGCTCTTCACAGAATTCCAGGACATGTTTGCCAAGGATTCTTATGATTGTGGGGAAACAGACCTGCATGTCGCAAGAATCCAGACAGATCCTGATGCACCCCCTGTCTTTGTCAAACAATACCGACTTCCGCTGGCGGCTTACGAGTCCCTATCGGAAATCGTCAAAAATCTGGATAATTGTGTGATGTTCCGGGACAACAATTTTCAATGCGAGGGTGATCCATTTAACTATGACGCGACTAACGCGTTGTGTGGCCTTGAATATGAGAAACATGGATCAGAAAAGTGCCAGGTGACCCTGTCAAAAATCGAGGAGGGAAACGTGGTAAATACGGTCTTAATTAAAAATAAATGGCTTGTTAGTACTCGCCTACCAGACATGACTGTTTTCTCAAATGACCACGTAATGGTGAAAGTCATCGCCCTGCCTTCTCGTGTATCCATTATAAAAGTACCTTAAAATTCCAGGATTATGATTGGAAATCGTACTCTATATCCTGTTGACCTAGAGGACATTGAAGGAGAAGTGGAGAGTATTGATGCCTTCCAAAACCAGGATATTGCCATAAACCCAGACTTAAGATATTTGCTAGATAACAAACCTAGCCATACTATCCGAATGGTAATCAGGAAGGACAACGTCACCATGGACACATTACAGTATTCACCATCGGACAATGATATATTATATCCCTCAGTTTGGGCACGGGGGGGGAGATTATATATGGGGCATATTGTTTATCATCATAATAGGATGGTTGAGTCTATTGACCATCCAAGTGGTGCGTTGGATAAGATTATTCAAAAAGACTTTGGCCAAGTTGTGGTACAAACAATCTTTAGAAGAAGACATATGAAAAGCCCTTTTATGCATTCCAAATACATTCATACGTTATGGAACGTTTTGGAATAAAGGGGGATTTGTTGTGCATTTTCATACGTATACAATATTATCTAATGACATTATGATCAAAATGAATGCTCATCTCATTGCCTTTAACCGCTTGCCGCCACGCTAACGCCAAAAGGCGTCATCGCGGCGGCTCTCCCAGGTCACACTAACGCCAATAGGCGTCATCTCGCGAGACGCGAGATTTCCTGTGAACGCGCGCACACAGGCGTGCGCGCTCACAGGAACGGAAGGTAAGCGAGTGGATCTCCAGCCTGCCAGCGGCGATCGCTCGCTGGCAGGCTGGAGATGTGATTTTTTTAACCCCTAACAGGTATATTAGACGCTGTTTTGATAACAGCGTCTAATATACCTGCTACCTGGTCCTCTGGTGGTCCCTTTTGTTTGGATCGACCACCAGAGGACTCAGGCAGCTCAGTAAAGTAGCACCAAACACCACTACACTACACTACACCCCCCTGTCACTTATTAACCCTTTATGAACCACTGATCACCCCATATAGACTCCCTGATCACCCCCCTGTCATTGATCACCCCCCTGTGAGGCTCCATTCAGACGTCCGTATGATTTTTACGGATCCACTGATACATGGATCGGATCCGCAAAACACATGCGGACGTCTGAATGGAGCCTTACAGGGGGGTGATCAATGACAGAGGAGTGATCACCCATATAGACTCCCTGATCACCTCCGTCATTGATCACGCCCCTGTAAGGCTCCATTCAGACGTCCGTATGATTTTTACGGATCCACGGATACATGGATCGGATCCGCAAAACGCATACGGACGTCTGAATGGAGCCTTACAGGGGGGTGATCAATGACAATGGGGTGATCACGCATATAGACTTCCTGATCACTTCCCTGTCATTGATCACCCCCCTGTAAGGCTCCATTCAGACGTCCGTATGATTTTTACGGATCCACTGATACATGGATCGGATCCGCAAAACACATGCGGACGTCTGAATGGAGCCTTACAGGGGGGTGATCAATGACAGAGGAGTGATCACCCATATAGACTCCCTGATCACCTCCGTCATTGATCACCCCCCTGTAAGGCTCCATTCAGACGTCCGTATGATTTTCACGGATACATGGATCGGATCCGCAAAACACATACGGACGTCTGAATGGAGCCTTACAGGGGGGTGATCAGGGAGTCTATATGGGATGATCACCCCCCTGTAAGGCTCCATTCAGACGTCTGTATGTGTTTTACGGATCCACGCATCTATGAATCGGATCCGCAAAACGCATACGGACGTCTGAATGGAGCCTTACAGGGGGGGTGATCAGTGACAGGGGGGTGATCCCCTCATATACACTCCCTGATCACCCCCTGTCATTGATCACCCCCCTGTCATTGATCACCCCCCTGTAAGGCTCCATTCAGACGCCCATATGTGTTTTACGGATCCACGCATCCATGGATCGGATCCGCAAAACGCATACGGACGTCTGAATGGAGCCTTACAGGGGGGTGATCAATGACAGGGGGGTGATCACCCCATATACACTCCCTGATCACCCCCCTTTCATTGATCACCCCCATGTAAGGCTCCATTCAGACGTCCGTATGTGTTTTGCGGTTCTGATCCATGTATCCGTGGATCCGTAAAAAACATATACAGGTCCTTCTCAAAAAATTAGCATATTGTGATAAAGTTCATTATTTTCTGTAATGTACTGATAAACATTAGACTTTCATATATTTTAGATTCATTACACACCAACTGAAGTAGTTCAAGCCTTTTATTGCTTTAATATTGATGATTTTGGCATACAGCTCATGAAAACCCCAAATTCCTATCTCAAAAAATTAGCATATCATGAAAAGGTTCTCTAAACGAGCTATTAACCTAATCATCTGAATCAACTAATTAACTCTAAAGACCTGCAAAAGATTCCTGAGGCTTTTAAAAACTCCCAGCCTGGTTCATTACTCAAAACCGCAATCATGGGTAAGACTGCCGACCTGACTGCTGTCCAGAAGGCCATCATTGACACCCTCAAGCAAGAGGGTAAGACACAGAAAGAAATTTCTGAACGAATAGGCTGTTCCCAGAGTGCTGTATCAAGGCACCTCAGTGGGAAGTCTGTGGGAAGGAAAAAGTGTGGCAGAAAACGCTGCACAACGAGAAGAGGTGACCGGACCCTGAGGAAGATTGTGGAGAAGGACCGATTTCAGACCTTGGGGGACCTGCGGAAGCAGTGGACTGAGTCTGGAGTAGAAACATCCAGAGCCACCGTGTACAGGTGTGTGCAGGAAATGGGCTACAGGTGCCGCATTCCCCAGGTCAAGCCACTTTTGAACCAGAAACAGCGGCAGAAGCGCCTGACCTGGGCTACAGAGAGGCAGCACTGAACTGTTGCATGTCATTCGGAAATCAAGGTGCCAGAGTCTGGAGGAAGACTGGGGAGAGGGAAATGCCAAAATGCCTGAAGTCCAGTGTCAAGTACCCACAGTCAGTGATGGTCTGGGGTGCCATGTCAGCTGCTGGTGTTGGTCCACTGTGTTTTATCAAGGGCAGGGTCAATGCAGCTAGCTATCAGGAGATGTTGGAGCACTTCATGCTTCCATCTGCTGAAAAGCTTTATGGAGATGAAGATTTCATATTTCAGCACGACCTGGCACCTGCTCACAGTGCCAAAACCACTGGTAAATGGTTTACTGACCATTGTATTTCTGTGCTCAATTGGCCTGCCAACTCTCCGACTGAACCCCATAGAGAATCTGTGGGATATTGGGAAGAGAAAGTTGAGAGACGCAAGACCCAACACTCTGGATGAGCTTAAGGCCGCTATCGAAGCATCCTGGGCCTCCATAACACCTCAGCAGTGCCACAGGCTGATTGCCTCCATGCCACGCCGCATTGAAGCCTCCTGGGCCTCCATAACACCTCAGCAGTGCCACAGGCTGATTGCCTCCATGCCACGCTGCATTGAAGCAGTCATTTCTGCAAAAGGATTCCCGACCAAGTATTGAGTGCATAACTGAACATAATTATTTGAAGGTTGACTTTTTTGTATTAAAAACACTTTTCTTTTATTGGTCGGATGAAATATGCTAATTTTTTTAGATAGGAAATGTGGTTTTTCATGAGCTGTATGCCAAAATCATCAATATTAAAACAATAAAAGGCTTGAACTACTTCAGTTGTGTGTAATGAATCTAAAATATATGAAAGTCTAATGTTTATCAGTACATTACAGAAAATAATGAACTTTATCACAATATGCTAATTTTTTGAGAAGGACCTGTAGACGTCTGAATGGAGCCTTTCAGAGGGGTGGTCAATGACAGAGGGGTGATCACCCCATATACACTCCCTGATCGCCCCCCTGTCATTGATCGCCCCCCTGTCATTGATCACCCCCCTGTCATTGATCACCCCCCTGTCATTGATCACCCCCCTGTAAGGCTCCATTCAGAATTTTTTTTGGCCCAAGTTAGCGGAAATATTTTTTATTTTATTTTTTCTTACAAAGTCTCATATTCCACTAACTTGTGTCAAAAAATAAAATCTCACATGAACTCGCCATACCCCTCACGGAATCCAAATGCGTAACATTTTTTAGACATTTATATTCCAGACTTCTTCTCACGCTTTAGGGCCCCTAAAAAGCCAGGGCAGTATAAATACCCCACATGTGACCCCATTTCGGAAAGAAGACACCCCAAGGTATTCCGTGAGGGGCATATTGAGTCCATGAAAGATTTACATTTTTGTCCCAAGTTAGCGGAAAGGGAGACTTTGTGAGAAAAATAAAAAATTAAAAAATTTCCGCAAACTTGTGCCCAAAAAAAAAATTTCTATGAACTCGCCATGCCCCTCATTGAATACCTTGGGGTGCCTTCTTTCCAAAATGGGGTCACATGTGGGGTATTTATACTGCCCTGGCATTTTAGGGGCCCGAAACCGTGAGAAGAAGTCTGGGATCCAAACGTCTAAAAATGCCCCCCTAAAAGGAATTTGGGCCCCTTTGCGCATCTAGGCTGCAAAAAAGTGTCACACATCTGGTATCGCCGTACTCAGGAGAAGTTGGGCAATGTGTTTTGGGGTGTCATTTTACATATACCCATGCTGGGTGAGATAAATATCTTGGTCAAATGCCAACTTTGTATAAAAAAATGGGAAAAGTTGTCTTTTGCCAAGATATTTCTCTCACCCAGCATGGGTATATGTAAAATGACACCCCAAAACACATTCCCGAACTTCTCCCGAGTACGGCGATACCAGATGTGTGTCACTTTTTTGCCGCCTAGGTGGGCAAAGGGGCACACATTCCAAAGAGCACCTTTCGGATTTCACCGGTCATTTTTTACACATTTTGATTGCAAAGTTCTTCTCACACATTTGGGCCCCTAGAATGCCAGGGCAGTATAACTACGCCACAAGTGACCCCATTTTGGAAAGAAGACACCCCAAGGTATTCCGTGAGGGGCATGGTGAGTTCCTAGAATTTTTTATTTTTTGTCACAAGTTAGCGGAAAATTATGATTTTTATTTTTTTATTTTCTTTTCTTACAAAGTCTCAGATTCCACTAACTTGTGACAAAAAATAAAAAATTCCAGGAACTCGCCATGCCCCTCACGGAATACCTTGGGGTGTCTTCTTTCCAAAATGGGGTCACTTGTGGGGTAGTTATACTGCCCTGGCAATTTAGGGGCCCTAATGTGTGCGAAGTAGTTTGAAATCAAAATCTGTAAAAAATGGCCGGTGAAATCCTAAAGGTGCTCTTTGGAATGTGTGCCCCTTTGCCCACCTAGGCTGCAAAAAAGTGTCACACATCTGGTATCGCCGTACTCAGGAGAAGTTGGGCAATGTGTTTTGGGGTGTCATTTTACATATACCCATGCTGGGTGATATAAATATCTTGGTCAAATGCCAACTTTGTATAAAAAAATGGGAAAAGTTGTCTTTTGCCAAGATATTTCTCTCACCCAGCATGGGTATATGTAAAATGACACCCCAAAACACATTCCCGAACTTCTCCCGAGTACGGCGATACCAGATGTGTGTCACTTTTTTGCCGCCTAGGTGGGCAAAGGGGCACACATTCCAAAGAGCACCTTTCGGGTTTCACAGGCCATTTTTTACACATTTTGATTTCAAACTACTAACCACACATTAGGGCCCCTAGAATGCCAGGGCAGTATAACTACCCCACAAGTGACCCCATTTTGGAAAGAAGACACCCCAAGGTATTTCGTGATGGGCATAGTGAGTTCATGGAAGTTTTTATTTTTTGTCACAAGTTAGTGGAATATGAGACTTTGTAAGAAAAAAATAAAAAAAATAAAATCATCATCATTTTCCGCTAACTTGTGACAAAAAATAAAAAGTTCTATGAACTCACTATGCCCATCAGCGAATACCTTAGGGTGTCTACTTTCCGAAATGGGGTCATTTGTGGGGTGTTTGTACTGTCTGGGCATTGTAGAACCTCAGGAAACATGACAGGTGCTCAGAAAGTCAGAGCTGCTTCAAAAAGCGGAAATTCACATTTTTGTACCATAGTTTGTAAACGCTATAACTTTTACCCAAACCATTTTTTTTTTTATCAAAGACATGTAGAACAATAAATTTAGCGAAAAATTTATATATGGATGTCGTTTTTTTTGCAAAATTTTACAACTTAAAGTGAAAAATGTCATTTTTTTTGCAAAAAAATCGTAAAATTTCGATTAATAACAAAAAAAGTAAAAATGTCAGCAGCAATGAAATACCACCAAATGAAAGCTCTATTAGTGAGAAGAAAAGGAGGTAAAATTCATTTGGGTGGTAAGTTGCATGACCGAGCAATAAACCGCTAAAGTTGTGGAGTGCCGATTTGTAAAAAAAGGGCCTGGTCACTAGGGGGGTATAAACCTGTGGTCCTTAAGTGGTTAAGAATAAAATCGGCCTGAACCAAAGTTCTATTATGTGGCTGAGGAAGCCAAGGTGAGTTCATGGCAAGTTCAATTTATAAAAAAATAATTGTGAACATAAACGGACATTGTGTTTAAAAGTTATTGCTAAAGATATGGGACCATCTGTAAGGAGTAAGTCAAATCCCTAAGACATATCTGTCTGGAGGGAACAAGGTTACTTGATAAGGTTTCATGTCCTTGAGGCACACCTGCTATATGAAGTTCAATTTATATATTCATAATTATATTATATATATATATATTTCTGCATGGTATATTTAGTTTACAACATATGTTAATCAATAATTCATATAATGTATTATCTATGTGTAACAATGTATCGATTTATATATATATGTCATACCATGTATTTACCATTTAGAAGGTATTGGAGAAGGTATAGAAACAAGTAAGTTTATGTTAATTGGATTTCTGGGAAGAGTAAATGCCATTTCAAAACAATAGTTTTTCATGGATGTAGATAAGTGAAATGTACAAGTTCCGATGCCAAGCATTAAAGCCGCTATATAAAATTTTCATCAAGTCAAACTATATTTCAAAAAGATAGGAGAAGACAGTCAACTCCAACAAGTCCAGGATATAGGTAATTAAAAGTGTCAGGGAAAGACCTTCCTCAATGATTTATATAGAAAGGTCAACAAGGTCCTGGAAACATATTATTAGATATTTAATTTTAATGCTTAAAAGTTGTGATGTTCATTTACAATACCGCAGTGCCACTCGGAGGCAGAAGGACAATATTATATTATTTCATTATTTGTTCTTGACCATATTAGGAGTTGATATGACATCATGGTATTATTAGCATGCAAGTACACCCACCTTACCTGATTGGGAATCCCTAATCTAAAGGGGATGATTCTTAGATAAGGGGGGGAATAATTACTCGTGTTCGGGGTAGCAAAAGAAAACTAGAGAAAGAGGAAAAAGATCCATATATATATAATCAAAAAGTTAAAAAAAAATTCAGAAGAAACTTGGATTATTCTTTATGGATTACTAGGAAAGTTCTTCAGAACTGGTCCCATCTGAACTCTGTCTACCTTTGACCCGGTAACGTATATTTTGTTTACTACTCATGATATTAATAAGATATTTCTCTCAGTATATAGCCAAGAGTTCCCATACTGTGGGAATATATAGTCTTAGGTGCCTCCATAATGCTGATTATTCTCTTAGCAAAGATGCATATTGTTAATGGAAGATCTGACATTATTTGAAAAGAGGACTAAACCCATGGAAAGTTATTTTCCTTAGTCTGATTGCCGAGCTGAATATTTTATCATATTAATATCATATATTTTTGATTGGTCATAGGAAAACAGAGTCAAGGGATAACAGTTATTTTCCTGTAAATCCGTGTTTTATTGTTATAGCCTATTAGTTTATTTGATAACAGAAGATCCTAAGTTTCTCCTGGTATATGAGTCCGTTTGTTACAAGTATGACACTGGTTGTCATAAATCATACAGTGCTGATCAGATAGGGGTGTGTTAGCACCACCGTGTGGTACATTTTGGGTGTTACTTTGTAACTTCATCATTTGTTTTGCAGTTGTATTGTTTTTATATTCTTGGTTTTTATAATAAACAATTATATATTTTTGCACATACAATTGTCCCTTTGTTTCACTGCTTGCACAAATCAAATTAAGATACTTGATAAAAAGAACTTAGAGGCGTTTTTTATGTCCGCCTGGAGGATAATATAATTTTTATATTTTTTTTATCCTCTCTTTTATATGAAGATTATTTCATATGGAAGATATATGACAGGTTCCGATCCGCAAAAAAATAGAACTTGTTCTATCTTTTTGCGGAACGAACGGATCATGGACCCATTCAAGTTGAATGGGTCTGGATCCGTCCCAGCTGCCGACCACAAATTGCGGTCCCCAATGCACGGAACGGAACCACAACAGCCGTGTGAAAGAAGCCTAATTCTGTCCCTTTTAGAGCAGTGTTCACCTATTGAGCTGATGAAGCCTGATCCTGCTGGAGCAGATTTTTACAAGTAGCATGGAGCCCGCCCTGTATGTTAAAGTTATGGTTCTCTTAAGAGACAGCTCCGTGGCGGTCTATTAGAGCTCAACCACACAAGAGTGCCGTCCCTGTTGTTGTGCTGCTAGTTAGGACATAAGTGAAGCTTTGGTTTCACAATCTGTTTTCCCTTAGGCCCCTTTCAAGACGTGAACGCATAGCACCCGCACTGAATCCTGACCCATTCATTTCAATGGGTCTGTGTACATGAGCGTTTTTTTTCACGCATCAGTTCTGCGTTACATGAAAAACGCAGCATGTTCTATATTCTGCGTTTTTCACGCAGCCCTGGCACTAGAAGTGAATAGGGCTTCAGTGGAAAACGCATTGCATCCGGAAGCAAGTGCGGATGCAATGCGTTTTTTCACTGATGGTTGCTAGGAGATGTTTGTAAACCTTCGGTTTTTATCCTACGCGTGAAAAACACAATGGGATTAGTAGAACTATAAGTAACAGCACACTGCTAGTCAATTGCACAAAGATATAAGCAAATAATAAATAAAAAATAGCTGCTTGGTGGCCATACTTACTGCAAGGGCAGTTAGAAGCTCTTTGCGCGTATACACTCACCTAAAGAATTATCAGGAACACCTGTTCTATTTCTCATTAATGCGATTATCTAGTCAGCCAATCACATGGCAGTCGCTTCAATGCCTGTAGGGTTGTGGTCCTGGTCAAGACAATCTCCTGAACTCCAGTTCTGTAGGCAAAAGGGGGTCCAACACTGTATTAGTATGGTGTTCCTAATAATTCTTTAGGTGAGTGTAATTGATCAAAAATATGTCGGGCCCATCTACCAGACGAGACGGTGGCTTCTAATCAGATGAGGCCTACTCTAACATGCCTCTCCTGCGTGAAAAACGCATCAAAACGCATTGCACCCGCGCGGAAAACCACTGAACAACTGAACGCAATTGCAGACAAAACTTGCTTGCAAAATGGTGCGAGTTTCACTGAACGCATCCGGAGCCGATCTGTCACACTCATATGAAAGAGACCTTTAGGCCCCTTTCACACGGGCGAGTATTCCACGCGGATGCGATGCGCGAGTTGAACGCATTGCACCCGCACTGAATCCGGACCCATTCATTTCTATGGGGCTGTTCACATGAGCGGTGATTTTCACGCAACGCAGGCCCCATAGAAATGAATGGGGTTGCGTGAAAATCTCAAACATCCGCAAGCAAGTGCGGATGCGGTGCGATTTTCACGCACGGTTGCTAGGAGACGATCGGGATGGGGACCCGATCATTATTATTTTCCCTTAAAACATGGTTATAAGGGAAAATAATAGCATTCTGAATACAGAATGCATAGTACAATAGCGCTGGAGGGGTTAAAAAATAATAATTTAACTCACCTTAATCCACTGGATTGCACAGCCGGCATCTCCTTCTGTCTTCATCTTAGCTCTGCGTGCAGTAACAGGACCTGTGGTGACGTCACTCCAGTCATCACATGATATTTTACCATGGTGATGGATCATGTGATGGACCAGAGTGACGTCACCACAGGTCCTGTTCCTCCACACAGCTAAGATGAAGACAGAAGGAGATGCCGGCTGCGCGATCAAGTGGACTAAGGCGAGTTAAATTTTATTTTATTTTTTTAACCCCTCCAGCGCTATTTTACTATGCATTCTGTTTTCAGAATGCTATTATTTTCCCTTATAACCATGTTATAAGGGAAAATAATACAATCTACAGAACACCGATCCCAAGCCCGAATTTCTGTGAAGAAGTTCGGGTTTGGGTACCAAACATGCGCAATTTTTCTCACACGAGTGCAAAATGCATTACAATGTTTTGCAATCGCGCTTGTTCCCGCAACGCACATTTTCCTGCAAAATATACAGAATGCATAGTAAAATAGCGCTGGAGGGGTTAAAAAAAACAAAACAAATTATTTAACTCACCTTAATCCACTTGCTCGCGTAGCCCGGCATCTCCTTCTGTCTCCTTTGCTGAAAAGGACCAGGGGTGAGCATTAATTACAGGTAAAGGACCTTTGGTGACGTCACATGATCTTTAACCATGGTGATGGATCATGTGATGACTGGAGTGACGTCACCACAGGTCCTGTTCCTGGAATGAATGCTCACCACAGGTCCTGTTCAGCAAAGGAGACAGAAGGAGATGCCGGCTACGCGAGCAAGTGGACTAAGGTGAGTTAAATTATTTTTTATTAACCCCTCCAGCGCTATTTTACTATGCATTCTGTATTCAGAATGCTATTATTTTCCCTTATAACCATGTTATTAGGGAAAATAATACAATCTACAGTGCATTATACACCGATCCCAAGCCCGAAGTTCGGGTTTGGGTACCAAACATGCGCGATTTTTTTCACGCGAGTGCAAAACGCATTACAATGTTTTGCACTTGCGCAGAAAAATCACGGGTGTTCCCGTAACGCACCCGCACATTTTCCCGCAACGCCCGTGTGAAAGAGGCCTTAGGGTTAGGTGTCCTTATAGAGGCTTAGGGGGGTCTCTAATTGATTAGCAGTTAATTGGATAAAAAATTCAATTGAATTAGAATTTTTAAAATCCCACTTTTCAAAGACCAGTTCAGTTCTGAAGTCATTTTGTGAGACTTACATAATAGAAACCACCCAAAAATGACCTTATTCTAGAAACTACACCCCTCAAGGTAATCAAAACTGATTTTACAAACTTTGTTAACCCTTTAGGTGTTCCACAAGAATTAATGGAAAATAGAGATACAATTTCAAATTTTAACTTTTTTGGCAGATTTTCCATTTTAATAATTTTTTTCCAGTTAAAAAGCAAGGGTTAACAGCCGAACAAAACTGAATATTTATGGCTCTGATTCTGTAGTTTACAGAAACACCCCATATGTGGTCGTAAACCGCTGTACGGGCACACGGCAGGGTGTAGAAGGAAAGGAATGCCATACGGTTTTTGGAAGGCAGGTTTTGCTGGACTGGTTTTTTGACACCATATCCCATTTGAAGACCCCCCAAATGCACGCCTAGAGTAGAAACTCCAAATAAGTGGCCCTATTTAAGAAACTACGGGAAAGGGTGGCAGTTCTGTTGGTACTATTTTAGGGTACATATGATTTTTGGTGGCTCTATATTACACTTTTTGTGAGGCAAGGTAACAAGAAATAGCTGTTTTGGCACCGTTTTTATTTTTTGTTATTTACAACATTCATCTGACAGGTTAGATCATGTGGTATTTTTATAGAGCAGGTTGTCACGGACGCGGCGATACCTTATATGTATACTTTTTATTTATTTAAGTTTTACACAATGATTTTTATTTTTGAAACCAAAAAAATCATGTTTTAGTGTTTCCATAGTCTGAAAGCCATAGTTTTTGGGCGATTATCTTGGGTAGGGTATGATTTTTCTGCGGGATCAGATGACGGTTTGATTGGCACTATTTTGGGGTGCGTATGACTTTTTGATCGCTTGCTATTACACTTTTTGTGATGTAAGGTGACCAAAAATTGCTTTTTTTACACTTTATTTTTTTACTGTATTCACCTGAGGGGTTAGGTCATGTGATATTTTTATAGAGCAGGTTATTACGGACAAGGCAATACCTAATATTTATAAAAAAATATATTTAAGTTTTACACAATATCATTTTTTAAACAAAAGAAAATCATGTTTTAGTGTCACCATATTCTGAGAGCCATAGTTTTTTTTGAGTTTTTGGGTGATTATCTTAGCTAGGGTCTCATTTTTTGCGGGATAAGATGACGGTTTGATTGGCACTATTTTGGGGGTGCACATGACTTTTTGATCACTTGCTATTACACTTTTTGTGATGTAAGGTGACAAAAAAAAATGGTTTATTTAGCACAGTTTTTATTTTTTACGGTGTTCATCTGAGGGGGTTAGGTCATGTGATATTTTTATAGAGGCGGTCGATACGACACTATATACATAGCACATTATACACACTATATACAGTACATTATACACACTAGATACAGTACATTATACACAGCACACTATATACAGTACATTATGCACACTATATACAGTACATTATACACAGCACACTATATACAGTACATTATACACAGCACACTATATACAGTACATTATGCACACTATATACAGTACATTATACACAGCACACTATATACAGTACATTATGCACACTATATACAGTACACTATACACAGTACATTATACACACTAGATACAGTACATTATACACAGCACACTATATACAGTACATTATACACACTATATACAGTACACTATACACAGTACATTATACACACTAGATACAGTACATTATACACAGCACACTATATACAGTACATTATACACACTATATACATAGCACATTATACACACTATATACAGCACACTATATACAGTACATTATACACAGCACACTATACACAGTACACAGCACACTATACACAGTACATTATACACACTAGATACAGTACATTATACACAGCACACTATATACAGTACATTATACACACTATATACATAGCACATTATACACTATATACAGTACATTATACACAGCACACTATACACAGCACACTATATACAGTACATTATACACAGCACACTATATACAGCACATTATACACACTATATACAGTACACTATACACAGTACATTTTACAGCACACTATACACACTATATACAGTACACTATATACACACAGCACATTATACACACTATATACAGTACATTTTACAGCACACTATATACAGTACATTATACACAGCACATTATATACAGTACATTATACAGCACACTATATACAGTACATTTTACAGCACACTATATACAGTACATTATACACAGCACATTATATACAGTACATTATACAGCACACTATATACAGTACATTATACACACTATATACAGTACATTATATACAGTACATTATACACACTATATACAGTACACTATATACAGTACATTATACACATTATATACAGCACACTATATACAGTACATTATACACAGTACATTGTACAGCACACCATATACAGTACATTATACACACTAGATACAGTACATTATACACAGTAAATTATACACACTATATACAGCACACTATATACAGTACATTATACACAGCACACTATATACAGTAAATTATACACACTATATACAGCACACTATATACAGTACATTATACACAGAACACTATATACAGTACATTATACACACTATATACAGCACACTATATACAGTACATTATACAGCACACTATATACAGTACATTATACAGCACACTATATACAGTACATTATACAGCACACTATATACAGTACATTATACAGCACACTATATACAGTACATTATACAGCACACTATATACAGTACATTATACAGCACACTATATACAGTACATTATACAGCACACTATATACAGTACATTATACAGCACACTATATACAGTACAGTATACAGCACACTATATACAGTACAGTGTACAGCACACTATATACAGTACAGTGTACAGCACACTATATACAGTACAGTGTACAGCACACTATATACAGTACATTATACAGCACACTATATACAGTACAGTGTACAGCACACTATATACAGTACAGTGTACAGCACACTATATACAGTACATTATACATCCATGTCTGCACTGTATACAGACACATACACACAGCGCGGCTTCGCTTTCCGTCTTGTTGACGCTAGTTTGGCGCCAAGCGGCCTCCGCCAGACCGTACCATCTCCCGGGGGGAGTCACTTCTCTTTGTATCTTCTGAAAGCACGGGGACGCAACTCCTGTGTTTGCTGGGCCTTCGTTCGCTCCTGTAACCGTGTCTCCGCGCTCTCCCGCTCCCCGGTATCTGCCCCGCAGTCTTTGAGAGAAGCGCCTCTCCCCCGCCACTTGCTCCGGTCCTTGTCGCCTCAGAAGGAGAAGACCGCCGCCATTTTGTATGCTGGCGGGAGACTGAGCGGAGAAACCGAAGACCGGGGAGAGCAGCCCGTGCACACCTGAGCTGCCCGGAGCGTCACACGAGGGGCCCGAGGCCGCCGGCAGCCATGTACATCAAACAGGTGAGCGGCGGGGAGGAGGCCTGTGCGCCGCGGAGGGGCCGGGGCCTGGAGTCCTGCGGCTGCCCCTGTGTGAGGAGCTCCCTGTGGGGTCCTACTGACAGGCGTGCTGGGGGTTGTAGTCCCTCCACTTGAGGAACTCCCCCAGCACGCACTAGAGTCCTGGGCCTCCTTGTCTGCTGGGAGTTGTAGTGCTGCAGTGGTTGGCTGACAGCTTGCTGCCATTTCTCCAGTGTTTTGTGACAATCCCACAGAAGCTGTTCCTGGGGATTGTCACCGGCGGTGAGCGCCATTCTCCGGGTTCTGACACCGCCTAATAAACCGATTTAATAAACGGTTGTCAGAGTACAGATTGAATAAAGACTGGAGTCGCATCTGATGGCGGTTTCTGGTCGTCCTCTAAGGGTTAATCATTGCCTTAGGCTCCATTCACACGTCCGCAATTTCGTTCCGCATTTTGCAGAACGGAATTGCGGACCCATTCATTCCATTCAAGGGGACACGAAATTGCGGATCCGCACTTCCGGGTCCGCAAAAAAATAGAACATGTCCTATTCTTGTCCGCAATTGTGGACAAGAACAGGCATATTCTATTAGTGCCGGCGATGTGCAGTCCGCAAAATGCAGAACGCACATTGCCGTTTTGTGGATCCGTGGATCCGAAAAACACGTTGCGGACGTGTGAATGGAGCCTTACTGATGGTTCTTCAGTAAGGCCGTGTTCACACTGCGTTTTTATGACTACGGTTTAGTTGCGTCTTTCACACCGAAATCCTCAACAAAAAAAGTAAAGACTGAGCGTCTCAGGTCTGGCCGAGAACCAGCAGCACATACGAAAAGGCCCTAATGTACTCTGTGCTTCAAGACCTCTGCTGGCTGTCAGTGAATAGGAGCACTGATATTTTACATCCAGAGGCTGAATACCTCTCCTGACCTAATGCTTCTCACAGCTGAGAGTTTGTTGCAGTTGTGTCCAGTCTGGACTATGTTTCTGTGAGGTGAACGCCTCTGTCCCGTCCTGATAGTTTGTCACATTTCACCTGCAGTGATACATTGTATCTTCGAGGATTGTCTAGACTGGATACAGTGGTAACGATCCTACAGCTGTTTCCAGCTGGAAAGGTAGAAGAGGGAATGTTCACTGACAGCAAGCATGAAATGGAACACAAAGTATAAGAGAAAGCTGCAGGACATCATTGGTAATAATGAATGATGCTGTCGGAGAGCGCGTCTTCAGGTGTGGGGGCTCCCCCCCTGTTGGCGCCTCTTCAGGTGTGGGGGCTCCCCCCCTGTTGGCGCCTCTTCAGGTGTGGGGGCTCCCCCCCTGTTGGCGCCTCTTCAGGTGTGGGGGCTCCCCCCCTGTTGGCGCCTCTTCAGGTGTGGGGGCTCCCCCCCTGTTGGCGCCTCTTCAGGTGTGGGGGCTCCCCCCCCTGTTGGCGCCTCTTCAGGTGTGGGGCTCCCTGTACCCCCACCAATCAGCTGTTACCTTGCGTCTCCTGAGGCTCCAGTGCTGCTCCTATTGAAGTGAATGTTATCCTGAGGATAGATCATCACTAGAGATGAGCGAACTTCTGTTTTAAGTTCGGCGTCTAAAGTTCGGGTTCAGGTTAGCGGAGAATCCCGATATGGATCCGGATATGGATTCCGACTTCCGTTGTGGTCCGTGGTAGCGGAATCAATAATCGGCCATTATTGATTCCGCTACCACGGACCACAACGGAAGTCAGAATCCATATCCGGTTCCAGATCGGGATTCTCCGCTAACCCGAACCCGAACTTTAGACGCCGAACTTAAAACAGAAGTTCGCTCATCTCTAATCATCACCTTTTGATAAATCACATGCACAGGGGTCGGGGGATGGGTAGATGGTGTCTGTAGTTGCTTCTCTTGTGTTGATCTATGATGATCTGTTTTCCAGGTGATCATCCAGGGCTTCCGCAGCTACAGAGATCAGACCATTGTGGATCCCTTCAGTTCTAAGCACAATGTGATCGGTGAGTATAGCACTGCAGTAGAGACACGGAGGGGTGATATTGGTCACCAGAAGAGGGTGGTCGGGTATCCCGGGTGTGAGTACACTTCCTTGAGCTGCTCCTGTAGTCTCCAGAGCGGCGGTCTCTATGTGATGTGCGGACCCCTCACTTCCTCGGTGCAGTAACTTACCTGTCTCTGCTTATTCTATTTCAGTGGGAAGAAACGGATCCGGCAAAAGCAACTTTTTCTACGGTGAGTTCAGCCGCTTCCTTTTGTCGAGCTGCTTATACGGCTCTTGGAGTAAATGGAGATGGCAAAAAATCCTATGTAGCATGGCTGTATCTTAACAAGGTTCCAAGTAGAGCTTCAACATGCAACAAGAAGAGATGGGAGTGAGACAGAAAAATTTTTGAGCATTCAATTTAATGAAAACAACGAATAAACTGAAACAGGCTGTTTTTCAGCTGATCAAAAGTTAAGGCCCACACCCCCAAAAAAAAACACGAACCCCCCCCCCCCCCCCAACCCAAAACAGAAATCCAACTTCCAAACATGACCTCAGTAATGAGTAGCTCCGCTGTTATTGTTTCGGCATGCTTGATGCAAGCGTTTCCATGAGGTGAGTGGGAACATTCCTCCAAGTGGTGAAGACGGCCGCACGAAGGCCATCTACTGTCTGGAACTGTTGTCCATTTTTGTAAACTTCCCTTGCCATTCATCCCCAAAGGTTCTCAATTGGATTTAGATCAGGGGAACACACAGGATGGGCCAAAAGAGTGATGTTATTCTCCTGGAAGAAGTCCCTTGTCCTGCGGGCATTGTGTACTGTAGCGTTGTCCTGTTGAAAAACCCAGTCGTTACCACACAGACGAGGGCCCTCAGTCATGAGGAATGCTCTCTGCAACATCTGGACATAGCCAGCGGCCGTTTGACGCCCCTGCACTTCCTAAAGCTCCATTGTTCCACTGAAGGAAAAAGCACCCCAGACCATTATGGCACCCCCTCCACTGTGGCGCGTAGAAGACATCTCAGGTGGGATCTGCTTGTCATGCCAGTAACGTTGGAAACCATCAGGACCATCAAGGTTACATTTTTTCTCATCAGAGAATAAAACTTTCTCCCACCTTTGAATGTCCCATGTTTGGTGCTCTCTTGCAAAGTCCAAACGAGCAGTTCTGCGGCGTTCAAGGAGACGAGGTCTTTGAAGAAGTTTTTGTTTTTGAAGCTCTTCAGTCTCAGATGCCGTCTGATGGAGATGGGGCTGCAGTCAGCACCAGTAAGGGCCTTAATTTGGGTCGAGGATCGTCCAGTGTCTTGACGGACAGCCAATTGGATCCTCCGCCTCAGTCCTGATTAATTTTTTGGGGGTCTTCCACTTGACTTTTTTGTTCCATAACCCTCAGGATCATCAAAACTAACAAGTGGGGAATGGTATAAAAATGAAAATTTATTGATAAAAATACAAAAGATGGAGCTACTACAGAATTACAAGAATACAGAGAAGCACAGGGTCACAGACGCCACAGTTCACCAAAGTGTCAATGAATAATGACACATTCTGCAGGTACCAAAGTAAAGTGCTGATGTGCATTTAAAGGTGACCAAAATGGCCCAATATAAGGTAACTACACAATATCTACAAACGAATAATGCAATTTGCCCTGTTGATGACAGGGGAAAGGCACAGCGTATCCACACATGGCATTGAAACCGGAAAGCAGCAAACCATGGAAGTGAGATTCTCAGATGGAAATCACTATGTAAACAGTAGTAAACATGGATATATAAAGAGACTCACTATGGATACGTGCAGAGTCACTAGCAAGAGTTAGGACAGGGAGATATCAATGTAGAACGTACCTGAAGACATGATGGTGAGTGGGCGTGAGGACCCTGAGCTCAGGGTCCTCACGCCCACTCACCATCATGTCTTCAGGTACGTTCTACATTGATATCTCCCTGTCCTAACTCTTGCTAGTGACTCTGCACGTATCCATAGTGAGTCTCTTTATATATCCATGTTTACTACTGTTTACATAGTGATTTCCATCTGAGAATCTCACTTCCATGGTTTGCTGCTTTCCGGTTTCAATGCCATGTGTGGATACGCTGTGCCTTTCCCCTGTCATCAACAGGGCAAATTGCATTATTCGTTTGTAGATATTGTGTAGTTACCTTATATTGGGCCATTTTGGTCACCTTTAAATGCACATCAGCACTTTACTTTGGTACCTGCAGAATGTGTCATTATTCATTGACACTTTGGTGAACTGTGGCGTCTGTGACCCTGTGCTTCTCTGTATTCTTGTAATTCTGTAGTAGCTCCATCTTTTGTATTTTTATCAATAAATTTACATTTTTATACCATTCCCCACTTGTTAGTTTTGGTTCACCTTGGATGTCATACAAGTGGTTTTTGTTAACTGTCTAGTCGACAGGTGGCCTTTTGTAGGTTAATACCCTCAGGATCATTTAAGAAATTCCAAATGACTGTCTTACTGCGTCCCCCCTCAGCAGCGATGGCGCGCTGTGAGAGACCCTGCTTATGCAGTTCGACAACCCAACCACGTTCAAAAAGGGAGAGTTTTTTTGCCTTTGCCATCACAAGGTGTGACTACAGAAAATGACAATGAATCCACATCTTTGCACAGATTTGGCCTTTTAAAGGCTTGTGGTCCTAAAATTTTGATCAGCTGAAAAACAGCCTGTTTCAGTTGATTCGTTATTTTCAATTAATTGAATGCTCAAAAAATGTTTTGTCTCACTCCCATGTCTTCTTGTTGCATGTTGAAGCTCTACTTGGAACCTTGTTAAGATCCAGCTGTGCTTTTGCCATTTTTAAAGTGGTCTTGAACTTTTGATCAGGATTGTAGTTTGAGCACCTCTGGTTAAAATCTGTCAGTGTGAACAGTTAAGCAAGTCGAAATGATCTCCGAAAGGCATAAAGTTAGGGATGAAACACACTTTTCAACATTTAAAGGGCTATTCCGGTAGGTACAAGTTATCTTCTATCCATAGGATGGGGGATAAATATCAGATTGATATGGGTCCTACCACTGGGACCCCCACAGATCATGAGAATGGTTGCCCCATGCCCCCCATAAATCACCAGAGAGGCTGGTTGAACATGTGCATGGCCGCTCCGCAAATTTTTTTTGGGAGATCCGAAACTCCCATAAAAATGAATGGAGCGGCCGTGCACATGTGCGACTGGCGCTCCAGTCATTTCAGTGGAGCAGCAGGGGGGAGGGGGTCCCTGTTCTTGTGATCGGTGGGGGTCCCAGTGGTAGGACCCCCACCAAGTTGATAGTTATCCCCTATCCTGTGGACAGAGGATAACTTGAACCTACCAGAATACTCCTTTAAGCAATATCAGTGGATTATTTTGGTTTTGTAAAATTTTTGTGAAAAAAGTAAAGCAGTACCTTGCAAAAAGTGTGTCTTATAAAGCGAAAAATACGGTATATAAAAATACAAGAAAACTATGTATATGTGGTATCATTGTAATCGTACTGACCCAGAGAATGAAGGGAACAGGCCAGTTTTGCTGCAAAACTGACAGAATTTTTTTAAATTTTTTTTTTTAAAATAATTCCACTACATTCAGAATTGTTTTGCAGCTTTCCACTACATTGCATGCAACCGTAAATGGTTACATAAAAAAAAAAATACAACTTGTCCCGCAAAACAACAAGCTCTCATACGGCTATGTGAAGGGAAATAAAAAAAATAAAAAAGTTATTTCTTTGGAAAGGCTGGGAGTAAAAAAACGAATATGGAAAATAGCCTGGTCATTATGGGGTTAAACCTTTTGGAACCCTTAGGTCCTTTTCACACGAGCGAGTTTTCTGCGCGGGTGCAATGCAGGACTTGAATGCATCGCACCTGCACTGAATCCTGACCTATTTATTTCAATGGGTCTGTGTACAGGACCGTGTTGTTGGTTTTTTTTTTTTTTTTTTTTTTTTTTCCCCAAGACATCACTTCTGCGTTGCGTGAAAATCGTAGCATTTTCTATATTCAGTGTTTTTCACAGACCCCTGGTCCCATAGAAGTTAATGGGGCTTCAGTGAAAAACGCATGGCATCCGCAAGCAAGTGAGGATGTGATGCGTTTTTCACTGATGGTTGCTAAGAGATGTTGTTTGTAAACCTTCAGTTTTATCACACGCATGAAAAAAAAATTGAACGCTATTGCAGATAAAACTGACTGAACTTGCTTGCAAAACCACTGCTGCAAGAAGGCCATATACTGTACTCGCATCTGAAATACAGTGCGTTCCTGTGGTATTGGTAAGCTGCTCTCCCCGCCATCTCCTAGATGCTCCGTCATCCCACTCTCAGCACAGTCTCTGATTTTGGCAGGTTTGGTTCCGCTCCTCATGTGTCTTCCTATTTTGCAGCCATTCAGTTTGTCCTGAGTGATGAGTTCAGTCACTTACGCCCGGAGCAGCGCCTGGCTCTCCTACATGTGAGTAAATCTGATTTCTTTAGCAGTTTTGGTCAATTACTCAAAGTTCACACTGCCTCCACATACGTTGGATTTGTTCACTGGTTTGAATTATTTTTTTGTATTGACTTTGCATTCCAGCAAATATTCATTAGAACTATTAGGGAGAAAAAGTCACCCTTTGCTGCAAAGCCACGTGTGCTGCGTTGCTGTGATTGTGTCATTGTCTCGCAGCCCATTTTCCTAAATTATGTGCATTCAGCGAGACCAGCTTGTGTGTATGGGGGTCTCCCAAAAACAGATGTCGATGGAGATAAGGATCAGACTGTTGGGTTTCTATATATATATATATATATATATATATATATATATAAAAAAAAATTTTTTTCTTCTTCTCAGTTTGGCAGCAGCCTACTCCCCTCTGACGAGCATGCATGTGTATGAGGCGGAATCGGGAGATTGCCGTCTGCTGACACTTATCATTCATGTGCATGAAGTTGCAGATTACCGTTGGCCAAGCATGCGTTTGTTGTGAATGGGGGGAAAAAGCAGCTTCCAGAGACCGTTGTTGGGTGACTTATCTCCCCAAGGTCCGAACATGCTGAAATCCAACATACTGATCCTTGACTCCCCTGATTTTTGCCGTCTGGGAAGAGTCGGGAAGCTATAATACTCATTAGATGTTCAACCTATCTCACCATTAGTGAACCCGAGTTCCAGTTTGGATTTTGAAACATTAATGTATGTGCAAAAACTAACTAATGGGCCAAGCACGAGGCTAAACAAGTCTAACATTACTAGTACCTCAGCTGAGCCAATACATTGTAAGGCCGTAGCGCATATTATTTACAAAGTTTTGGAACGAATCCCTTCGCTCAACCCTATCTGCACGCAAATGAAGGGGCATTTGTCGGGAGAAATATTTCCTTCCTGACAACCTCCTGCTTCATTGTTCCGCGTAAACCATTAGGCTTGGGTCACATCTATGTTTTATAGCTCCAGTATACGTAGAAGCAGAACAGACTTTTGAAGTTACCGTATCCGGCATAGCCAGGGGCCACCGGATCCCCATTCACTGAAGTAACCATATCCGGCATAGCCAGGCATCACCGGATCCCCATTCACTATATTGGGATTTGGCAAGTTTCCAGCAGAGAGCCAGCATTTGTGCCCAAAACCTGACGGATCCCATTATTGTGAATGGGGGTCCTGCCGTGTCCAGCTATGCTAGATATGGTAACTCCAGTAGTCTGCTCCTCTGCTGTTACAAAATGGAGATGGCAACGAACCCTTAGTAACAGAAGGGGCAAGGACCCCCGTAACACTTCTTCAGGTCACACATTTTGAACTCTGTAATAATGACTAAAACTTATTCTGTTTATGGGAAGAACTGATTTTTCTTGTCTTTCAGGAAGGAACAGGGCCCCGCGTCATTTCTGCTTTTGTGGAAATCATATTTGATAACTCTGACAACCGACTGCCGGTGAGAAATGTCACAGATAAATGCTCCTTGTCTTTTGCTCTCATAGGTTGATGTTCTTTCCTTCATTACAATAATTAATTTATTTTTCAATAGATTGACAAGGAGGAGGTTTCCCTTCGAAGAGTTATTGGGGCCAAAAAGGATCAGTATTTCTTAGACAAGAAAATGGTGACGTAAGTCTTTGTGTTGAGGTGCCCCAGGCATCAGCAGGCATATAAGCTGCCCTAGTATATCCATTATTTCATGACTGAGACCCTGGTTTTCTATAACATTGAATTCGCTAGGGCTAATAATTTAATTGCCCAAATGGGAAGTCAGACAGGACAGAGAGTTTTCAGCTTGACTGATGGGACCCTGCAGTATTAAAATCTGCACCATATGATTCAGATTTTGTTGCAGAATTCATAGCATAAATGCTGTGGGTTTGCTGCAGATTTCACCTTCTGCATTCCACATACATTGACATGCTGCATATTACAGGTGAAGTTGTATGCAGGCTTTCAAAAATTTCAAAGCATATCTGTGAAATGTGGCCATCCCTCATCAGTCCACACAGCAATTTTTATATATTTATTTAATCCAGGATTATACCAGACAGTGTCTGCTGTGCAGTTTGTAATATACAGTCTTTGCAGAGAATCCTTATAATTGTCATCTTATTATTTTTGTAGTAAGAACGATGTTATGAATCTGTTGGAAAGTGCTGGATTTTCTCGCAGTAATCCTTATTACATCGTGAAACAGGGCAAGGTAAGGTATGGTCACTGTATACACTGATGTCTAACACATACTAAACAGAATATTATGTCTGCAAATTCATTAAAGAGGACCTCTCCCCACACCTGACATGCCTATTTTAATAGGTTCATTCATTCCCCATGTAATAACAATTCTGGAGCAACTATTCTTATGTCTGTGTTGTGCCATTCCTGTATTATTTATACTAGAAGTTATGAATGAATTTATAGCAGTCTACAGTAAGGGTACAGAGGGGAGGTAACCAGTTTGGGGGTGGGGGGGGTGTACCTGCACAGTCTGACAATGGCAGCACTGATTGGATAGAGTGAGTCTGTGCAGGTACCCCCCCCCCCCCCCCCCCCAACTGGTTACCTCCCCTCTGTACCCTTACTAAAGGCTAATAGCAATTCATTCATAACTTCTAGTAGAAATAATAAAGGAACGGCACAACATAGAGCCATAAGAATAGATGCTGCAGAATTGTTATTACATAGGGAATGTATGGAGCTATTAAAACAGACACGCCAGGTGTGGTGACAGGTCCTTTTTAAATTTCATTTGATTCATATTTCTTGAGGGATTAAGAGTTTTCAGAGAATTAATACCCTCAGGTGGGTTTCTGTCAGCTTACCAAGTACTGTACTTTGTATAATGGCTGTGTTTGGTATCACGCTCAGCCCCATTCATTTCTATGGGGCTGAGCTGCTTCTTGTGCAATGTTCTCTCTAGTCATTCAGCTCCAGTGCCCAGAATTGTCTCCTCACTGCCTATAGAGCTTTGCATCTGAAGGGGTTAAGAATCCTAGCAGAGAGTAGACAGCAGTGAAGGGGGGGTGTGGCCAGCAGTGACGTCTCGTTTACCTTTATCAGAGCAGGGAGAGAAGCTGACATCACAGGTCATGTGACCCTCAGTGAAATCTGAGAAACCAGCCCCTGGAGATAAAGTGAGTGAATTGGAAAGCTGTTACATTTGCTTAGTTAGGAACATAGAAAGAAAGTAAGTGCTGACAGAGGGTGCGGCTCCCTCTGTCTCCCATCGGTGCCCTGCAAATGCAATCGCGAGGTGCCGATGTGTTTGAAGGCTACCTAGCATCTGTTGTAGGCCCTGGTCCCGGCTGTAGTAATTTCCAGCAGGCTGCGCCTCTATGGCGCAGCCTGCTGGTCAATGTTAGAGTAGCATTGCCATTAAAATGCAATGCACTATAGGGATAATGCACTGCATTCCCATGGGTCTTGGGAATCGGCAATGCAAAAACACTTTTTAAAAAGGGGTTTTATTGCAAAAAAAGTTGTAAAACATAAAAAAACTGTATGTATTTAATATCACTGTAATCATACTGACCGAGAGAATAAATATACAGTACAGACCAAAAGTTTGGACACACCTTCTCATTCAAAGAGTTTTCTTTATTTTCATGACTATGAATTAACACATGTGGAATTATATGCAGAGATGCTTAGCACTTGTTGGCCCTTTTGCCTTCACTCTGCGGTCCAGCTCACCCCAAACCATCTCGATTGGGTTCAGGTCCGGTGACTGTGGAGGCCAGGTCATCTGGCGCAGCACCCCATCACTCTCCTTCATGGTGAAATAGCCCTTACACAGCCTGGAGGTGTGTTTGGGGTCATTGTCCTGTTGAAAAATAAATGATGGTCCAACTAAACGCAAATCGGATGGAATAGCATGCCGCTGCAAGATGCTGTGGCAGCCATGCTGGTTCAGTATGCCTTCAATTTTGAATAAATCCCCAACAGTGTCACCAGCAAAGCACCCCCACACCATCACACCTCCTCCTCCATGCTTCACGGTGGGAACCAGGCATGTCTAATGTCCATTCCTTGTGTTCTTTAGCCCAAACAAGTCTCTTCTGCTTGTTGCCTGTCCTTAGCAGTGGTTTCCTAGCAGATCTTCTACCATAAAGGCCTGATTCACACAGTCTCCTCTTAACAGTTGTTCTAGAGATGTGTCTGCTGCTAGAACTCTGTGTGGCATTGACCTGGTCTCTAATCTGAGCTGCTGTTAACCTGCGATTTCTGAGGCTGGTGACTCGGGTGAACTTATCCTCCGCAGCAGAGGTGACTCTTGGTCTTCCTTTCCTGGGGCGGTCCGCATGTGAGCCAGTTTCTTTGTAGCGCTTGATGGTTTTTGTGACTGCACTTGGGGACACTTTCAAAGTTTTCCCAATTTTTCGGACTGACTGACCTTCATTTCTTAAAGTAATGATGGCCACTCGTTTTTCTTTACTTAGCTGCTTTTTTCTTGCCATAATACAAATTCTAACAGTCTATTCAGTAGGACTATCAGCTGTGCATCCACCTGACTTCTCCACAACCCAACTGATGGTCCCAACCCCATTTATAAGGCAAGAAATCCCACTTATTAAACCTGACAGGGCACACCTGTGAAGTGAAGACCATTTCAGGTGACTACCTCTTGAAGCTCATCAAGAGAATGCCAAGAGTGTGCAAAGCAGTAATCAAAGCAAAAGGCGGCTACTTTGAAGAACCTAGAATATGACATATTTTCAGTTGTTTCACACTTTTTTGTTATGTATATAATTCCACATGTGTTAATTCATAGTTTTGATGCCTTCAGTGTGAATCTACAATTTTCATAGTCATGAAAATAAAGAAGACTCTTTGAATGAGAAGGTGTGTCCAAACTTTTGGTCTGTACTGTATATTATGTTATTTATACAGAAAAATGAACGCCATAAAATTTATAACGTAAAAACGCAGTGGCAGTATTGCTTTTTTTTTTCCCATCTCACTCATAGAAAGAGTTAATAAAAGTTAATCAGAAACTTATGTGTATGCCAAAATGGAGCCATCAAAACTACAATTTGTCCCGTAAAAAACAAGCCCTCATAAAGCTATATAGGTGGAAAAATAAAAAAGTTATAGCTCTTGGAACACGACGATTAAAAAAGGAAGAAAAACGCTTGGTCACTGAGGGGTTAATGGACAACATACACAAGATGGTAGAAGTGACAGCATCCAGTGGGTGAAATAAAACATCCATTATTTCTCCAGCTTATATAGTGACATCATGACCTGCAAGCTTTAGAAAAACTGCAGGTCGGAACGTAGATTTATATGCTGGAAGAATAAAGGCGGTTTTATTTCACCCACTGAATGCTGTCACTTCTGCCATTTTGGAGAAAAAAAAATCCTAGACTGAACCCAGAATGTAAGTGTGAACAGAGTTTTAGACAGCAATTCTGCCTTGCTTTGATTTTGACATCGTAAGATATAACCGCCACATAATGTGAATATTACATTGTGTAAAGTCCTCTCAATAAGGGTTTATCAATGTGCTCAAAGCAATTTAAATCTAACCATGAATCTGAGACTAGATAGATAATTATGTTACATTTACACTCATAGATTAACCAAATGGCCACTGCCCCAGACTCTCAAAGGCTGAAACTGCTCCGTGAAGTCGCCGGGACCAGAGTATACGATGAGCGGAAAGAAGAAAGTATCTCACTAATGAAGGAAACTGGTCGGTAATATTTCTCTGCACAGGCTTGTGTCTCTGAATGGTGTCCGCTGTTTGGTGACATGTCATGTGATTCCTTCCAGAGGGTAAACGAGAGAAGATTAATGAACTGCTGAAATACATTGAGGAGAGGCTGCACACTCTGGAGGAAGAGAAGGAAGAGCTAGCGCAATACCAGAAGTGGGATAAGATGAGGAGGGCCCTTGAGTACACCATCTACAACCAGGAGCTGAATGAGACACGGGCCAAGCTTGACGAGGCAAGTGACCAAACCTGCATCTGCGTGCTGAAATTCTCAGGAAGTTTTTGGAAACTCTCCGCTCCTGCTAAATTAGGGGGATTCCAACCTAAAGGACACCACCAAATGAGATACTTGCTGATATGACCATCCCTTCAGGTGTTGGTAGTAACTAATATTGCTCTTTTTTCTTTCTTTTTTTTCTTTAGCTATCGTCAAAAAGAGAGACAAGTGGTGAAAAATCAAGGCAGCTGAGAGATGCACAGCAGGATGCCAGAGATAAAATGGAGGTGAGAAGTCTTACCAGTTTTGGAACTGCTGATACATGGTTTGAGTCAGCATTTCATCTCGCCACGTTCCAATAACCATAGTTTTTTAAATTTTTCCAATCACATAGTGATATCAGGGTTTATGTTTTGTGGGACAAGATGCATTTTTTAATGCCACTGTTTAATTTACCATGTCTTGTATTGGAAAATGGGGGGGGATGTTGCGGGGTAAAAAAAAAAAAAACACATCACGGCGTTCACTGTATGCTGAAAATAAAAAAAAGTCAGTGTTCTGCAGCTCAATACGATTACGACAATGCCAAATTTGTATAGTTTTTATTTAGTTGCTGTATGAGGGCTTTTTTTTTTTTTTCGTAGCATTTTTGTGGTATGTTCAAAGCAATAAATGGTTTAAGCAGCTCTCGCCTGCCAAGGATTCCACTGTTGAAGCACGGAACAGTTCATTCACCAGAAATGGGAGCAGTTACAGAAGTATGGCAGGCCTGCAATGCTTCAGAAGCGTTCGGGCTGCTATGGTAACCGATCGGAGCCCCACATCCCTTTGCCTTACCACATAGATGCTGCGATTAGCGATGAACGTGGCATCTGAGGGGTTAAATGACTGGATTTTGGAGTGATTGCTGTTCCTCATCCAGTGCTGCCGGGTGCCTGCTGTATGATACAGCCGGTACCCGCTGTGTATGGAGCGGGCTCACTGCAGCAACCCGCTCCATACAATTGCAGGCGCATAATGCTGTACATGTATGGCATTATGCGTTCACGGGCTGTTCTCTTTAAGCAGTCCCATTATTGGCCTCTTTCACACAAGCCTATTAAAATCCATTGGTATTCTGGATTCTGGTATATGCTCAGATTCTGGGTGATATACCTACCAGATTGTCTTCAGTATTGCTTCAGTAATTCATTCGGATTTACACGCGTGTTCTTTCCTTCCTGCATTTTTGATGCTCCTATAGAATATAATGAGCGTATTTGAAGCAAATGCCACAAAACTTAGACATGCTGTATATTTTAAATACTGACAGAAATGATAACGCCTGTGTGACTAGCCCTATTCATTAACATTAGCAGGAGATTTGGGACGCAAAATACACTGCATATACAGATTGCAAATGCGTTTGTGTGGATCCCCAATGATAAGCTGATCACAGGGTGTTCAGCAGCTATAATCTATGGTGGTGCTCGGCAGCAGTGTTCGGTTTCTCAATAATGCCGCTACAGTAGAAATTAAACAGTACAAACTCTGTGTTAAAATCTGTGGACTTTATTTAGGCTACTTTCACACTTGCGGCAGTGTGATCCGGCGGGCAGTTCCGTCGTCGGAACTGGCCGCCGGATCCGCCGATCTGCTGCTGACTGAAAGCATTTGTGAGACGGATCCGGATGCAGATCCGTCTCACAAATGCATTGCAAGGACGGATCCGTCTCTCCGCTTGTCATGCAGACCGACGGATCCGTCTTGTACATTTTTCTCATTTTTACTGATTTGCGCATGCGCATGCCGGAACGACGGATCCGGCATTCCGGTATTCTGAATGCCGGATCCGGCGCTAATACATTCCTATGGGAAAAAATGCCGGATCCGGCGTTCAGGCATGTCTTCAGTTTTTTTCGCCGGAGAGAAAACCGTAGCATGCTACGGTTTTCTCTTTTGCCTGATCAGTCAAAACGACTGAACTGAAGACATCCTGATGCAAACTGAACGGATTACTCTCCATTCAGAATGCATGGGGATATGCCTGATCAGTTCTTTTCCGATATAGAGCCCCTGTGACGGAACTCTATGCCGGAAAAGAAAAACGCTAGTGTGAAAGTACCCTTACCAATTTTTTATTTTTTTTGATTGTTTTCTGTAGGAAATTGAACGTCAAGTGCGAGAGTTAAAATCAAAGATTTCTGCAATGAAAGAAGAGAAGGAGCAGCTGAGCTCTGAAAGACAGGAACAGATAAAGCAAAGGACCAAACTAGAGCTGAAAGCAAAGGACCTGCAGGATGAACTGGCTGGGAACAGCGAGCAGAGGGTAACTGCAGCAGACATAGTTTGGTGGGGCTTTTTGGACCCGGCATTGAGTAGCTGGGCCCATCTGACAAAGCTGTGGGTTCAGGGTAGCTGAGCAGTCTCGGGCAACATGAGCATTGGATAATGTGATCTTCTTTTTTTTTTTTTTTTTTTTACATTTAAGAAACGTCTCTTAAAAGAGAGACAGAAATTACTGGAAAAGATTGAAGAAAAGCAAAAAGAGCTGGCAGAGACGGAGCCCAAGTTTAGCAGTGTTAAACAGAATGAAGAAAGTGGCATTGCAAGGTTTGTATCCATAAGCTGAACATGCTTGCTCTTACCGTATATTGTCTCTGCATGTCATGGCTGTAAGATCTGTGCATCTGGTGATATCAAATGTGAAGGCAATTGGTTATTATCCAGCTGCGTCTAAATATGTCTTTTTATTTCCATTTCCACGTTTTTTTTACTCCTTTTATTTCTGTTTAGATTGGCACAAGCTACCCAGGAGAGAACAGATCTATATGCCAAGCAAGGCCGTGGCAGTCAATTTACATCTAAAGAAGAAAGAGACAAGTGGATTAAAAAAGAACTGAAGTCCTTAGACCAGGCCATAAATGACAAAAAACGGCAGATCGCTGCAATACACAAAGATCTTGAAGACACCGAGGCAAATAAGGAGAAAAATCTAGAGCAATACACAGTATGTATCATTTATTGTAATACCTGAATTTACACTGAGATTAAAAAAATAATAGGCTGATCTGAAAGGGGCTTTACACATCTTGAACAAGATGTGTCATTAAGAGTTACAGCATATGAATAAATTACAAAGGCCCCCGCTGCTCTTCATTCCTCCCCAATTCATATAGATAGAAATGAACCCTGATCTAGAGAGAGATTTGTGTATATGCGTATTGTATTAAATGTTTTGACTTTTTAGAAATTGGATCAAGATCTCAGTGAAGTCAAAGCTCGAGTGGAAGAATTGGACAAGAAGTACTACGAAGTTAAAAATAAGAAAGATGAGTTGCAGAGTGAGAGAAAGTAAGGGCTTCTTTGCTAGGTGCACTACATTTTGTCTTTATTTTCATCTTGCTTTCTCCATTCACTACTATAGCGCTGGCCGACATTCACGGCATGCTCTTCATTCACCGTAGGGTCTTGTTATAGATATCAGAGCGAGTACCAGAGTCCGCTATTTATTTATGACATGACCTGTCGATACTCCTTAAATGTCCTTCCCTTTTTTAAAGTCATCCTTTATCCACAGGACAGGGGATAATTAGGAGAACGGTGGGTGTCAAACTACTGGGGTTCCCGTTCCCCCGATCCTAATAGAGCAGCAGATGGACCATGCACCTTGCTTTTCCATTCGCTCTCTATGGGACTGCTGGGGCATAGCCAAGCACTGTACTCTGTTATCTCTGGCTGTCCCTTATGGAGCAGCACTGTGCACATGCACAGCTATTTCCCAAAGCCACTTAGAGTTTAATGACGTGATGTTGCGCATGTGTGACCAGCGCTTAGTTTACACATTGCCAATAAGACACTTATCCCCTATGCCAGGGGTACTCAAGTACTTTTTGTAAAGGTCCACATACCTGAGTCTGCTGAAGGATGAAGGTCCGAGGTGCAAAACAAAAAAATATATAAGGAGGGACAACACCATTGGCATGTAGCGCTGCATTATTCTTATCTTTTTTTACAATAATCCACACCTCCAAGCCCACCTAATCTCCTTTCTGCCGACCAAACAGTAAGAATGTCCTTTCAGTGCCCCCTAAAAATAATGATGCCCCTCAGACAGTATGATATCCCTTTAGTGCTCCACAGAGTATGATACCCCTAAGTGCACCCTCACAGCAGGGTGATCCCTTGGTGCCCCCACACATGAGATTCTCCTTAGTGCCCCTGACACATTGCGATACCTCCTTAGTTCCTCCTGACAGAGTATGAATACCCTACGTGCCCCCTCACAGTAGTAATGCCCTCTCTGTGCCCCTTTACAGTTGTAATGCCCCTTCATAGTAATAATCTCCATTGTGCCACCCTCATAGTAATAATCCCCATTGTGCCCCCTTCATGGTCAAAATCCCCAATAATATAATGCCCGTTAATAATAGTAATGCCCGTTGTGCCCCCCTCAAAGTAATAATGCCCGTTGTGCCCCCCTCAAAGTAATAATGCCCATTGTGCCCCCCTCAAAGTAATAATGCCCATTGTGCCCCCCTCAAAGTAATAATGCCCATTGTGCCCCCTCCAGAGTAGAAATGTCCATTGGGCCCCCTTTGTGTTAAAAACAAAACCGAAAACAAAAAAAACACAGTAACTACTCGCCTTGTCCCGCTCCTGAAGCTCACAGTTCTCTCTCCCCTGCAGACACAGATCACTCTGCAGCACTGTGTAGGCGGAGGCTATGCAGGCTGAATGGTGGAGCACGGAGAAAGTCTTCCTGCTTCACCATTCAGAGCGCGGCTGGCCTGAAGAAGAAGGGAGGGGCGCAGGGAGCTGAGCAGTGAGTGACAGGACCACAGCTCCCTGCGCTCCAGCAATGAGCGCCTCCATATGTATTGATGGAAGCGCTCATTGCTTCTGGATTGTCGTACCAGGGGCGTACCGCCCCCCACTGCAGGTGTCTGGACAGCTGGCAACCGCGGTCTGGATTTGGACCGCTGTCTGCCAGTTGAGTACCCCTGCCCTATGCAGTACATGGAGGATAGGTTTTTGTCACAGCAAACGTTCTTAACAAGTGTCGATTGCCTTGCTATATTTTGATCGGGGCTCATTACAGGACAGAAATCTACCCATATAAAATAAGTTAATCTCCTGTATTGTCTTATTCTCTGTTGTGCACAGTCGCTATAAACTAACGGTATGTTTACCCAGCGTCTTCTCTGTGGAATTATGGCCCGCACACTTTTGCAGAAGTTTTACCGGCCTCCGTATGGTGTCATGCTGGTTTCTGCCTTCCCTTCAGTTCAGTGGAAGGCTGCAATCTTCAGTACTGCCTTACATTGAAATAAATTTGAGTCAGAAAGGATGCGGCTTGCCGGCAGGATTGACGTCTGTCAATGCCAAAATTCAGCAGAAAAAAAAATGCCCTAAGGGCTCTTTCACACTTGCGTTGTCTGGATCCGTCGTGTACTCCATTTGCTGGAATTACACGCCGGATCCGGAAAAACGCAAGTGAACTGAAAGCATTTGAAGACGGATCCGTCTTCAAAATGCGTTCAGTGTTACTATGGCAGCCAGGACGCTATTAAAGTCCTGGTTGCCATAGTAGTAGTGGGGAGCAGTATACTTACAGTCCGTGCGGCTCCCGGGGCGCTCCAGAATGACGTCAGAGCGCCCCATGCGCATGGATGACGTGATCCATGCGATCACGCGATCCATGCGCGTGGGGCGCCCTGACGTCACTCTGGAGCGCCCGGGAGCCGCACGGACGGTAAGTATACTGCTCCCCCGCTCCCCACTACACTTTACCATGGCTGCCAGGACTTTAGCGTCCCGGCAGCCATGGTAACCATTCAGAAAAAGCTAAACGTCGGATCCGGCAATGCGCCGAAACGACGTTTAGCTTAAGGCCAGATTAATGCTTTTCAATGGGCATTAATTCCGGATCCGGCCTTGCGGCAAGTGTTCAGGATTTTTGGCCGGAGCAAAAAGCGCTGCATGCTGCGGTATTTTCTCCGGCCAAAAAACATTCCGGTCCGGAACTGAACACATCCTGATGCATCCTGAACGGATTTCTCTCCATTCAGAATGCATGGGGATAATCCTGGTCAGGATTCTTCCGGCATAGAGCCGCGACGACGGAACTCTATGCTGGAACAAAAGAACGCAGGTGTGAAAGAGCCCTAAGACTTTTTAACTGAAACCAGAAGCTGTTGTGGACAACATTAAATCATTTGATAATGTCTGATATGGTGTCATTGAAACTATCTTAGGCCTCTTGCACACAAACGTTTTTTTGTTTTGTTTTTTCCCTCCCCCGTTTATGTTCCGTTTCTTGCGTACCCTATACAGAACCATTCATTTTAATGGATCCGCAAAAAAACCCGGAAGGTTCCGTATTTCCATATTTTTTTTTTTTTGTCTCGTTCAAAGATATAACATGTCCTATTATTGTCTGCATAACGGACAAGGATAGTACTGTTCTATCAGGGGCCAGCTGTTCCGTTCCGTAAAAAACGGAATGCACACAGACATCATCCGTATTTTTTTGCAGACCGCAAAATACTGAAAGCCATACGGTTGTGTGCAAGAGGCCTTATACTGTGGTGTCTGAGGCTTGATAACATTTTATTTCCTTTTTTTCAGTTACTTATGGCGAGAAGAGAATGCAGAGCAACAGGCACTCGCTGCGAAGCGAGAGGATCTGGAAAAGAAACAGCAACTTCTTCGTGCTGCAACCGGAAAGGTGAGAGCAATTCATCCATTACCCTCAGACTGGAGGACACATTGAGGTATTGAGATGTAATATTGAAAATGTGCTTGTTTTATGGCTGTTTGCTAAAAAAACAAACAAAAAAAAAACTGGTGTACATGTACTGCATTTATGAAGTGTTTTAGACACTTTAACTCTTTTGTGCCTTGTTTGACAAGGGGGCATGGCTTTGCCGGAAAGGGGGCGTGACTTTTTAAAGGGTTTCTACCACCAGATTTGGTCCTATTTAGCTGACTGACACTAGCGATGTGCTAGCGTCAGCAGTCCATAACAGTGTTCTTACTTATCATCTGTCTGCTGCCGTTCACCTTAAAAACTTACTTTTATAGATATGCTAATGAGCCCCTAGGTGCTATGTGGACGTCATGAGCACCTAGAGGGCTCCGTCCACTAACCATTTCAGCCGCCCATAGCGTCCCTCCAGACCGCCCCGCTCCTGTTGATTGACTTGAAATTTTTCAGTATCTCGTACCAATTCCTGCGCCGTGCGCTTCTGTATTCTCCCGGCGCCAGCTTCCTCACTGCGCCTGCGCCAACTACGTTACAGTGAGGAAGCCGGCACCAGGAGCGCGGCATTCACTCACTGCGCCTGCGCCGAATACAGAAGCGCACGGCGCAGGCGCGGGAATTGGTACGAGATACTGAGAAGTTTCACGTCAATCAACAGGAGCGGGGCGGGCTGGAGGGACGCGATGGGCGGCTGAAATGGTTAGTGGACGGAGCCCTCTAGGTGCTCATGACGTCCACATAGCACCTAGGGGCTCATTAGCATATCTATAAAAGTAAGTTTTTAAGGTGAACGGCAGCAGACAGATGATAAGTAAGAACACTGTTATGGACTGCTGACGCTAGCACATCGCTAGTGTCAGTCAGCTAAATAGGACCAAATCTGGTGGTAGAATCCCTTTAAAGAGGACCTTTCATCAGTTTTAACATAGGATAATTATGGTATCACCTTGTAGGGCGGGTTTAAAAAACAAGAAAACCTCCATGGCATCAGTGGGGGCCACCCTACAAGGTAATACCTTAATTATCCTATGTTAAAACTGATGAAAGGTCCTCTGTAATGCAGTGTCATGTGCCAAACTTTTGGTGCGTTTTTGGAGTAAAACTAAGCCAATAACTAAGCTTCCACCCCCCGGCAGTGTGTTTGGTGACGTCACCGGCTCAGATTGGCGTGCTTTAGCGCTGCCCTATCCGTTTTAGTGGCTAGGGCAGCGCTAAAGCCCAACCATCAGTGCCAATGACGTCACCGGGCTTCCTGGCAGCCTCATGGAGAGCCCGGTTTGTCTCCGTAACTCTTGAAAATGCCTTTGCCCTGCGCAATTTAGCATGAACTGCTCCAATGCTCAAGTCAGGGGGGCTGCCTGGGTGAGGTGTGTGCAGGTTCAGCTCTGAACCCGGACAACCCCTTTAATGTTTATTTCACAGAAGATCCAAAAGAAAGAAAAGGTTTGAAGAAAAATGCTTTTTATTTTTATTTTTTTATCTTTTCATTTGTAACCTTCAAGGCCTCATACACACAACCGTATCAGTTTTGTAGTCCGCAAATCAAATACATAAAATACGGGTAAGGGGTCCGTGTGCTGTACCCATTGCTATTGCGGAAATATTCTCTTCCATCTGGAATGGAGATGAGGATGCAACATGGACTGTATTTGTATTTTGCAGATTGACAATTTGCAAACCGTAAATTACATACGGTCTTGTGCATGAGACCTAACTGTGTATCATTTATAAAAACTGCATGTGTGATTTTAATCTTACAGTCCCAATGGCTAAATCTAGTATGTATTGCTGCAAGCAAGCTATTCCCTCAGTGGAACAGAGATGTAGGAATGTTTTTATATTTGAGAATTTTTCCTTTTTTACTTCTCTTCAGCCACTTCATTATACTGACTTCCCCAGTGCATTCACTTGCATCATTCCAACTGCAGTTATATGGCAAGATGATTGATTTCCCTACTCAGTTTCTATTTAATTTTCTTAATAAGAATCATAAAATAATCTACAACTTTGGTCTTTCAAATGTTGTTTGATAAACAAACAAAAAAATTATAAAAATTGACAAAATATTGTCTGTCTATTCAAGTTTCCTGCTCTGACATTTCTGTGTTTTGCAGGCTATATTAAATGGCATTGACAGCATTAATAAGGTCCTGGAGCACTTCAGAAGGAAAGGCATCAACCAGCACGTCATTAACGGCTACCACGGGATTGTCATGAATAATTTTGACTGTGAGGCGGCTTTCTACACTTGTGTTGAGGTCACTGCTGGGAACAGGTAACGTTTCACTAATGAACCTGCCTACATAATGCACCAATACTTCAGACGTGTCCGGAGATGTAGGTTAGGACTGAGATCTTGGGATACAACTATGGTGTGTACCTGAAGCATCGTATTTATAATGATATTTTCCATGTTATTAATTTATTGTTGTGTCCACTCTATTAAAGCTCCTGTTTCCTCTCCTTTAGGCTGTTCTACCATATTGTAGAGTCAGATGAAGTCAGCACCAAGATTTTGATGGAGTTTAACAAGATGAACCTTCCCGGAGAAGTTACTTTCCTTCCTCTGAACAAATTGGATGTGAGAGATACAGCATATCCCGAGACTAATGTGAGTCATTGTTTATCTGCTTAGAAAGTGTCTGGATCTATCACTTTGCTGCATGTGTGAGGAGCAGTTGTACCCTGGATTGTTTACTGATGAGGAATAATACATTGTATCCCGGATTATATGCTGGGGAGCAGGAATACATGGTTCTCTGGATCTGGATTACACACTGATGAGGAATAATACATTGTAGTCTGGATTATATACTAGGGACAGGGAGCAATGATATGTTTTAATCTAGATTATTTACTGGGGAGGGGGGGGGTAATAATATCTTTTTACTTTCGATTCCACCTAAGGCTACTTTCACACTTGCGTTCGGGGCTCCGCTTGTGAGTTCCGTTTGAAGGCTCTCACAAGCGGCCCCGAACGGATCCGTCCAGCCCTAATGCATTCTGAGTGGATGCGGATCCGCTCAGAATGCATCAGTCTGGCACCGTTTGTCCTTCGCTCCGCTCAGCAGGCGGACACTTGAACGCTGCTTGCAGCGTTCGGGTGTCCGCCTGGCCGTGCGGAGGCAAACGGATCCGTCCAGCCCTAATGCATTCTGAGTGGATGCGGATCCGCTCAGAATGCATCAGTCTGGCACCGTTTGTCCTTCGCTCCGCTCAGCAGGCGGACACTTGAACGCTGCTTGCAGCGTTCGGGTGTCCGCCTGGCCGTGCGGAGGCAAACGGATCCGTCCAGACTTACAATGTAAGTCAATGGGGACGGATCCGTTTAAAGTTGACACAGTATGGCTCAATTTTCAAACTGATCCGTCCCCCATTGACTTTCAATGTAAAGTAAAAACGGATCCGTTTGCACTATCATGAAAAAAAAATATATATATATTTTTTTTTTGTTCATGGTAATGCAAACGGATCCGTTCTGAACGGATCTAAGCGTTTGCATTATAGGTGCGGATCCGTCTGTGCAGATACCAGACGGATCCGCACCGAACGCAAGTGTGAAAGTAGCCTTACCAAACAAAAAGAGAAAACCACGCTGCTCAGAATAGGTATAAGTTCACATTTAGTAGTAAAAAATGAGCGTCTTTGCGATGTCATTCCTCAGTATCCTGCGTGGATTATCACAAAAGTCGATGCTCTAATCTAGAGAACAGAAAAAATGGCCTGACATAGTGAAGTACTGTCAACTGAGTTTAAATACAAGGATTTATTCTACTCGCAAGATCCATAAAACAACAATCATAAAATGTGCACGTCCTCTCATCAAACGCCCTATTTGTAAGGTGTTTTGAATTACACCTGTTTAGACTATATGAATTCCAGTATAATTTATTATACTGAGTTGCAAACGTTCACCAGGTACAGGATTGATGATTTTTATCACATTATCATTTTTATTATATTTATTTTCTTCCTAGGATGCTATTCCAATGATTAGCAAGTTACGATACAACCATCGCTTTGATAAAGCATTCAAACATGTTTTTGGGAGAACTCTGATCTGTCGCAGCATGGAGGTGTCCACGCAGCTGGCCAGGGCATTTACAATGGATTGCATCACTCTCGAAGGTAGGTGCAGGCTCTTTATTTGGCTGTTTAATGCTGCGCCACCTTGTCTGCTTCTGTCAGTAGAGCAGTTTAGCATTTTAAATTGTAATTTTATAGATTTAATTTGTTCTTGGAGGCAATCCTACATAAATAAGAATTCCCAGCAGCTCTAGATGGGATTAGGTGATCAGATTTCTCCTTTATGCAGCAGCTGTTGCTGAGAACATGATCAGATCTCATCAGCAGAATCCTTAATCTAAAGACTCCACTTAATGAGATTGGTCAAGCTTTTAATTTGTTCACGCTGGATTTTTCTACTTCAGTAGCCATCACTCCATTTATGGGGCTTCATTACAAGGTTATTTCTAACTCTGCACTGTGCAAAATAAAGAACATGTAGCCAGCATCTTCACCTTGCGTCTTTTCCATACCCGTCAGTACATCAAAAAGGCAAAGTTTCAGCTTATTACAAGCCTTTCTCAAAACATAATAAGCTGAAACGTTTGCTTTTTGATGTACTGATGGGTATGGAATAAAGACACAAGGTGAAGATGCTGGCTACATATTTATTTTCTGCAGATTGAGTGACGATGAAGCCTGGTCACTGTAAGCTTTGCCCTACTAAGCAAATAGACATTCATCTGTGGTGTTCCTTAGGTACAAGAGGCTTCCTGCGTCGCACTCGCCTTAGGCTAGCTTCAAACTAGCGTTACCAATCTCCGGCATGGGAGCGGCCTTCTGGACACTCGCCGGCCCCATTTACTGTAATGGAGACCGGCGGCAATACGGCTCAGCAAACATGCCGAGAAACAGCCAGACAAAACCAGCTGCACGCGGTGCTATTTGTCCATCCTCTTCTCGGCATATTAGCCAGGTTGCGGACGCATCGCCTCCGGTCCCCATAATAGTAAATGGGACAGGATGATGATGCGCTTGCTTCCGGCAGTGCCGGAATGCAGAGACGCCCGGCAGGCTCTTCCTTGCCGGACAGCCTGCCATATCTCCTAACGCCAGTCTGAAACAGGCCTTGGGTACCTACTCAGTGTAATTAGACTTTACATGTACTTGTATGTTTGACCTGCTTTAATCATGTCGACGTATAATCATGTCAACGTTTGTTGCAATCACTTGAATCTGGTAATCCGTGTATCTAAGCATCAGTGATTACTGTTGTGTTTTGTTTGCGGCTTTCAGGTCCATTTTATTTTCTTTCTAACTGGATTTTCTGTCACATCAGGGGATCAGGTCAGCCATCGTGGTGCACTGACCGGCGGTTACTATGACACAAGGAAATCTAGATTGGAACTGCAGAAAGATGTCCGGAAGGTAGAGGACGAGCTCCACGCTCTGGAGGCAAAATTGAACGAGAACTTGAGGAGGAACATTGAGAATATCCTTTTATGGTTCCAGTCTGAGCAGATGATGGCTGGTCTCGGGTCACCAGTGTTTTCTTACAGAAAATCCATAGACTGTGATGTTCGCTCTTTTTCATACTGAACAAAGTGCATATAGATTAATATAGATCACACTGAATTCAATGGGATCCATAAAACTCCATATGCCATAACTACACGTCTCTGCTCCTCAGATGCTCATTTCTATCCTGGATTTTCTCAGATCAGGCAGCCCCATCTTATATTGGCTGGATTTGGTTTGGAACAGGAAGAATTGTGAAAAGTGAGCCATGGTGTAGGGATCTCGGATCTGAGTCTAGGATTTCTGTAACAGGCCTTATGCATAAACACTAGTTCAAGCAGGCTCTGAGGGTTGCTAGCCCTTATGTTGTCCTCATAGATTCATGTGGTGCAGGTAAGTAAGTGTAGTTACCAACGTAGAAACTCTTGCATGTCCCCCCTAATTCACAACATGCTACCTACCAAAACCCACATGTGCACTTTTATACCACGCGTTTCTTAAGGAAAGAAATAATTAAAATAATTCTTATTCTTTCCTTTAGCAAAATAATATCATTTGTCTTCCTCTGAATTAAATTAAATAATGTTTAATATCCAGCCCTTCTCCCAAGGTCCTGTGATGTGCTGTCTGTGTCCTGCTGCACCTTTTCCAAACCAACACCATACTCTGGTACCAGGGGTGTAGCTATAGGGGGTGCAGAGGTAGCAGTCGCTACCGGGCCCAGGAGCCTGAGGGGCCCAAAGACCCTTGTGCCACATAAGACACTGGCATTATAGAAAGTGCATTCTCGTCAATTTACACCTCTGCCTGTAGGGAAGGGGTTAGGTCAAGAATTTGGCATGAGGGGGTGCCCTTTCAATGTTTGCCTCAGGCAGCAGGAAGGCTACGTGCTCCCCTGCCCCTTTTCAACAAGCACTGAGGGAAGGGGGGCCCAAGCTGAACTCTTGCTCTAGGGCCCATGAGCTTTTAGCTACGCCCCTGTCTGGTACTTCTAAGAAGACAAGTAGTATGTGGGGTTAGGATTCATAATGGAGCTGTGTTGCATCTCCTGATGCACAGTGGTGGAGATTTATCAAAATTGGTGTGAAGTAGATCTGGCATAGTTGCCCACAGATTCCACCTTTCATTTTCCAATGGAGCTCTGAAAAATGAAAGGTGTAATCTAGGTTGTTGTTATGGGTAACTAAGCCAGTATTCATTTACACCAGTTTTGATAAATCTCCTCCAGTGGGTAACAATTATCAATTTTTGTCACAGGTTGGACCCTCACTGATCTGAAACTAATTTTAGATTTAATCGATTAAGAGAAATTAAAGTGAATGGGAGCAGCACTGCAGTAACCAGGCGCGGCCACTACACCGTGGCTCTAAAAAGAAAACGATTCGTGGTAGTCTCAGGAGTTGACCCCCTTCCCAACACAAAAATCCTGTTATTGATGGTCTATCCTGAGGATAGGTAATCAGAAAACCCCTTAAAATAGAGTTTTTCTTATTCCCTGTTGCCCATGCTTCATTGTGCCCTGTAGTAGCTGGCCTGATAAAATACTCTACCCTCCATGATGTGCAGAACGTTCCTTAGCGCTGTATAAGGATTAATAATGAAATCGATCAGCTGATGAATCAGATGCAACAGATCGAAACCCAACAGAGAAAATTTAAAGCTTCCAGGGACAGTATCCTGTCCGAGATGAAAATGCTGAAGGAGAAACGACTGCAGTCAGAAAAGACGTTCATGCCAAAGGTAAGATGTACCCCAGTGTGTGTGTCAAGTGTATAGTATATTGGATTGGTAACTCGTAAACTAGGCACCGCACGAAATGACTTACATGAGTAGAACACTGCATGCTGACCTCTGTGTCTTTCCTCACAGCAACGGAGTTTACAGAGCTTGGAGGCCAGTTTACATGCAATGGAGTCGACCCGGGAATCGCTGAAAGCCGAGCTGGGAACAGACTTATTGTCTCAGCTTAGCCTGGATGACCAGAAGAGGGTGGATGCTCTGAATGATGAGATTCGACAGCTACAGCAGGTAGTTAAAAGACCCAACTGTGTGAAGCAAGATTTGGATCTGGACAATGTCCGTGCATTACCAGATTAATAAAACTAATGGCGAAAACTACAGGAAGGATGTTATGATGTAGCAATAAGTAAAGCTCCATGTGAACGGTGTGATACAATGGGGTACACAATATGCACATGGACTCCTGATTTGTCATTTCGAATGTGCTGTTAATCCAGTATTTGGAAGTCTGTAGGAGAAATGTATTGATTATTGGAGATGTCATGTTGATCACTATTGGGCCATTCAGAAATATTATCATTTCTTAAGGAAAACCGACAACTTTTGAACGAGAGAATCAAGCTGGAAGGGACAATCACCCGTGTGGAGACTTATCTGAATGAGAACCTGCGCAAGAGATTGGACCAGGTGGAGCAGGTAAGTCTCCAGTGGGTCAGTGAGACCCCACACTTGTGTATTACAGCCTTTACTGATTTTATGGTGAGTTATGAATGTAATTTGTTGACAGGAACTGAATGAGTTGCGGGAAACGGAAGGAGGGACGGTTCTCACAGCGACTACTTCTGAACTGGAGGCCATCAACAAACGGGTGAAGGAGACACTGGCGCGGTCAGATGGTGCGTGCTGCAATGTCCCACTGTACTGATGGGTGATGGAAGTCTTGGATACCCTGGCTCATTAATTTGTATCGCAGATAATTATAAGCTACAATTTATATTATCAATTCACTGAAGGCCAGATTAGTAAACAAAAATAGTGCGTCTCGGCACTAAGGAGAATCACGGAAGAGAAGAGGTGCTAAAACTTATACTTTTATTAGTTACTATTAAAAGTAATTGAGGGGATGTGATATCTAAAACCCACAAACATACATGAGATATTAGCCGAGTAGATGTGTATGTTAGAGGCAGTGGTGCCTCTCAAATAAAACTACAATCATTCGGGCTATAGCTCTGAAAACGGCAATTTATGCCACAAACAAGCTGCACAGCAGTGCGGTATATGCCAAATTGTAATGGTTATTGTCTGTCCCATCAATTGGCATATATGTGCGACTGCACACAACAAGCGGACGATAGTGCTAAGGGTCTATGGGGTGGTTAATGCCTCTGGCTGATATACACAATCAGCTACTCTGGAGGAGACCACTGTATTGAATCTACAGGGGTTAATAGGCATAACAGCCGAAACCAAAGACCCCTAAACCTCAAGCCCAATTACTACCCTAACTATCGTCCCAAACTGACTTGCTCTCCCTATGCCTATTAACCCCTTTAGATTCAATACAGTGGTCTCCTGAGTAGCTGACTGTGTATATCAGCCAGAGGCATTATTGACCACCCCATAGACCATTAGCACTATCGTTCTCTTGTGTGCAATCGCACATACAGTCAGATCCATAAATATTGGGACATCGACACAATTCAAACATTTTTGGCTCTATACACCACCACAATGGATTTGAAATGAAACGAACAAGATGTGCTTTACCTGCAGACTGTCAGCTTTACCTGCAGACTGTCAGCTTTACCTGCAGACTGTCAGCTTTACCTGCAGACTGTCAGCTTTACCTGCAGACTGTCAGCTTTACCTGCAGACTGTCAGCTTTACCTGCAGACTGTCAGCTGTAATTTGAGGGTATTTACATCCAGATCAGGTGAACGGTGCAGCAATTACAGCAGTTTGCATCTGTGCCTCCCACTTGTTAAGGGACCAAAAGTAATGGGATAAATAATCATAACTAAAACTTTCACTTTTTAATACTTGGCTGCAAATCCTTTGCAGTCAGTTACAGCCTGAAGTCTGGAACACATAGACATCACCAGACGCTGGTCTCATCCCTGGTGAGGCTCTGCCCGGCCTCTACTGCAGCTGTCTTCAGTTCCCGCTTGTTCTTGGGGCATTTTCCCTTCAGTTTTGTCTTCAGCAAGTGAAATGCTCAATCAGATTCAGGTCCGGTGATTGACTCGGCCATTGCAGAACATTCCACTTCTTTCCCTTAAACAACTCTTTGGTTGCTTTTGCAGGATGCTTTGGGTCATTGTCCATCTGCAGTGTGAAGCGCCGTCCAATGAGTTCTGAAGCATTGGGCTGAATATGAGCAGATAATATTGCCCGAAACACTTCAGAATTCATCCTGCTGCTTCTGTCATCAGTCACATCATCAATAAATACAAGAGAAGCAGTTCCATTGGCAGCCATACATGCCCACGCCATGACACTACCACCACCATGCTTCACTGATGAGGTGGCATGCTTAGGACCATGAGCAGTTCCTCTCCTTCTCCATACTCTTCTCTTCCCATCACTCTGGTACAAGTTGATCTTAGTCTCATCTGTCCATAGGATGTTGTTCCAGAACTGTGAAGGCTTTTTTAGATGTCGTTTGGCAAACTCTAATCTGGCCTTCCTGTTTTTGAGGCTCACCAATGGTTTCCATCTTGTGGTGAACCCTCTGTATTCACTCTGGTGAAGTCTTCTCTTGATTGTCGACTTTGACACACATACACCTACCTCCTGGACAGTGTTCTTGATCTGGCCAACTGTTGTGGAGGTTGTTTTCTTCACCAGGGAAAGAATTCTTCGGTCATCCCCCACAGTAGTTTTCCGTGGTCTTCCGGGTCTTTTGGTGTTGCTGAGCTCACCGGTGCGTTCCTTCTTTTTAAGATTGTTCCAAACAGTTGTTTTGGCCGCGCCTAATGTTTTTGCTATCTCTCTGATGGGTTTGTAGTGTTTTTTCAGCCTAATGATGGCTTCACTGATGGTGACAGCTCTTCGGATCTCATCTTGAGAGTTGACAGCAACAGATTCCAAATGCAAATAGGAGACTGGAAATGACCTCTGCACCTTTTATCTGCTCATTGTAATTGGGATAATGAGGGAATAACACACACCGGCCATGGAACAGCTGAGAAGACAATTGTCATATAACTTCTGGTCCCTTAACAAGTGGGAGGCACAGATGCAAACTGCTGTAATTCCTGCACCGTTCACCTGATTTGGATGTAAATACCCTCAAATTACAGCTGACAGTCTGCCGGTAAAGCTGACAGTCTGCAGGTAAAGCTGACAGTCTGCAGGTAAAGGACATCTTGTTAGTTTCATTTCAAATCCATTGTGGTGGTGTATAGAGCCAAAAATGTTAGAATTGTGTCTATCCCAATATTTATGGACCTGACTGTATATGCCAATTGATGGCGACGGACAATAACCATTACAATTTGGCGTATACCGCACTGCTGTGCGGCTTGTTTGTGGCACAAATTGCCGTTTTCAGAGCTATAGCCTGAGTGATTGTAGTTTTATTTGAGAGGCACCACTGCCTCTAACATACACATCTACTCGGCTAATATCTCATGTATGTTTGTGGGTTTTAGGTATCGAATCCCCTCACTTACTTTTAATAGTAACTAATTTCACAATTTTATATTAACACTAAGCGAACTTTAACCCTTACATTGAGACTTTATAAATCCATATAACTATTCATCATCTTGTTCTGAGACTGTTATATTCCAGGGCTGCAGTCACTGTTCTGCAGGCTTCAGAGCTGAACACTTCCAGTAACACCCGCCTGTTTGTACAGAGCTTGCTCTGGTGGTATTGTATTGTAGGAAGTGTCATTTTCTTCTTCACCAGACGATACGCTGCCCATCCAAAAAAAAAGGTCGCCACCAAAAATATTTCATTGGACCGCCTTTAGCTTTGTATAACGCACACATTCGCTGTGGCATTGTTTCGATAAGCTTCTGCAATGTCACAAGATTTATTTCCATCCAGCGTTGCATACATTTTTCACCAAGATCTTGCATTGATGATGGTAGAGTCTGACTGCTGTGCAAATCCTTCTCCAGCACATCCCAAAGATTCTCAATGGGGTTAAGGTCTGGACTCTGTGGTGGCCAATCCATGTGTGACAATGATGTCTCATGCTCCCTGAACCACTCTTTCACAATCTGAGCCCGATGAATCCTGGCATTGTCATCTTGGAATACACCCGTGCCGTTAGGAAAGAACAAATCCATTGATGGAATAACCTGGTCACTCAGTATGTTCAGGTAGTCGCTGACCTCATTCTTGGAGCACATACTGTTGCTGAACCTAGACCTGACCAACTGCAGCAACCCCAGATCATAGCACTGCCCCCACAGGCTTGTACAGGAGGCACTAGGCATGATGGATGCATCACTTCATCTGCCTCTCTTCTTACCCTGATGCGCCCATCACTCTGGAAAATCTGGACTCATCAGACCACATCACCTTCTTCCATTGCTCCAGAGTCCAATCTTTATGCTCCCTAGCAAATTGAAGACTTTTTTTTCTGGTTTCCTCACTGATTAGTGGTTTTCTTACGGCTACACAGCTGTTCAGTCCCAATCCCTTGAGCTCCCTTCGCATTGTGCGTGTGGAAATGCTCTTATTTTCACTATTAGACATAGCCCTAAGTTCTACTGTTGTTTTTCTTCGATTTGATTTCACCAAACGTTTAAGTAATCACCGATCACGATCATTCAGGATTTTTTCCCGTCACATTTCTTCCTCGAATACGATGGGCCCTCACTATCCTTCCAGTTTTTAATAATGTGTTGGACAGTTCTTAACCCAATTTTAGTAGTTTCTGCAATCTCCTTGATGCCAATAATTTGACCCTTCTCAGACAGACTAACATCTTTTCCATGACCACGAGATGTGTCTTTCGACATGGTTGTATAAGAAATGAAAAGCAACTCATTGCACCAGTCGGGGTTAAATAACTTGTTGCCAGCTGAAAGATGATCGCCCATGTAGTAATTATCCAATAGGAGGCTCAGAACTATTTGCTTAGTTAAATCCAGGTGGCGACTTTTTTTTTTTTTTTTTTGGACAGGCAGTGTATATTGGAGTTTGGAGATGCCTGTAGGCTTTTATGTCTGCTGTGTATATATATGGCCTCTCATGAAGATGTCTCTTTTTTTAGGTCTTGATGTTACCATCGATAAAACTGAAGCAGAGATAAAAGACCTTGTGAAGAGTATGGATCGGTGGAAGAACATGGAGAAGGATCATATGGACGCCATTAACCATGACACAAAAGAACTGGAGAAAATGACCAACCGGCAAGGCATGCTTCTGAAGAAGAAAGAGGAATGTATGAAGAAGATAAGAGAGTTGGGCTCACTTCCTCAGGAGGCTTTTGAAAAGTATCAGACCCTGAGTTTAAAGCAGGTAATTCAGCACCGGCTAAACAATGGGCACTACTTGCACGGAGCTGAGCTGCAGTACCAGACACGTGGATGCTTCTGTGGACTGTTACTGCAGTGACTTTAATAACTCTGCTGATCTGTCCACGGGTAAATGTAAAGACCTCTTTAACCTACAAACCAGAAAATAAATTTACACACCCTGTAGTCTTTGATGTCAGTGATTTGTCAGCTGTGATGAAGTCGTCAGGCCAATAATCTGTTGATTGTGTTCGCTGTTTTGGTTTCCAGTTATTTCGTAAGTTAGAGCAGTGTAACACCGAGCTGAAGAAGTACAGCCATGTCAACAAGAAGGCCCTGGACCAGTTTGTTAACTTCTCGGAGCAGAAAGAGAAGCTGATTAAACGTCAAGAGGAACTTGACCGAGGCCATAAATCAATCATGGAGCTGATGAATGTCCTGGAACTCCGCAAATATGAAGCCATCCAGCTGACGTTCAAGCAGGTTTGATGCTTCTCCTGATTCTTCTAATGTTGCTCCGGTCTCTAGAGCTGTAACCTGACAATCTGTCCTCCCAGGTGTCCAAGAACTTCAGTGAAGTGTTCACAAAGCTGGTGCCGAGTGGTAAGGCCACATTGGTGATGAAGAAAGGAGATGTGGAAGGAAGTCAGTCTCAAGATGAGGGGGAGGGCAGTGCGGAGAGCGAGAAGGGTTCCAGCTCGCAGAGCAGCGTGCCGTCTGTCGACCAGTTCACTGGCGTAGGGATACGGGTAACTAATAACTGTTATCTCTCCGGTTTTGTCTAAGACTTTCCAGATTGAGTGGATATGATGTGAAGATGTTAACTGTCTCCTCGGTGTCTCTTCTGTAGGTGTCGTTCACGGGGAAACAGGCAGAGATGAGAGAGATGCAGCAGCTCTCCGGAGGTCAGAAGTCTTTGGTGGCATTGGCTCTGATATTTGCCATCCAGAAATGTGATCCAGCTCCCTTTTACCTTTTTGATGAGATTGACCAGGCTTTGGATGCTCAGCACAGGAAGGCCGTGTCAGGTATGAGATGGCTCACAAATAGGCTTAGCTTTTGTAGTGTTAATTCAAGTATGGGTGCACATAAAAAGGGGCATTTACCAGTGGTTCATTTTTTTTTTTAGGCCACTAAGTTCCTTAGTGACCAGATGTAGTGAAATAGTTCATAAAATGAAATTCTCGCTGTAATGCCTTATTCACACATCAGTGTTTAGTCAGTGATTTCTATCGGTGATTTTGAGCCAAAACTAGGTGCGGCTCTAAATGCAGAACAGGAGCTGATCTTTCCCTCATACCGGATCTTTGTGTAGCTCCAATCCTGGTTTTGGCTCTCAGTCACTGATGGAAATTACTGACCAAAACACTGACGTGTGAATGAGGCTTTTCCTCCTCCTAGCTTTCCCCATGGAGAGCCCGGTACGTCACCGGATCTCCAAAATAAGCCTTTGCCTTTCGCGATTCAGATCAACACTTCTGATATGTCCCTATGATATACAAAAAAATTGAAAAAAGTGTAGTTATTCTTTAAGGGAATTAAAACATTTGGGGCATAAAAAATTGTATCGGCCTGACTAGGGGCGGGCGATATAGACAATATGCAATATAAACGATATAAATTTGGCCAACGATAGAGATTTCGTTTATATCGCGGTAGAACATGGCATGTGCCGCTCTCGGCACGCACCATGTTCTCCAGAGCCGGCACAGTGGAGAAGGAGGGAGTCCCTCCCCACTGTGTGCGGCTTCTGCTGACCACCAATGAGAACAAACTAGGATGAGAAGGGGGGGCTGTAGCCACTGTGCCACCAATGAGAACAGAGTAGGAGGAGGAGGGACTGTGGCCACTGCGCCACCAATAAGAACAGAGTAGGAGGAGGAGGGACTGTGGCCACTGCGCCACCAATGAATATAGTTAATATGCCTGAATACAAACGTAGCCTGCATGTGTCGGCCATATCCTATACCTGGCCTCTATTACTGTGCGCGCCGTGATCCGCCGCAATTAACCCGGATCACGGCGCGCAGTAATAGAGGCCAGATATGGCTGACACATGCAGGCTACGTTTGTATTCAGGCATATTAACTATATTTATTGGTGGCGCAGTGGCCACAGCCCCTGCCTTTTACTCCCCCTCTTCTAAGTATTATATTAATTGCGCCCCCCCCCCCCCCCCCCCCCCTCTCCACACGATTAAATCATTGCTGGCAGTGGCCCCAGGGTGGCAGCTTCTGATTGGAGCCCCAGCAGTGTAATCGCAGGGCTCCGATTGGTCACCATTGCAGCCAGGACCCTACTCAAGCCCTGGCTGCCATAGTCGGCTCCCTGCTGCTGTGTGCACTATACACAGGGCAGCAGGGAGAGTGTGAGGTCCTATTCACCATAATAGAGATCTATCGGGGTGAATAGGACAAAAGTTATTAAATAAGAAATGAAAAAAAAAAAAAGTTTAACCCCTCCTGAAATATAGAATATATTGCGATCTATATTCCCTTTTGCACATGCTTACAATTATATCGCAATATAGATTTTAGGCCATATCACCCACCCCTAGGCCTGACCGCTATCTTGTGTTCTGCCCACCAGAATCTGTAAATATTAATGGTTTTATCGGTACTACAACGATACAATTGTTTTAGTGTTAGTTTGGCAGCGATCTCCTCGCAGGTCCCCCTTGTAATCCCTGTCTCCTTCCCCCTGCAGATATGATCATGGAACTTGCTTCTCATGCTCAGTTCATTACGACGACTTTCAGGCCAGAACTGCTGGAATCTGCTGACAAGTTCTATGGGGTGAAATTTAGGAACAAGGTGAGTAACTAGAAGTGCTGAGAAGTTAAACATAATTCTGTATTTATTCTATACAGGGCGGATATAATGTAGAGATGTGATCGGTCAGGACACTGGGACGGTTTCTGAAAACTGAGACTTTCAGCAACTTTTGGTTACATAAACTATGTGGTTGTCCTAGTATACGTCTTACTTCTATAAGGGTCTGGTGTGGATACGCCCCATGTATATATTTGTAACCCAGATTCACGTCAGCTGTGTGGTTGGCTGTTTTAGGGCCTGTGGGATGATAGAGCCTTCTTTAAGTGTCACGGTTACTATTGACTGTGGCATCTAAAAGGTTAAACATCTGGCATAGACTCTTCTGATTTGCTAGTTGTTACCCCTGGAACGTGACTGTCGATCATAATTAAAACCACAGATGCGTTTGGACGTAACTAACGCTCATTGCATAAAAAGTAATGTAGTGATGAAATGCCCTCGGCAGGTCGGGTATGACAGCGTGTACAGAAAAAGCCAGCAGTAAACTATATATGCCGTATATGAAGGCCCATAATGGAAAGAGCACACAGTTTTAAAAATGTATTTCAGATTTGTGCTATTTAATAAATTAAAAAATTTGAACATAAATACTAAAATAAGAAGAGGCATAAAAATGAAGTCACTTGCATCACTCAAAAGAAAGACAAAAAATTATTTAATCAATTCCTGACTTGCCCCGTACATGTATGGTGAAACAGCTGATCGGCGGTGATGCCGGAACTTGGACCCCCTCTGATGTGATGATAATGACTTTTGAGGATAGGTCAAGCATTCCTGGATTAACCGTTTAACCCCTCAGATGCGATGGGTAATTGTGAACACAGCATCTGACTGTCCCTGACCAAACAGCTCCCCCTGTATTGAGGGAGCTGTTTGGTTGCCATGACAGCCTTGGACCTTCTGAAGGCTGAGGTCTGTCATAGTAAAGTTTAGCAATATTCTTATCAGGTCCTGCTTGCCGCAGGAATGTAGCATTTCTTGGATAAACTGCAATGACAGTCACATGTTAAAGTCCCTTACAGGGACTAAAAATAAGTGTGAAAAAAAAGTTTTTAAGAATATAAAAATTTGCGATCAAAAAGTCATACACACTCCAGAATGGTATTAATAAAAACTACAGATTTCTCCGTAAAAAATGAGCCCTCACAAGCGTAATTAACCCCTTCCTGATGTCACTGGCCCTGCTCCAGAGCGCAGCGGGTTTGTTCTGTTTTAAACAGCAGATACCTGGGGCTAGTGTCTGTGATTGGTGATAACACTGATCAGACATTTAGCCCCTCAAATGCCTTGGTCAGTTGTGATCACGGCATCTAAGGGAATTTTTCCCAGGAGTGATGCGCTTATGTGACCTAAACGCCTTCCGTATGCTGAGAACAGGGAAGCCATTAGTTTGCTGTGGTAACCTCGGTCCCTCTGAAAGAAGCAGGGCTCCATAGGAACATATTGAATGTCTCATAGGCTGCAATGATATTTCACTGCAGTCTATGGGACAATCACATGTTCAAGTCCCCTAAGGAGACTTAACCACCTCCGGACCGCCTAACGCACATGTGCGTTCCGGAGGTGGCAGCGCTGCGCACAGTCACGCATATACGCGAGATGACGCGAGTATGCGCCCGCGCGTGCGCAGTTCGCGCCGGCATTTCATCGAGAGGTATTTCGTCAGCAACCTGCCAGCCAATGATCGTGGCTGGCAGGTTGCTGATTTTTAAAAAAGCCAATCAAAGTGCCAGATAGCAGATCATATTTGTAAATATGATCTGTTATATGGCTGCCTGCTCCTCTGCTGGTTCTTTTCGTCGGTTGGATCCAGCAGAGGAGCAGGCTTCACAGTGAGTACACCAAACACTACACTATAGCCCCTGATCACCCCCCTGAACCCCAATTAACCCTTTGATCACCCCTTTGATCACCCCTTTGATCACCCCTGTCAATCACAAGTGAAAAAAAAGTGATCAGTGCAAACTGTCACTTTTTTTTTTCACTGTTATTGACCGTTAGGTTTTAGGTATAGTTTAGGTCCCTTGGTTAGGTAGTTAGGGATCAGTTAGCGCCCAGCCCACCGCACCGCAGTCCGTTATTCGCTGATTAGCGTATCGCTAATCAGCATTTGTACTTTTATAGTATCTGGAAGTGATCAAAACTGATCACGGTCAGATCTATAATTGTATTAGTGTCACTTTAGTTCGCCCTCCACCCAAAACGCAGTGTTTGTCCGATCAGGCCTGATCGGTCGCCCACACGTGTGTTCACCCACACCCGCCCCACCGCAGTGACAAAAAAAAAATTTTTTTTTGATCACTGCACATTCACTTTACACGCACTGCGGCGATAAAAAAAATCAGTTTTGATATTTTTTATCAACCGCAGCGGCCTCCGGTACTTCGCTAGCCTCCCCTTTGTAAGACAGGCTTGCTTTTTTTTTCTTGGGTAGTCTCAGGGAATACCCCTAAATTTAGTTGCCCACATGTCTAACAGGGGGTATTCCTCTGAAGAGGCCTACAGGCTTCTGACCCAGTCGGATGAGGAGTGGGAGCCCTCATCTGATGAATCCAGCGGGTCAGAATACGAACCTGTAGAAAGCAGTGGCTCTCTGACCCAAAGTTCGGACGAGGAGGCTGAGGTCCCTGATACCACCAGGCGTACCCGGCCCCGTGTCGCTAGACCGCAGGTTGCGCAGGATCCGCTTCAAGAGCAGCAGAGTGGGGCTGGTGCTGTCGGATTACGTGGTGAGGCATACACCAGCAGCGCAGCCCTTCCTGGACCTAGTACCAGCACTGCCGTACAACCTGGTGAAGTAGCGAGCACCAGAAGGGCAGTTGAAACTGGTACGGTGGCACGTGCAGTAGTGACCCCGTCGCAGCCACCGCAAAGACGTGCCCGTAGAGCCCCTAGAATCCCAGAGGTGCTGGCAAACCCTGATTGGCAGTCCCCAACTTCAGCCGCACCTGTAGTTTTCCCTTTCACTGCCCAGTCTGGAGTTCGGGTTGAGACGGCTCAGATCGGTTCGGCCCTGGGATTTTTTGAGCTGTTCTTGACTGCGGAGCTTTTAGACATAGTTGTGGCCGAAACAAACAGGTATGCCACACAATTTATCACCGCTAACCCGGGAAGCTTTTATGCCCAGCCTTTCCGGTGGAAACCAGTCCAAGTTTCCGAACTTAAAACTTTTCTGGGCCTCCTCCTCAACATGGGCCTGACAAAAAAACATGAATTGCGGTCATATTGGTCCACGAACCCGATTCATCACATGCCCATGTTCTCTGCTGCCATGTCCAGGGCACGTTTTGAGGCCATCCTGCGGTTCCTGCACTTTAGTGACAACACCGCCTCCCGTCCCAGGGGCCACCCTGCTTTTGACCGGCTCCACAAAATTCGGCCCCTCATAGACCATTTCAACCAGAAATTTGCAGATATTTATACCCCAGAGCAAAACATCTGCATAGACGAGTCCCTGATACATTTTACCGGGCGCCTTGGCTTCAAACAATACATCCCAAGCAAGCGCGCCCGGTATGGGGTCAAATTGTATAAGCTCTGTGAAAGGGCCACAGGCTATACCCACAAATTTCGGGTCTATGAGGGAAAAGATCAGACCCTGGAGCCGGTCGGTTGCCCTGACTACCTGGGGAGCAGTGGGAAGACAGTTTGGGACTTGGTGTCACCCTTATTCGGCAAGGGGTACCATCTTTATGTGGACAATTTTTACACAAGTGTGGCCCTCTTTAGGCATTTGTTTCTAGAACGGATTGGCGCCTGTGGTACCGCGCGAACTAGTCGCGCGGGCTTCCCCCAACGGCTCGTTAGCACCCGTCTTGCAAGGGGGCAGAGGGCCGCACTGTGTAATGAAGAACTGCTCGCGGTGAAATGGAGAGACAAGCGTGACGTTTACATGCTCTCCTCCATTCACGCAGACACGACAATACTAATTGAGCGAGCAACCCGTGTCATTGAAAAGCCCCTCTCAGTCCACGACTATAACCTCCACATGGGAGGGGTCGACTTCAATGACCAGATGTTGTCTCCGTATTTAGTTTCCCGACGCACCAGACGCTGGTATAAGAAGGTGTCTGTATATTTAATTCAATTGGCTCTGTACAATAGTTTTGTTCTCTACAGTAAGGCTGGGAGAACTGGATCCTTCCTCAAATTTCAGGAAGAGATCATCGAGAACCTCCTGTATCCAGGAGGTTCCGTGGCCCCAACCACCAGTGTAGTTAGCCGTCTACACGAGCGACATTTCCCCAATGTCGTTCCTGGTACCTCAACCCAACCGTCACCCCGAAAAAGATGTCGTGTCTGTAGCAGGAGTGGAATAAGGCGTGACACCCGCTATTTCTGTCCTGACTGTCCGGACCACCCTGCCCTATGCTTTGGAGAGTGTTTCCGGAAGTACCACTCACAGGTACACTTAGCATAGGGATCATCTCACCAGGACAGGCACACAGGGCTATTAGGGCCCATTCACTCACTGCTGCTGCAAACGTCTCCTTTCACATGGGACAAAGTGCATAACGCACTTCGCCACATCTTTGGGCGATTTGCGCTTTGCACATTGACCCATGGGGAAGGAGAGGTTTGTTCTTCTTTCCAAAATGGGGTCACTTGTGGCGTAGTTATACTGCCCTGGCAATTTAGGGGCCCAAATGTGTGAGAAGTACCTTGCAATCAAAATGTGTAAAAAATGCCCTGCAAAATCCGAAAGGTGCACTTTGGAATATGTGCCCCTTTGCCCACCTTGGCAGCAAAAAAGTGTGACACATCTGGTATCGCCGTACTCAGGAGAAGTTGGGGAATGTGTTTTGGGGTGTTATTTTACATATACCCATGCTGGGTGAGAAAAATATCTTGGTCAAATGCCAACTTTGTATAAAAAAATGGGAAAAGTTGTCTTTTGCCAAGATATTTCTCTCACCCAGCATGGGTATATGTAAAATGACACCCCAAAACACATTCCCCAACTTCTCCTGAGTACGGCGATACCACATGTGTGGCACTTTTTTGCAGCCAAGGTGGGCAAAGGGGCGCATATTCCAAAGTGCACCTTTCGGATTTCACCGGTCATTTCTTACACATTTTGATTGCAAAGTTCTTCTCACACATTTGGGCCCCTAAATTGCCAGGGCAGTATAACTACGCCACAAGTGACCCCATTTTGGAAAGAAGACACCCCAAGGTATTCTGTGAGGGGCATGGCGAGTTCCTAGAATTTTTTATTTTTTGTCGCAAGTTAGTGGAATATGAGACTTTGTAAGGAAAAAAGAGAAAAAAAAAAAAATCATCATTTTCCGCTAACTTGTGACAAAAAATAAAAAATTCTAGGAACTCGCCGTGCCCTTCACGGAATACCTTGGGGTGTCTTCTTTCCAAAATGGGGTCACTTGTGGCGTAGTTATACTGCCCTGGCAATTTAGGGGCCCAAATGTGTGAGAAGTACCTTGCAATCAAAATGTGTAAAAAATGCCCTGCAAAATCCGAAAGGTGCACTTTGGAATATGTGCCCCTTTGCCCACCTTGGCAGCAAAAAAGTGTGACACATCTGGTATCGCCGTACTCAGGAGAAGTTGGGGAATGTGTTTTGGGGTGTTATTTTACATATACCCATGCTGGGTGAGAAAAATATCTTGGTCAAATGCCAACTTTGTATAAAAAAATGGGAAAAGTTGTCTTTTGCCAAGATATTTCTCTCACCCAGCATGGGTATATGTAAAATGACACCCCAAAACACATTCCCCAACTTCTCCTGAGTACGGCGATACCACATGTGTGGCACTTTTTTGCAGCCAAGGTGGGCAAAGGGGCGCATATTCCAAAGTGCACCTTTCGGATTTCACCGGTCATTTCTTACACATTTTGATTGCAAAGTTCTTCTCACACATTTGGGCCCCTAAATTGCCAGGGCAGTATAACTACGCCACAAGTGACCCCATTTTGGAAAGAAGACACCCCAAGGTATTCTGTGAGGGGCATGGCAAGTTCCTAGAATTTTTTATTTTTTGTCGCAAGTTAGTGGAATATGAGACTTTGTAAGAAAAAAATAAAATAAAAAAATCATCATCATTTTCCGCTAACTTGTGACAAAAAATAAAAAGTTCTATGAACTCACTATGCCCATCAGCGAATACCTTAGGGTGTCTACTTTCCGAAATGGGGTCATTTGTGGGGTTTTCTACTGTTTGGGCATTGTAGAACCTCAGGAAACATGACAGGTGCTCAGAAAGTCAGAGCTGTTTCAAAAAGCGGAAATTCACATTTTTGTACCATAGTTTGTAAATGCTATAACTTTTACCCAAACCATTTTTTTTTTTTGCCCAAACATTTTTTTTTTATCAAAGACATGTAGAACTATAAATTTAGCGAAAAATTTATATATGGATGTCGTTTTTTTTGCAAAATTTCACAGCTGAAAGTGAAAAATGTCATTTTTTTGCAAAAAAATCGTTATATTTTGATTAATAACAAAAAAAGTTAAAATGTCAGCAGCAATAAAATACCACCAAATGAAAGCTCCATTAGTGAGAAGAAAAGGAGGTAAAATTCATTTGGGTGGTAAGTTGCATGACCGAGCGATAAACGGTGAAAGGAGTGTAGTGCCGAAGTGTAAAAAGTGGCCTGGTCATGAAGGGGGTTTCACCTAGCGGGGCTGAAGTGGTTAAAGAGGTTATCCCATGATTAATGTAAAAATCAATAGTAATATAGGCTGGCTCACAGTATTTTTGCATAAAATTTTTATTAATGCACTAAATCAAAACAAACTGACTTGTTGTCAGCATATCAGCATACATACATAAATAAATGTGTTAAATAGGTATATAAGTGCGGAGCTCACGCACAAACCTAAATAGCTGGAGTACTCCTAAGAATAAGACCTAATGGCTAGAGTGAGGCTGCAAGAGTTATTCAATTAGACCGCTCAGATGTCCATAACATTAAATGCCGATTTACCGGGTAGTTGGAACCAGAAAGGTTCAAAAGCGTCCTTGCTGTGATCTCCCACAGGGACAAATAGTAACCGCACTTCCTCCGGTCAGCGGTGCTCCACTTACTTGTTACTTGCGGAGCAAAACTTTAGACCCGTTCGCTCAGCGTCCCACGTGTCCAGCTAGATAGTCAATCGCTGGTTAGTGAAGTAGGCGCTTAGAGCCGTCGGGCTGGCGGAAGCTGAGCTGAGCTGGTAATTGCCTGAACTTGTCGGACCAGCGGAAGTGGACACAGCAGAGTTCACTTTGTATTTGCGGCAACGTTGAATGTATCAACACAGATTTAGTCCACTTTACCTATAGTTCATAGATGGGGTCTTTTTGAAGCGGTATAGGACGTCTTACAAGGCTTGAAAAAGATTGAAGAAAAATCCTCTTCTTGCGTATTTGTAAAAACCGCACCAATAGCCAGGTCTTTATACACACTAGACGCGTTTCGGAAACAAGTTCCTTCTTCAGTAGATAAATGTAGAATGCTGAATGCAGACACAAGTCTTGACTTTAAATACCCTTTTAGGTTTGATATAAAATATGGGTCTGATTGCGGACTGGGCTTAATTGCACAGTCTCAATCTCCACCCTGTATAGCATGGACAATGATTAACCACATATCTATTGCAACATATATCTTACTATCACATTATATAGATACATGTTCAAAATACATGCTGAAACAAAAGATAAAAATAAAAACAATTAAAATTGAATTGTAGCACATGCTGGAATGACTGGATTGTAGCATTAGGGAGATTTGATGTAACATGTGGATCGGATTGCGAACTGGGATGACTACACAGTCTCAGTTTTCACCCTATATTGCATAGGTGGTCAATAAACACCAGTACATTGCAACATACATCTTGCAATGTTACATTACACAAATACATGTTGAAAAAATATATATTTAAAAATTACAAATAAAAATGACATTATATCACATGCTGGGATGTCTGGAGTGTGGTGTTAGGGGGAGAAGGGAAGGGATGCAGGAGGGGTCAATGCGCTGGAAAACAGCCCGGCATTGACTCCCCGTGTACACCAACCCATCTCACCTAAAGGAACCCAAAAATTTCAATCTCCAAGTTGAGACCCTGAGGCATCAAGGACCCAAACTCGAATATTTTCTTGGACTCCTGTCTAGACATTTTGGCCACAAAGTCTCCTCCTCTCCAGTCTTGTTTGACCGATTGAATAGCCATATAGCTCATATTACTGGGATCACCTGCATGATATAGTTTAAAATGTTTGGATAGAGGATGCGTTTCAGATTGTTTTTTGATATTATTGATATGTTCGGCTATTCTGGTCTTGAATACCCTTTTAGTACGGCCAATATACTGTTTTGGGCATGGGCACTGAATAATGTAGATTACTGCCTTACTATTGCATGACAAAATTTCTTTGATTTCCCATTTAAAATTATAGGACGTTGATATTATCTGTTTTATGTTTCCATCAAAGTGTGTCTGTCTACAGCCTCACTCTAGCCATTAGGTCTTATTCTTAGGAGTACTCCAGCTATTTAGGTTTGTGCGTGAGCTCCGCACTTATATACCTATTTCACACATTTATTTATGTATGTATGCTGATATGCTAACAAGTCAGTTTGTTTTGATTTAGTGCATTAATAAAAATTTTATGCAAAAATACTGTGAGCCAGCCTATATTACTATTGATTTATTCCTTTTTTTCAGCTGGTAACTGAAAGGCTGAGCTCCAGTAGTCTGCTGGTGGAGCCTTTCTAAATATTTAATATTAATGTAAAAATCTCCTCTTCAATCAGCGGAACGGCGGGGGTGCCAGGAGTCGGATCCCCGCCAGTCAGACACTGATGACCTATCCCGACGATGGGTCATCAATATATATGGAAAACAAGTCAGTTTTACCACATATGGAACTCCATAAAACTATGGCAGAATTGCAGGGTTTTTCCAGTTCGACCCCAGTTCGACCCCACTACCAAATGAAAAAGATGTTGCTTTCGTAACCACATAAATTAAAAAGACTGAAAATGTGGTTGCGAAGAGAAAATAGTGCGGTCCTGAACTGGTTAAATAGAAGACAGGTTGTTTTTCCAGTGTTTTAACCCCTGCTGTATAAAAATAAACCTTGGAGAAATGCAGTCTGTAATCTCCGCAGTGCGTCCTGTATTTTCGCAGCCTGTAAGTATGTGCTCAGTGATATAGGAAGCCGTCCTCGCAGCGGAGACTTGGCTGTTGTTACAGGGGCAGAATTCCCTGCCAGTGTCGGATAACGCAGCCGCTCGCAGGCATGTGCCGCCCCTCTCTCTGATAAGATAACATGTTCACAGATGCACTTGAAATGCCAGGCATGAGTGATATCACTGTCTGTGCTCTGAAGAAACAGGGAGGAAGTCATTCATTTTACTCTTTCTCCCCCCAGGTCAGTCATATTGACGTGATCACAGCCGAACAGGCCAAGGACTTTGTGGAGGATGACACTACCCACGGCTGAGTGCCGCCCCCTGCAGGACGCTGTACAAAGTGTTACCCGGTGTCATATTTGCACCAGGTTCTGTATATTTATAACTGTATAATTTCGCTCTCATTTGGTCTCGTTTCAGGAGCTGTTTTAATACGTTGTAGCGCAGATTTTTCAATGTTTTGTACCATGAAGTTGCGCTATTTCGTCGTTACGCGGTTTTATGTATCTGTTTGTTTCTGATTCCCGCGCCATGTTTTTATGCTTTACCATTTGCATTTCAAGCCTTGTTTTTACCATTCCTGCCTTGTGTGAACCTTTTAAGTAGCGTCAATAAACTGTTGATTTTATGGCTTTGGTTAATAAAGACCTTGTGTAAGATTTCTCGCGCTGCTGCCCACCGGGAAGTGTCTGGGTAATCGCCTTTCCCCGTGGAGAGGATCCACTTGAAGCTCCAGACAGACGGCATTTAATCATCAGACAGCAATCCCAGAGCTCATTCCAGAGTGTCATATGAGGTGGAGAGCGATTACAGGAGCCGATCTGACATTCCTGATATAGTGCAGTGAGCTCAGGCTCCGCACATCACCAGGAGGGGTTCATACGTCCATAATTATTGCACATTTTACTGCATTTACTTTATGGGGGTGTGAGAGGCGCTTATAGTAAATGATGTTCCTGGATCCTCAGTTTCCTCCCTCCACTCCCCAGGTTTTCTGAGAGATCACATTGCACTTTATTCTGCATAGTGAGGCGTCCACGTTTATACTTGCAGTAGAGGATATGACTTGGGGGGTGGGGGATAATCTAATCAATAATGAGCCACAGCTGGTTGGGTCCTCACCAACCTCAGCTGTCATCCCTCAATGACCTTTCACCGGCAAGGATTCTCTGGATGGTTGGGGTCTCCATGGTGGGATGGCCCTCTGTTTACATTTCTTATGGCACATTTTATTGCATAGAAGTCCATGGATGGAAATCCCCTTTCACACGCAGCTTTTTGTGCACTTATGTTTTTGGACTTCAAAAACTGAAAAATGCTGTGTGAGAAACCAACCTACAGATACATACAGCCACGCGTAGCAGGTAAGTTGCAGATTTTCTGCAGTGGAGTTGTGTACGAAAATCTGCAACATGTACACAGCAGAGCGAAACAGAAGCCGTACTTGAACTGCAGTGCACATTCCATATTCGCAGCATGTTGATATGGATTTTGCAAGGCAGAGAGTAAAATCTAACCTGTAACATTTACATTATGAATTCCACAACTTTGATTCTGCTGCAGATTTAAAGCAGAATCGGATGTTCACAGGGGCAAAATCTGCCACTAGTTCAGCAGTGGAACCTGTTTTTCTCGCCCATTCTATTGGGGGACACAGACCATGGATATAGCTTAGGCCAGTGGTGGGCAAACTTTTTTGTCAACTGAGCCAAATATCCCCAAAACCACGATTGAAATTTCTTTCGAGAGCCACATTTTTAAAACCTAAAATATTGTCAACAGTACCAGTGAGGACTATTAGGGCTCATGCACACGACCGTGTGCCCGACGTTGCCATATTGCAGGCCGCATACGGCGGGTCCGCAATACACGGGCACTGGCCGTGTGCAGCCCGCATTAAGGACCCATTCACTTCAATGGGTCCAGGATCCGGGATATGAGTGCTACAGTGTGCTTCCGTGGTGCTTCTGGCTGTGCCTCCGCACCGCAAAAAAGTAGCGCATGCACTACTTTTTAGCGGTGCGGAGGCACAACCAGAAGCACCACGGAAGCACACTGTAGCACTCATATATCCCGGATCCTGGACCCATTAAAGTGAATAGGTCCATGATGCGGGCTGCACACGGACCCATTCACTTCAGCATGCGCTACTTTTTTGCGTTGCGGGCAGTCGGATGTGGATCGCCATCCCCATTTAAGTGAATGGGTCCGCGATCCTCATGCAGCTGCCCCATGGTCTGTGTCCGTGCATTGCGGACCGCTATTTGCGGTCTGCAGCACAGGCACGGCGCCCTTACATTCGTGGGCATGAGCCCAGAGTGTGTTTTTACATACTTTTTATATGTACTTTCTTTTATTTGGATCTTGATTATTATTTCATCTTATCGTTATCATTTTTTACTTTTATTAAACTTGTCTGCAGATGTGGATGACGCACTTATAGGGGATATCTGTGGATGACGCACATATAGCATAAAATGCTATATATGTGCCCTCCACAGATATCCCCCATAAGTGCCTTCTAGTAAGTAAAGTAATGTATTAGTGGGGGGAAGGGAGGAGGCAGGGACACTTGCGGCGGGGCCGGTGCAGTGCCCGGCACTGTGCACACACCAGGGGGCAGCTCCTACCTTTCTGCTGCAGGACATTTCGCTCCAAGTCTCCTGAGCGGCGGCCTCTTCACCACTCCACCACTCCTCACATGGCCGGCAGTGGGCAGCCGAACTAGAGCGCCGCTGCCCGCCCTTCTGCTGCTGTGCACAGCGTGACATTTCACCCTCCGTCATGCGCTTCCTGCCCCACCTGCCTGCTTCATTCATAAAGTGGAAGGAGTAGACAGACTGGGCAGGAGGCGCATGACGGACATTTTTGCAAGCAGCTTGAGCGGCGCGATATGGCTGCGCGGCCGCCCATCCGCAAGAGCCGCATTGAAGGTTCTAAAGAGCCGCTTTTTGCCGACCACTGGCTTAGGCTACCACTAGGAGGAGACACAATGCAAATAAGAAAAAAATGCTCCTCCTCCACTGGCTATACCCCCATGCTCCAACAGGAGGACCTCAGTTTTAGCTTAGTGTCGGATAAGGAGGTGACACTCCTGCTCCTGCAGGGTTGTCCCTGTAGTTTTTACTTCTCCTGTTTTTTGTTTTTTTTCTAAACAGAGGACGCAGGGTCGCATGGTGCATCCCTGGTCTCTGAGCGGAGCGAGCGCTCGGGTCGAATGACCGTCCCAGGCTACCTCCCTTTCCCCCCAGAAGATAAGTGGAACCGGGCTCGACCTGCAGCTCCGGTGGCCTACCAGATCCGTGGTCACCTAGTCCTGCCCTCTATCCAGTGCACTGCCACTCCTTGTGCCAGATGACTGAAGAGGTGACCCCCTGCTGGTCTGGAACAGAGGGTGAAGACTGCAGGACTCAGATAAGTACAATGGCTCTCCTGCAAACTCCTCCTACCCCCGTGGCTCACACTGTGACACGGTTCTTTAGTGCTTACCTGTGGATCTGGGAGGGCCTGCTGGGTGAGAGGGAGGAGGGATTCCTTCTTGGGGCAGTGGCTATTCGCAGCGCCATGCTGCTGCGCCTTTTCCGTTTTGTTTGGAGGGCTCCTTAACCCCTGCTCGGCATGCGTCATTTTCAAAGTCGGGGTCTGGCTTTTTTTTTTTTGTGTTTTCCCGCGCGCGCTATCTGTGACGCGACTGGGGGCGGAGCCTATCGCGTCAGCTCCAGCGCTTCTCCACGCTTGGCTGCTACTCCAGCTCCTCACATGTCACGGTAGGACAGATAGTGTTCCGCAAAACTGTAGGAGACCCTGACTCCGGGATTGCCGCCGTCATGCCAAGACCTGGGGCCCCCCCAAAAACCTGAAGCGACACCTCAGGTCCCACTGGGATCCTGTAAGGTCTGCTGCTTGCCACTATCGGTTACAGGCTCCTGTGACTCTTGCTTTGCCTCGCCTCGGGACAGGATCATCCACCTCCTCCACCAAACCAGCCCAGTCCCTCCTCCGCCCCTTCGGAGCCCTCTTGGGCCTCTGCCATAGCTAGGGCGGCTGCGGACTATGCCCAAGTCTCGCGCGTGGCCATAGCCTTTATGGAACGCATGGCGGGCACGGATCCACCGCCTGCGGTGCCTGTGGTTGGCACCGCTCCACCTCCCGGTACCCCCCACAGAGGACGCTCGACCGTTAAGAGGCAGCGTACGCAGAAGCATCCCTCCTCGGATGACTCTTTTTCTCCCCCTCGCCTGGAGGCGTGTTCAGCCTCTCCCCCTCGAAGGGACTATAGGTCTGAAGGGGAAAGGTCCAGCTCGGACAAGGACACGGAGCCGGAACCCTTGCCTAAGCTCTCTACCATGGTGGCAGGCTTGGTCACAGCGGTCCGTGACACTTTTGACATCTAGGGGGAACCTCCTTCTGCTAGTAGCCAGGAATTCCCCCTTTTTTTTACTCCAGAAGGGGTGGCGCACCAGAGGCAGTCACATTCCCCATTCATGGCGAGTTCGCCAAGGTCCTTTCAAAGGCTTGGTGGCCAGATTGGCTAAGAATACGGCAATACCAATCCCGGACGGGTCCTCCCTACAGGACTCCGTTGACAGGCATTTGGACTTTCTTTCCAAAGCCATCTTTACTCTGGCGGGCGAGGTTTGCGGCCCGCGTTCGCCTCGGCCTGGGTAGCCAGGGCGCTTTCGGTGTGGTTGCAGCGCCATCATCAGGACCTCGTGGAGCAGGATGCCTCTGCGGACACCCTGAACTTCGTCCTCCAGATGTCCCAAGTGACAACATTCCTCTGTGAGGCCTCATTGGACATCAGCACTCTCTGGTGGTCTGGTTGAAGGTCTGGGACGCCGACGCTTCCTCCAAGCGCTCCCTCACTAACCTCCCCTTTGCAGGCTCCAGGCTCTTCGGTGCTAAGCTGGACGAGATTATCTCTGACGCTACGAGGGGCAAGAGCACACACCTGCCCCAATCCTAGATCCAAGCGCGCCTTCAGAGCTCGCCCCCTTTGGCTCTAGAAACCAGTCCTTTTGGCACTTCTCCTCCTCCAGGTCTGCGACAGCCCCCTCCTCCGGCGGCTCTCAGGACTCCCGCAAGAAGCCTTCCTTTAAGCCTCAACCTTCCTGGCGCCCGCGGGCACAATTCCAGGAGAGTTCTGCCCACCCCGCAGCTCCCGTGCAGTCCTCCGCCCGAAGGGGCGCCCCCACCGCCTTAGGGATCAGTACGTCCGGTCCTAGACCTGAAGCTCTTAAACAAGTCCCTGCGGGTGCGGAGGTTCCGGATGGAATCCCTCCGCTCAGTTATTGCTTCTCTTCTTCCAGGGGAGTTCCTCGTGTCAGTGGATATCCGGGACGCCTATCTGCATGTCCCTATCGCAGAATCTCACCACAGATTCCTGCGCTTCGCCATTGGCGGCCGTCATTATCAGTTTGTCGCCCTTCCCTTTTGGCTGGCGACAGCCCTGCGGGTATTAACAAAGATCTTAGCGCCGCTCATGGCGCTCCTTCGCACCCTACCTACCTGTTGCCCTACCTGGACAACATACTGATAAAGGCTCCCTCTCGTCCCCAGGCCGAAGACAGCGTCAGGATCACTGTTCAGACTCTGCAACAGTTCGGCTGGCTGATCAACTTCCCGAAGTCCTCTCTCCAACCTTCCCAGAGGGGGACCTTCCTGGGGATGATTCTGGACACCACTGCAGCCCGGGTATTCGTTCCGGATTACAAGTTCTCACGGATACAGGAGTCGGTGTCTCGCCTTTTGCATTCCCCGTGTATCTCCATCAGGGAGTGCATGCAGGTTCTGTGGCTTATGGTGGCCTCATTCGAGGCTGTCCCCTTTGCCCAGGTTCACACTCGGCCTCTGGGACAGGACATCGAGGGGTCTGGACTCTCAGATCCGCCTACCTCCTCGGGTTCGCATTGAACTCCCGTGGTGGCTGTCCCCTCAGAATCTGGCTTTAGGGAGATCCTTCCTCCCAATCTCCTGGACAGTCGTCACCACCGATGCCAGTCTCCTGGGTTGGGGTGGCGTTCTCCGGAGCTCAGAGCAATTTTCCTCTCTGTCTCATTGGACCCCACTCCCAGCGGGTCTCCCGGTAAGGGTCCAGTCGGAAAATGCCACAGCTGTGGCCTACATCAATCATCAGGGCGGAACCTGCAGCCGGACGGTGATGCAAGAGGTGAAAAGGATCCTCCAGTGGGCGGAAACTCATGTTCCAATATTGTCTGCAGTGTACATCCCAGCGGTTGAAAACTGGACGGCAGAATTTCTCAGCCGCAACAGGGTGAATCCAGGAGAGTGGTCTCTGCATCCGGACATATTCGAGGACGTCTGTCGCCGTTAGGGCCGCCCGGACGTGGACCTGATGGCGTCCAGGCTCAACAACAAGGTTCCCACGTTCCTGGCCCGAGCTCAGGATCTGGAGGCGTACAGGGTGGACGCTCTGGTGCCTCCGTGGCAAGACTTTGCGCTCCTCTATGTCTTCCCACCACTGCCTCTACTCCCAAAGGTTCTTTGCAGGGTCGCGGCGGAAGGGATCCCGACCATACTCATCGCCCCCGATTGGCCTTGCCGCGCCTGGTTCTCGGAGGTCACTCGGATGCTGGCAGACGTTCCGTGGCCTCTTCCTCTCAGGGATGACCTGCTGTCTCAAGGGCCGCTCTTCCACCAGAATTTACAACTGCTTCGTTTAACGACGTGGCTGTTGAGACCTCCATCTTGAAGAAGAGGGGCTTCTCAGACTCTGTCGTGAAGACCATGATAAGAGCCAGGAAACCAGCTTCCTCCCGGATATACTATTGTACCTGGAAGGCCTTTCTTGCCTTTTGCGGGAAGTTAGGTGTTTTTTCCCCTTCGTTTCTCCGTTCCAGTGGTCCTCTCCTTTCTCCAGTCGGGTCTTGAGATGGGAATGTCCCTGAGCTCTCTGAAGGGTCAGGTCTCTGCTCTGGCCATTTTCTTTCAGCGATCTCTGGTCCCTCCGTATGTCCCTCCCCTGCCTCCCTGGGATCTGAACCTGGTTCTGTCTTCTCTCCAGACGGCTCCTTTTGAGCCCCTGAGGAACATTTCCCTGAGTCTTCTCACCTGGAAGGTGGTCTTTTTGGTGGCCATCACCTCTATCAGGAGGGTATCGGAGCTGGCCGCCCTTTCCTCCAAGGAGCCCCTTTTTGGTCTTCCACAAGGATAAGGTGGTACCTCGCCCAGTCCTTTCTTTTTTGCCCAAGGTAGTCTCTGCCTTCCACCTTAATGAGGACATAATCATAGTAACATAGTACATAAGTCCGAAAAAAGACATTTGTCCATCCAGTTCGGCCTGTCATCCCGCAAGTTGATCCAGAGGAAGGCAAAAAACCCCTGTGAGGTAGAAGCCAATTTTCCTCACTTTAGGGGAATAAAAATTCCTTCCCGACTCCAATCAGGCAATCAGAATAAATCCCTGGATCAACGATCTCTCTCTAGTAACTATAGCCTGTAATATTATTACGCTCCAGAAATACATCCAGGCCTCTCTTGAATTCCTTTATTGTACTCACCATCACCACCTCCTCAGGCAGAGAGTTCCATAGTCTCACTGCTCTTACCGTAAAGAATCCTCTTCTATGTTTGTGTACAAACCTTCTTTCCTCCAGACGCAGAGGATGTCCCCTCGTCACAGTCACCGTCCTGGGAATGAATAGATGATGGGATAGATCTCTGTACTGACCCCTGATATATTTATACATATTAATTAGATCTCCTCTCAGTCGTCTTTTTTCTAAAGTGAATAACCCTAATTTTGATAATCTTTCAGGGTACTGTAGTTGCCCCATTCCAGTTATTACTTTAGTTGCCCTCCTCTGGACCCTCTCCAGCTCTGCTATGTCTGCTTTGTTCACTGGAGCCCAGAACTGTACACAGTACTCCATGTGTGGTCTGACTAATGATTTGTAAAGTGGTAGGACTATGTTCTCATCACGGGCATCTTTTTGCCCCGCTCCGGTGAACCCCATGGAGTGCGCTCTCCATTCTCTGGATGTTGTCCGTGCTTTGCGGATGTACCTGTTGGTTACTAGGAGGAGACACGAGGCTGAAAACTGTTAGCTCCTCCTCTGCCAGCTATACCCCCTCCAGCCTGGGGAGTGCATATCAGTTTTTAGCTTGGTGTCGTAGGAGGCAGACCTCCTTGCTTAGCAGGGTGTCTTCCTTTGATTTTTTATTTTTTTTCTCTAAATTAACATCTGGATGGGGAACAGAGTCACATTGCCTCTATGTCTACCCGGGGAGGCTGGCCGGTGTCGGTTGTCCCACCACCCTGCCTCCCCCCAAGAAAAAAGGTGGACCAGGGCAGCCTTGCTTCCTGCCAGCGCAAGGGCCACCTGTTCTCCAAGACCTTCACTCACCAGTCCCCTGCCATTTGTGTGCCAGTGACTGTAGAGGTGGCCCTGCTGGTTTATGATAGAAGGGCGAAGAACACAGATGAAGACAGGGGAGTATATCCCTCTCCCGTTCCCACACCTCCCTCTCCACTCTCAACCCTCTGCCTGGTCCCAGATTTGGACAGCAGGCATCGCGGGAGGGAGTAGCGATTCCACTTCTTGGCGGACGCCATTACACCGCTGCTGGCATGTGGGAGTTAACTTGCGGGTCCGGTCTTAATTGGAGCCCAGCTGCCTGGGGCTCCGCTTTTGAGGGCATCGGTGGCGCTGTCTTTTTCGTCCCAGCGCTTCATTATCTGCCCTCTCCTCCCCAGCCGCTGGGCCCTGGTGCATGTGTTGTTCTGGGACTCCCGACTGTCTTGTCAGGATCTCTATGCGCCGCAGAGGGGCGTGGCTAGATGGCGCTGCGCTGCGCTCGTCGGTTTCGAGCCAGTCATGATCCTCAGCGTTCTGAGGGGGCGTGGCTAGTTTTCCCGCCGCAACAGGACGTTTCCTTCTTCCACGGATCTCTGCTGCTCTCGGTCGGCGAACACAGGACCTGGCGGCCAGTCTGGTAGGAATATCACTACCTCCTCCAGCATTGAGCACTATCACTGCACACATGTCTGACCCAATCAGTACTTCCCCTCAGGACACCTACTATGCATGCACTACTTGCAAAGTAAAATTCCCTCGTGAACAGGCTGACTCTCTGTGCTCGGCATGCCATGCGCCCATGCAGGTCCAACCCCCCCCCCCCTTCCCCCTCCAGCCCACAGAAGTGCAGGACCAATTTGTCAGTGTGGAACCAGACTGGACAAGGGCCCTGTCCAAGGCAGTGGAGGACCTATCTAAGATATCCCAATCCACCCTTTCTCTCATGGGTAGTTTGGTTGATAAATCGCCACCTGCACAGTCCGCACCGTCTCAGGGCGTCCACTCCTAACAAGCGTCCCAGAGCAGGACACCATTCCTCCTCTGATGCCTCAGCATCCCCTCCCCCTCCTGGTTCCCAGTCACAGGCGTCCTCTATCCTGGGAGACGCAATGCCGGAGTCTTTACAGTCTTCCCAAATTGCATCCATGGTGGATAGCCTGGTATCTGCCGTCAGTGACACTTTCCAGGTGCAGGACGATCTTCCCTCCACCAGCCACCAAGGGGTGTCTTTTCTGCGCTCGAAGCATGCCCCCAAGACTTTCCCCTTGCACGATGACTTCTCTGTGGTTGTTGCCAAGGCATGGGACAAGCCAGGTCTGCGCTTTCTAAGTCCCAAAGCAGCTGGACCTGCTCTATCAAGGCGGTCTCGGAGTGGGCCCTCCGTTTGAACCAGGACCTGGCGGCGGATCTCCCCCCAGCTGAGCTCCAGTCCTTGGCGGTTCAAATCTCTCAGGCAGGGAAGTATCTTTGTGAGGCGGCCCTGGACGCTGGGGCTATGGTCGCACTCGGCCCTCGCGGTATCTATCCACCGAGAACTCTGGCTTAAAGTTTGGGCAGCAGATTCCTCCTCTAAGCGATCACTTTCGGGCCTTCCTTTTGCCGGGTCTTTTAAACCCCAACCGGCCTGGCGCCGCGCTCTCAGCCGCCACATTCCTCTTCCGGCAAACAGTCTTCCGCATGAAGGTGCGCCCCCGCCCATGTGGGTGGGGGGTCGTCTCCTCCTTTTTCAGGAGACCTGGCGGGCTCACATCTCGGACGCATGGGCACTCGAAGTCGTAACCTCAGGTTACAAAATAGAGTTCATGTCCACCCCTCCCAAACGTTTTTTCCTCTCAGGGATCCAGTTTGGGCTGCGGCATTCTTCCAGACGTACAAACCTTCTTTCCTCCAGACGCAGAGGATGTCCCCTCGTCACAGTCACCGTCCTGGGAATGAATAGATGATGGGATAGATCTCTGTACTGACCCCTGATATATTTATACATATTAATTAGATCTCCTCTCAGTCGTCTTTTTTCTAAAGTGAATAACCCTAATTTTGATAATCTTTCAGGGTACTGTAGTTGCCCCATTCCAGTTATTACTTTAGTTGCCCTCCTCTGGACCCTCTCCAGCTCTGCTATGTCTGCTTTGTTCACTGGAGCCCAGAACTGTACACAGTACTCCATGTGTGGTCTGACTAATGATTTGTAAAGTGGTAGGACTATGTTCTCATCACGGGCATCTTTTTGCCCCGCTCCGGCGAACCCCATGGAGTGCGCTCTCCATTCTCTGGATGTTGTCCGTGCTTTGCGGATGTACCTGTTGGTTACTAGGAGGAGACACGAGGCTGAAAACTGTTAGCTCCTCCTCTGCCAGCTATACCCCCTCCAGCCTGGGGAGTGCATATCAGTTTTTAGCTTGGTGTCGTAGGAGGCAGACCTCCTTGCTTAGCAGGGTGTCTTCCTTTGATTTTTTATTTTTTTTCTCTAAATTAACATCTGGATGGGGAACAGAGTCACATTGCCTCTATGTCTACCCGGGGAGGCTGGCCGGTGTCGGTTGTCCCACCACCCTGCCTCCCCCCAAGAAAAAAGGTGGACCAGGGCAGCCTTGCTTCCTGCCAGCGCAAGGGCCACCTGTTCTCCAAGACCTTCACTCACCAGTCCCCTGCCATTTGTGTGCCAGTGACTGTAGAGGTGGCCCTGCTGGTTTATGATAGAAGGGCGAAGAACACAGATGAAGACAGGGGAGTATATCCCTCTCCCGTTCCCACACCTCCCTCTCCACTCTCAACCCTCTGCCTGGTCCCAGATTTGGACAGCAGGCATCGCGGGAGGGAGTAGCGATTCCACTTCTTGGCGGACGCCATTACACCGCTGCTGGCATGTGGGAGTTAACTTGCGGGTCCGGTCTTAATTGGAGCCCAGCTGCCTGGGGCTCCGCTTTTGAGGGCATCGGTGGCGCTGTCTTTTTCGTCCCAGCGCTTCATTATCTGCCCTCTCCTCCCCAGCCGCTGGGCCCTGGTGCATGTGTTGTTCTGGGACTCCCGACTGTCTTGTCAGGATCTCTATGCGCCGCAGAGGGGCGTGGCTAGATGGCAGCGCGCTGCGCTCGTCGGTTTCGAGCCAGTCATGATCCTCAGCGTTCTGAGGGGGCGTGGCTAGTTTTCCCGCCGCAACAGGACGTTTCCTTCTTCCACGGATCTCTGCTGCTCTCGGTCGGCGAACACAGGACCTGGCGGCCAGTCTGGTAGGAATATCACTACCTCCTCCAGCATTGAGCACTATCACTGCACACATGTCTGACCCAATCAGTACTTCCCCTCAGGACACCTACTATGCATGCACTACTTGCAAAGTAAAATTCCCTCGTGAACAGGCTGACTCTCTGTGCTCGGCATGCCATGCGCCCATGCAGGTCCAACCCCCCCCCCCCCCCCTTCCCCCTCCAGCCCACAGAAGTGCAGGACCAATTTGTCAGTGTGGAACCAGACTGGACAAGGGCCCTGTCCAAGGCAGTGGAGGACCTATCTAAGATATCCCAATCCACCCTTTCTCTCATGGGTAGTTTGGTTGATAAATCGCCACCTGCACAGTCCGCACCGTCTCAGGGCGTCCACTCCTAACAAGCGTCCCAGAGCAGGACACCATTCCTCCTCTGATGCCTCAGCATCCCCTCCCCCTCCTGGTTCCCAGTCACAGGCGTCCTCTATCCTGGGAGACGCAATGCCGGAGTCTTTACAGTCTTCCCAAATTGCATCCATGGTGGATAGCCTGGTATCTGCCGTCAGTGACACTTTCCAGGTGCAGGACGATCTTCCCTCCACCAGCCACCAAGGGGTGTCTTTTCTGCGCTCGAAGCATGCCCCCAAGACTTTCCCCTTGCACGATGACTTCTCTGTGGTTGTTGCCAAGGCATGGGACAAGCCAGGTCTGCGCTTTCTAAGTCCCAAAGCAGCTGGACCTGCTCTATCAAGGCGGTCTCGGAGTGGGCCCTCCGTTTGAACCAGGACCTGGCGGCGGATCTCCCCCCAGCTGAGCTCCAGTCCTTGGCGGTTCAAATCTCTCAGGCAGGGAAGTATCTTTGTGAGGCGGCCCTGGACGCTGGGGCTATGGTCGCACTCGGCCCTCGCGGTATCTATCCACCGAGAACTCTGGCTTAAAGTTTGGGCAGCAGATTCCTCCTCTAAGCGATCACTTTCGGGCCTTCCTTTTGCCGGGTCTTTTAAACCCCAACCGGCCTGGCGCCGCGCTCTCAGCCGCCACATTCCTCTTCCGGCAAACAGTCTTCCGCATGAAGGTGCGCCCCCGCCCATGTGGGTGGGGGGTCGTCTCCTCCTTTTTCAGGAGACCTGGCGGGCTCACATCTCGGACGCATGGGCACTCGAAGTCGTAACCTCAGGTTACAAAATAGAGTTCATGTCCACCCCTCCCAAACGTTTTTTCCTCTCAGGGATCCAGTTTGGGCTGCGGCATTCTTCCAGGCGGTTCAATCCCTCCTCGCACGGGGTGTGATAACTCCGGTTCCTCTGGAGGAACGATTTACAGGTTTTTATTCAAACCTGTTCGTGGTTCCCAAAAAAGAGCGTGCTGTCCGCCCAGTTCTAGATCTTAAGGTGGTAAACCGGTTTCTCCGTGTTCAGCGGTTCAGAATGGAGTCCCTTCGCTCCGTGGTTGGTTCAAGGGGAATTCCTAGCATCCATAGATATTCAGGACGCCTACTTGCACATCCCCCATCGCAGCCGCCCACCAACACTTTCTCCGTATTGCTATTCAGTCGTGCCATTACCAGTTTGTCGCTTTGGCTTGGCGACAGCTCCACGGTTATTCAAGAAGGTACTCACCTCCTTGTCCTTCTGCGATCCAGGGGCATTACTCTGCACCTTTGTCTGAACGACATCCTGATCAAGGCTCCGACAGTCGCTCAGTGAGAAGGAAGTCTACGGATCACCTTGGACACGCTTTCACGTTTTGGCTGTCTGGTGAACCTGCAGAAGTCTTCCCTGCGTCCTTCCACATAGATCAGATTCCTCGGCATGATATTGGATTCGGGTGCAGCGTTGGTACGCCTTCCCCCGGACAAGAGGCTGGGTCTCCAGCGGTCGGTCCGTCTGCTCCTCCAGCGCCGAAGCCGTCAATTCGCAGAGCGGTCGGGGCTTCTTGGGCTCACCTCAACCATGCATCTGCATCTCAATTGTGTAAGGCTGCGACTTGGTCCTCCTTGCACACGTTCACAAAATTTTACCGGGTGCATTCTTTGGCCTTGGCGGATGCTGCTCTGGGCTGCAGGGTCCTGCAGGCCGCAGTGTATTAACTTCTGCGAGGGAGTTGTTTTCCATGGGGTTCTGGTTTTCCCTCCCCGTGGACTGCTTTAGGACGTCCCACGGTCCTGTGTGGGGCCCCCCCCCCCCCCCCCAATGATACGAGTGAGAAAACAAGATTTTTGTGAACTCACCTGTAAAATCTTTTTCTCGCTTAGTTCATTGGAGGACACAGCACCCACCCAATTTTCTTACTGTGGCATGTAGAGGCAGTCGGTTGCCGCTTGGGACCTCGGTTCTGGTTTGGTCCTACAGCGGTGTGCGGTTCTAGTTTGTTTTTCAGTTTACTTTCTGCTTCTCCTACTGCTAGGGTACAAACTGATATGCTCTCTCCAGGCTGGAGGGGGTATAGCTGGCAGAGGAGAAGCTAACAGTTTTTCAGCCTAGTGTCGCCTCCTAGTGGCAGCAAACAGCTATACCCATGGCCCTGTGTCCCCCAATGAACTAAATAAGAAAGAGAGTTCACAAAAATCTTGTTTTTCCCCACGCCTCCACAACGGCACCACCTGGAGTATATCCTGCCTTCTCAGGGACAGGAAACAACTGTGAGATCAGGGCCTTCAGGTTTGTTAGCCCGGCTTTGCATGAGGGCAGCTGCAGGGGGAGGGGTCTCGGAGCAAATTGGTGCGCTCCTCCCTCCTCTTGGTGTAAGTCTGGCGTGTGTCGGCAGCCCCGGGCTTCTTTCCCGTGTTCCTGTAGTGACGCAGTGGTGAGGGGGCGTTCCCTTGGGCCAGGGAACGCTCCCGTATACTCAAGAACGCGGCGCTGTGACATCATGACGCAGACGTTGGAGCGCTGACGTAATCGCGCCAACCAGGAAGTAAAAGGGGAGAACTCTGGTGCTCACATGTTTTCTCCCTTCTGAAGTGGACACAGCACGTCTCTTGGGCCGCATATCTTTACAAGGGGAAATCAAAACCACCGGAAAATCCACAGATGCCTCCAGCCCGGTAAGCCTCCTACCGGAGGACGATATTTATTATATGTTCACTGTCCTCCCTTAAGTACACATAGCAGTCTTCCTCTGGGTGACGGTTCTCTATTGGGGCGATCTTTACAGAGCTAAAAATATTTCGCTGACTTGGGTCTCCTAGGGGAGAGAAAGCATTAAGGGGGAGGCGTCCCAGAAGAGGAAATGTGCTATATGTAAAAAAAGGTCTCTCGGCCTCTTCCAAGAAACCCCTGTATCTAAGATGTTCTAACAGGGTAGTCTCCGAAGATACTCCTTCCCTAGTAGAAAGCCTGAGAGCCATGATTAAAGAAGAAGTCGGTGCGGCGGTTGAGGCAAAACTGTCCTCCTTCCCGTCTAGAGCCTCCGCTTCAAATACCCTTGTGGAGGAACAGGCTTCTGACTTTGATGAAGGGGAAGTTTCTTCTGACACAGGCTCTAATGTCTCAGAAAATGCTTCAGGACGCTCGCTCTGTTCATTGAGAAGACTAAATCTGAATCTATCAGAGCTACAATTAATTTGGAAGAACCTAGAGAACCCCTGTCAGTCCAAGACCAAATGTTTGCAGGACTTGCAGACAGGAAAAAACGTGTGTTTCCTGTCCTTAAAAACATAAAAACCCTTATACACAATGAGTGAAAGGACCCTGAGAAGAGACAACCTGCCTCCAAAAATTTTCAAAAGGAAGTATTACGCATAAGGGATTTTCCACAGATTCATTTCTATAGTTTTTTTTGTTGTTGTTGCATTATAATATTTTGATTACCAGTATATTAATCGGTAATAATTTGATAAAAAGAAAAAGTAGTATTGTATTGTACTTAAGTCAGCCTGTAAACGGTGGAGCACCATCTTATGGTCAATTTTGATATTATCTTTGTATTCATTTGTATGCCATTTGTACTGCTTGTATTTATAATAAATTATATTTTGTATAATTAATTGCACCCTGTTTCATTAGCTACACAAATTAACTTTAGATCTCATCAATAAAAGAACTGGCGTTTATATGTCCCCCAAGTAAATTTTTCATTTTTTTTTAAATTTTTTTTTCATAAAAATATGAAATCATATTTTTATGATTTCATATCTTATGTAAAATAAATACCCGACAAGAGGACTCTGCTTCTTAGGACAAACAAGGTCGACACCCCGGTAGCGACGATTTCCAAAAAATCCTCACTACCGTTTGAAGATCTAGAGTTGCTTAAAGGGACACTGACTGGCCCAATTAGCATATTTAGGTATATATATGTCAGTACAGGTCTTCTAAAGTCTATTAAAATCATCTAAGTAGCCCCCCTGTCCAACTTATAAATACCGAAATATAAAGTTTTATAACCTGCTTGTCCGGTCACCAATCTGCCCAAAGGGGGGCATTTCATGTCAAAATGCGCCCAGCCAGCCGCTCCCAACTGCCGTTCTGAAGCCCCGCCCAGCTCATCAATATTCACTTAGCTGGGCGGCGGCTACAACTCTCCCGACTCACGATCCTGTGCATGGCCCATTCAATCCTCTGGGCATGTCCTCTGTCTAATCTTCAGCGCATGCGCCCGGCCGGGGTCACATCGCGCCTGCGTACAGAGCGCTGCAGCCTCTGCTTTATGCGCATGCGCTGGGCACTTGAGTCGGGAGAGTTGTAGCCTCCGCCCAGCTAAGTGAATATTGATGAGCTGGGCGGGGCTTCAGAACGGCAGTTGGGAGCGGCTGGCTGGGCGCATTTTGACATGAAACGCCGCCCCTTGTGCAGATTGGTGACCGGACAAGCAGGTTATGAAACTTTATATTTCGGTATTTATAAGGTGGACAGGGGGGCTACTTAGATGATTTTTAATAGACTTTAGAAGACCTGTACTGACATATATATACCTAAATATGCTAATTGGGCCTGTCAGTGTCCCTTTAAAGACCCTATGGATAAAAAATGCGTCCTTAAAAAAACTTGGTAGTCCTCAACGGCCATGTTAAGGCTAGGAATATCAGCCTCTTATACGGCTAGGACTTTGTCCTTGTGGTTGGGACTGTTAGAGGAACATATCAAGTCTGGCACTCCTAGGGAAGACATCCTAGCTTCCATCCTAATGCTTAAACAAGTCTCTAACTTTTTGGCAGATGCCTCACCTGATATGGTGACGCTATCGGCAAAAACGTCCGCTCTTTTTAGGGCCTCCCGCAGAGCAATCTGGTTAAGGTCTTGGTCGAGAGACTGCATTTAAAAATAGATTATGTTCCCTACCATGCGAAGGCGATTGTGTTTATGCCACTGCATTGGATGACATCCTAGAAAAGGGTTCCACCAGAGACACTCCTTTCGTCCCCAGAGACGTAATAGATTTAACCAGAAGAAAAGAGAACCGGGTTCTTCCTGGCAATCATCTAAGGGGAAAAGTAAAGGATTTTTGTTCAACCCCGACAAAGCCGCACGTCCTTCCTCCCAATTACGCCAGAAGTCCTGTGGGGGAGGGGGGAGATTAAAACATTTTTAATCAGCCTGACAAAAAATTCAGGCCCTCCTCAGGCTACTCTCGACCATAAGAGAAGAGTACCGTTTGGAATTCTTACATCTCCCTCCAGACAGGTATCTGGAAAATTCCATTCTAAAAGGGGAAGATCAGGAAGCAATGGACCAGCAGATTGCTTTACTGTTACAGAAGGAAGCCATAGTACAGTTTCCATTTAAGGGATTTTACTCCTCAATATTCCTGGTAAGAAAGTCAAACGGTTCTTTCCGGGCAATAATAAATCTGAAGAAATTAAACAAGTACATTGTATACAAAAGATTCAAGATGGAGATAAAATTTGTAGTCAATCTTCTATCAAAGGACTGCTTAATTATAACATTAGACCTCTCAGATGCCTATTATCATGTTCCAATCCACAGAGACGATCAGAAATATTTGAGGATTGTATGGTTCCAGGAAAGAGTGCATCATTTCCAATTTCAAGTTTTGCCATTCAGCCTTTGTTCAGCCCTAGGAATCTTTACGAAGATTATGGCAGATGTCACAAAATTCTTCCATCTGGCAGAGATCTTACTAATTCTGTACTTGGACGACTTCCTAATCGCGGCACCAACAGAAAGTCACCTGCAGATTCAGCTCCAGACAGTATCAGACACACCTTCGGATCTGGGGTGGATCATAAACCAGCAGAAATCCTGTCTCCTTCCCTCACAGAGGAGAATTTTTCTGGTAGTGCTGTTAGTCTCTCATCTGATGTCGTCTTTTGTTCCGGATCAGAAACAAGAAGATTTAATCCAGAGAATCCGGAAATTTCAACGACTAAAGGTATTCTCAATTAGGGAGATCATGACAGCACTAGGTCTTGACTTCCACCATTCCATCAGTTAAATGGTCACAAGCCAACTCAAGGATACTTCAGTCGTTCCTGTTGAGGGAATAGGACAAGAAGCAAACCTCTTTAAACAAAAAAGTTAAGATTTTAACAAAAGTGAAGATCTCTCTTTGTCTTGGTGGACAAAACGGGAAAATCTATCCCGAGGAGTGGAGTGGCAACAAGCAGATCAGATAGTGATTACAACCGATGCAAGAAAGCAAGGTTGGGGAGTGCACTTGGAGAAGGCCATGAAGCAAGGCCTATGGAAAACAGAGCTGCAACAAGCTTCTTCCAACATGCGTGAACTAAGTGCAGTTTGGCATGCCCTAAAAGCTTTTGCTCCCTCAATTCGGTGGAGACATGTTAGGATTCTTTCAGACAACACCAACACGGTAGCTTATCTGAACAAACGGGGGGAGGAGAAGTCTCTGTCTCTCCCTGATGGCGAAGAAGATCTTTGGGCCGAAGCGAACCTCTTGTCCCTTTTCGGCTGTCCACGTAAAAGGGAAGGAAAATCTTGTTGCAGACTTTTTGAGCAGAGACCAACTAAAAGGAGAATGGAGTCTCAATCCAGTAGTGTTCAGTCAGATCTGCTCCAAATGGGGTCCTCCAAGGATCGGCTTGTTTGTCTCAAGAAAAAACTGGAAGGTAATTGCTACTCTCTGTCCCTCCAAGATCGGCCTCTGAAAGTGAATGCTCTGTCGATATCTTGGCCCAGGGGTGCCCTCTACGCCTTCCCTCCGTTCCCTCTAATTCCCAAGGTGTTAACAGAGGTTAACAAAGACCATTTTGGCCCAGGAGGGCTTGATTCCCAGTGATTATAAGTTTAGTGGGATAAGATTATTAGACTCTTCCACTCCTTCCAGATCTCTTATCACAGGGTCCGGTGGTTCATCCCAGAATTCCTCAGCTCCGCTTAACTGACTGGAGGCTGGAAGGAACATATTAAGAAGTAAATGCCTTTCCGATGCAGTAATCTCCACTCTGTTGCAGAGTAGGAAGCTGGTAACATCGAAAATTTACCCAAGATCCTTGGAAGCCTTCTTACGGTTTGTGAACTGCGCATGGGATCTCTCCATGGCTCCAAACATTGGGTCGAACCTAGACTTCCTACAAGCAGGCCTTGAGAAAGGTCTGACTGTGAGTACTCTAAAGGTTCAAGTGGCAGCATTAAGTGCATTTATGGGGACAAAATTGGCGGACCTTGATCTTATTAGAATATTTTTTTTTAAGGGAGCATGTAGGATACGCCCAAAGCTTAGATCTTCTGTTCCACCTTGGGACTTAAATCTGGTCCTGTCTAGGTTGATGCATCCCCCCTTTGAACCTATTAGGGAAATACCCTTAAGATTGTTTACACTGAAGACTGTTTATTTGTTGGCCATTACAACGACTAGGAGAGATTCAGGCTTTTTCTATCTTGCCTCCTTACCTAACAGTTTTTGATGATAGAAAATGTTTTGAGACATGCCCCAGAATTCCTCCCTAAAGTCGTATCCAGGTTTAACTGTCAACAAGAAATCTCTCTGCCTTCCTTTTGTTCCCAGGCAGATTCGGATAAAGAGAAGTTATTCCACAACTTGGACGTCAATAGATGTGTCCTTCAGTACCTTGAATCTACAAAAGGACCTGAGGAAGTCAAACCAGCTGTTGGTTCAATATCTGGGACTTAATCGGGGGATGACAGCTGGGCAAAGGCGTCCATTGCTCGGTGGATTAAGTCTTGTATTGTTTTCACTTACGAGAAAGAGGGGATTTCTCCTCCTAAATTGAAGGCTCACTCCACCAGAGCATTGGCTGTGTCTTAGGCTGAGGGCGCCTCTGCTTCTCTTGAAGAAATTTGTTGGACCGCCACTTGGTCGAGCCCGTGTACTTTCTTTAAGCACTATAAATTAGACATTTCTGCCAACAAGGACTTGTTAATTACTCTGTTATTCCTCCAGGTAGTGCCGTTGTGGAGGCGTGGGGAAAAGATGAAAATTACTCTTACCGGTAATTGGATTTTCCTTTAGCCTCCACAACAGCACAAGGAATTCCCACCCAGTTGCTTATTATGCAAAAAGAAAATGAGACATTTTCTGGTGTTCATGTAACTGAAGCAAGTCATATTTTTTGTTGTATCATGTCAAACTTTATTAAATTGTGGCAGCTACTTCTAGGTTATTAAGTGTAGAAGGTAAGAAGGAGGCAGCCTTTTATTGGATGATCTTCCAGTTGTTTCCTGTCCCTGAGAAGGTGGGATATCCTCCAGGTGGTGCCGTTGTGGAGGCTAAAGGAAAATCCAATTACCGGTAAGAGTAATTTTCATCTTTTGCTACTTACTGCATATGCCACAGATTTTTCTGCTGCAGAAATTTTTGGTTGTGTGAACTTAGCCTCAAGTTGGGTTGACACTTTTTGATTTGATTCAACTTTATTGTCATTACACATGTATAAATACAGGGTAACAAAATACAGTTTGCGTCTAATCAGAAGTGCAAAGAGCAGCAAGTGCACTAAAAACAAGCTATATATACATAAGGATAGTGTAGAAACTAGGAATAGTTATGTGCAGATTATGTACAAATAAGTTAAGTATACAGATGTATATTTGCTCTTTATATACAGTCAGGTCCATAAATATTGGGACACCGATACAATTCTAACATTTTTGGCTCTATACACCACCACAATGGATTTGAAATGAAACGAACAAGATGTGCTTTAACTGCAGACTGTCAGCTTTAATTTGAGGGTATTTACATCCAAATCAGGTGAACAGTGTAGGAATTACCACAGTTTGCATATGTGCCTCCCACTTGTTAAGGGACCAAAAGTAATGGGACATTAATAATAAATCAAACTTTCACTTTTTAATACTTGGCTGCAAATCCTTTACAGTCTGAAGTCTGGAACGCATAGACATCACCAAACACTGGTGATGCTCTGGCAGACCTCTAATGCAACTGTCTTCAGTTCCTGCTTGTTCTTGGGGCATTTTCCCTTCAGTTTTGTCTTCAGCAAGTGAAATGCATGCTCAATCGGATTCAGGTCCGGTGATTGACTTGGCCATTGCATAACATTCCACTTCTTTCCCTTAAAAACCTCTTTGGTTGCTTTTGCATTATGCTTTGGGTCATTGTCCATCTGCACTGTGAAGCGCCGTCCAATGAGTTCTGAAGCATTTGGCTGAATATGAGCAGATAATATTGCCCGAAACCCTTCAGAATTCATCCTGTTGCTTTTCGCAGCAGTCACATCATCAATAAATACAAGAGACCCAGTTCCATTGGCAGCCATACATGCCCACGACAGGACACTACCACCACCATGCTTCACTGATGAGGTGGTATGCTCAGGATCATGAGCAGTTCCTTTCCTTCTCCATACTCTTCGCTTCCCATCACTCTGGTACAAGTTGATCTTGGTCTCATCTGTCCATAGGATGTTGTTCCAGAACTGTAAATACTTTTTTAGATGTCGTTTGGCAAACTATAATCTGGCCTTCCTGTTTTTGAGGCTCACCAATGGTTTACATCTTGTGGTGAATCTTCTGTATTCACTCTTGTGAAGTCTTCTCTTGATTGTTGACCTTGACACACATACACCTACCTCCTGGAGAGTGTTCTTGATCTGGCCAACTGTTGTGAAGGGTGTTTTCTTCACCAGGGAAATAATTCTTCGGTCATCCACCACAGTTGTTTTCTGTGGTCTTCCGGGTCTTTTGGTGTTGCTGAGCTCACCGGTGCATTCCTTCTTTTTAAGAATGTTTTAAACAGTTGTTTTGGCCCCGCCTAATGTTTGTGCTAGCTCTCTGATGGGTTTGTTTTGTTTTTTTCAGCCTAATGATGGCTTGCTTCACTGATGGTGGCAGCTCTTTGGATCTCATCTTGAGAGTTGACAGCAACAGATTCCAAATGCAAATAGCACACTTGAAATGAACTCTGGACCTTTTATCTGCTCATTGTAATTGGGATAATGAGGAAATAACACACATCTGGCCATGGAATAGCTGAGATCTTATTTTGGTCTGCGCTTACCGATTCCTCACACACATTATATCTATGGATCTGAGAAAACCACGGACACAGCATGGATACCACCTGTGTTTCGTCTGTGGTTTTCTTGGATTGTTCCTAGGAGATGCTCTGGAAAATTTCAACTAAGAAGTGTCAGTGGAATATTGATGACCACCTGAAGGGACATGTGAAAGAGGCCTTACCAAGCCAGGAGCAGCTGGGAGTAAACGGGTTCTCTGCCTTTGCTATATTGAAGACCTGCCAGCTGTTCCAAAACTACAACTCCCAATATCAGATCGGCGGGGGGCTGATTGCCGGCACCCCTGCCAATCAGCTATTTGAAGAAAACGCAACGCTCGTACGAGTGCCGTGTTTTCTCTGTACACCTGCTCGCCGAGAACATTGCAATTACTGCTCCTACGTCCCTTTAACTTCAATTGGAAGGGGCAGTTTTCTCCGTCTGCTCCTTCCCATTGAAGTAAATGGGTTGGTGGAACTGCAATGTCGATGATAGCAGGTAAACAGAGAACACAGCGCTCGTAAAAGTGTTTTATTCTCTTCTGACAGCTGATTGGCTGGGGTGCTGGCAGTCGGATCCCCACCGATTTCATATTGATAACCAATCCTGAGGATAGATCATCAATATAGCAAAAGCAGAGAATCCCTTTAAGGTTATGTTCACATGTACCAGAAATTAGTGGATGAGTGAATAGTGTGGAGGGCACACAACTATCTGGCTGTTGCATGGAAACATATCACAACTAAAGATAAAAATAAAATTATTTAATCAAAATACTATAAAATGCTTTTTTAAACCTAAAAATACATATATATGCAAAGTACATCAAAGGCGAACATAAAAATCAAAAATATAAAATAAAGATTGGTAAAAACTTGGAACCAATAGGTCAAATATGTAGATAATGTGCACGTATACTTCACCCTATCACATCAGTTGTCACAGATCAACGGATGTGAACCCACTGTGCTACTGACTGGCTGTATCCTGGAGGGACATGACTAAGCAACTACCTGGTCTTCGCTAGACCCTCTGATGGTGAGCATAGACTTGGGCCGTTAGGGTAGTTGCCAGGTGCCACTCCAGAGCAGTCCCAGAGTCAGTAGCAGCTGGTCCAGGCGGACCAGAAGATACCCGAGATAGGTACCAGCAGTACATTCGTGGTAGACAGGCAGGGTCGTTACCAGGAGCAACCAAGCTGGAACCGAAGGATGAGGCAGAGGCGTAGTCAGACAGGCAGAAGGTAAGGGCATGCGGCACATGCCAGGCAATTTGGGTTGGCAACGGGAGAGACAAAGCAAGCAGGCAGGGATCAGATGATAAGCGGAGTCCAGGGACAAAGTATAGGTCAGGAACACAAGTGGTTATCAAGCTCTTTAGCAACAGATAGGACCTTGACTACTATGTGTAGGAGAGCCAGGGTTGGTCAACAAGGTCACCTGACCCAATGCAGCCCAGCCCAGGGAGTGATGCGTATCGCCCTTAGAGCAGTGACACATAAAACCAGCCGAACTCATGCTGTGTCCAGGGCTGAATGGAAGCTGTGTAGCGGAATGCTCAGAAGCAACATCACTCACACAAACAAGAGTGTCCCAGACTGCAGCGGCAACTGGGAAGCACTGGCCAAGAGTACGGCACCCAGGACCACAGCGGTAGGCAGGGAAACAGCGTCGCCCAGCAGTCGCTGTTACAGTACCCCCCCCCCCCCCCCCCTTACGTCCCCTCTTCTTGAGTCCACGACGAGACAGAAAGTTCTTTATCAGATCCGGAGCATGAATATGCTCCTACGGCTCCCAAGATCTCTCCTCAGGACCAAATCCCTTACAGTCCACAAGATAATAGGTCTTCCTACCACGTTTCTTGATGTCCAGTATTTCCTTGACTTCAAATACCTTGTCAGAATTCTCTGATAACGGAGTTGGAGTAGAAGAAGCCGTTGAGAAACGATTAAGGACCACTGGTTTCAGTAAGGAGACATGGAAGGCATTGGGAATATGCAGAGAGGCCGTTAGATGTAGCTTGTATGTCACTTCGTTGATCCTCCTCAATACTTTAAAGGGTCCATGGAACCTGGGAGCGAACTTAAAACTGGGGACCCTTAAGCGGGTGTTTTTGGAGGAAAGCCATACCTTATCCCCAGACGAGAACTGAGGTGGTCTCCTTCTTCTCCTGTCTGCATTTGTCTTTATGCGGGTCACCGCTTTCTTGATGCAGATCTTGGTGTCATGCCAAAACTTTAAAATCTCTAAAAAAGAAATCTGCAGCTGGTACCCTGGTAGATGCAGGAACAGGAAGAGGAGTATGAGGATGTTGACCAAAATCGACAAAGAATGGAGAGGATCCAGTAGACTCACTAGTGTGGTTGTTATAGGAGAACTCTGCCCAAGGTAGCAGTTGTACCCAGAAGTCGCATTGAGCGGAAGCAAAATGCCGAAGATAGTTCTCCAATATCTGATTGACCCGCTCTAACTTGCCCACTGGTTTGAGGGTGAAGTCCAGGTCCATTTCTAGCAGTCGGCAAAGAGCTCTCCCGAGCTTGGATGCAAACTGGACTCCTCGATCATAAAGAATGTGCCCATGCAGACGGAAGATATGTTTAACGAACAGTTTAGCAAGTTCCGCAGCCGAGGGCAATCCAGTCAAAGGAACGAAGTGCGCCATCTTGGAGATGCGATCCATGACCACCCAAATAACGGTACATCCAGCCAAATAGGGCAGATCTGTGTGGTCTGCTCCTGGAGATTTTGTTCTGAGCACAGACGGTGCAAGCAGAGACATGGTCACGCACATCCTTGGACAATGTGGGCCACCAGTAGTGGCAAGAAACTAGTTCTGTGGTCTTGCCGATCCCGGGATGAACGTCCAATTTGGAGTTGTGCCCCCAAGTTAGGACACGTTTCCTTTTGGCAGATAGCACGAATGTCTTCCTGGGAGTAATGTCTCTTACCAGGACAGGAGCCACTGTGATCAAGCGAGCAGGATCTATCAAGTATTGGGGCTCCTCCTGCTGGTCAGAAAAGTCAAATGATCAAGACAGAGCATCCACCTTGATGTTCTTCTTGGCCGGGCGGAAGTGCAACTGAAAATCTGAACGGGAGAAGAAAAGTGCCCACCTGGCTTGGCAAGGGTTCAGACGCTGCAGATACATAAGATTCTTGTGGTCAGTGAAAATTATTACTGGATGCTGGGCTCCCTCCAATAGATAACGCCACTCCTCCAAGGCGAGTTTTATGGCCAGAAGCTCCCTGTGTCCTATACAGTAATTCGTCTCAGCGGAGGAGAAGAGCTTGGAGAAGAATCCACAAGTAAACATCTTGCCCTTGGAACCTGTTTGTGGTAAAACAGCACCGGCTCCTATGGAAGAGGTGTCCACTTCTAAAAAGAATTGGCAGGAGACATCGGGATGCCGCAGAACAGGTGCAGAGGCAAAGGAGCTCTTTAATTGGACAAAAGCGTCCTCTGCCTCAGGAGTCCACTCTTTGGCATTTACCAGTTTCTTAGTAAGAGATTAAAATTTTGTAGTGAACTGCCGGTTGAAATTGGAGAATCCCAGGAAGCGCTGTATAGCACAAAGACCCTGTGGGTGTGGCCAGTCCATTATCGCCTTCAATTTTTCAGGATCCATCTGTAATCCAGCTTCAGAGATGATGTATCCGAGAAACAGTATAGTAGTCTTCTCAAAGGTGCATTTCTCGAGTTTGGCATAAAGTCGATTCTACCTCAACCGCTGTAAGACTAAACGTACATGCTTCCGATGAGTGATTAAATCTGAAGAATAAATCAGTATATCGTCCAGGTACACGATCACGCATAAATAGAGCAGGTCCCGGAAGATATCATTAACAAACTCTTAATATACCTCAGGAGCATTGCACAGACCAAAGGGCATGACGAGATACTCTTAGTGTCCATAATGAGTGTTGAAAGCGGTCTTCCATTTATAGCCCTTTCGAATGCGGATAAGGTTATATGCAACGCGTAGGTCGAGTTTAGTAAATACCTTAGGCCCCCGGATCCTGTCAAAGAGTTCGGAGATTAGCGGAAAAGGGTATCGATTTTTGACCGTGACCCTATTCAGACCTCGATAGTCGATACAGAGCCGTAAGGATCAATTTCTTTTCTGCACAAAGAAGAACCCGGCACCGGCAGGTGAAGTGGATTTCCGGATAAACCCCCTCTCCAGATTCCCCTTGACATCGCCTGAGTCTCTGGAAGTGAGAGTGGGTAGACTCGACCACGAGGCAGTGTAGCACCAGGCAGAAGGTCAATTGGACAGTCATATGGATAATGAGGAAGCAGGGTCTCAGCGTCTTTCTTACTAAAGACGTCCGCAAAGCTGGCATACTGCTGCGGAAGTCCAGGGAGGTCTACAGGTACAGAAGGCGTGGAAGCAGGTTGGACCTCCGCTAAGCAGGTGGAGTGACAAGATGATCTCCAACGCAGGATCTGACCGGAGTTCCAGTTCACAACTGGACTGTGCAGAGGCAGCCAGGGTAGCCCAAGGATAACTGAGGCTGGTAGCACATACAAGGAGATCAACTCAGAGTGCAGAACCCCTATCTGCAACTTAAAGGGTATAGTAACAGAGAGTACCGGTTCAGGGAGTGGTAATCCATTTACGGAGGCCACTGACAAAGGCCTTTCCAGACGAATGGTGGGAAGCCGATACTGATGGACCAGAGCTTGCTGAATGAAGTTACCGGCTGCTCCCCCATACTTGCCACGGTATTTCTGTGGTTCACTTCCGGTGGGACTGCTCGCCCAATGTGAAACACGCTACAGTGTTTGACGCTTGGGCAGTTCCCCCATATTGGCCACTATATGTCTGTGATTTTAAGTTACCGACTGACCCAGAGTCCAATAATGCAAGCACAGACAGTGTGACTCCCTTGTGAGAGAGAGTCACCAGACCTGAAAGTTTCGGAGAGGACTTCTCCTGGTCTAGAACCACCTCTCCAACTGATCCTAGACATTGTTGTTTCCTCTCTTCTGTAGACAATTACGCACAAAGTGGCTCTTGCCTCCACAATACAGACACAGATTCTCTGCATTGTGACGTAGGCATTCCTGGTCAGACAGTCGAAGGCGCTCTATTTGCATGGTCTTTTCAGATTGGACACTAGAGGAAGGACCGGTCTCTGGAAGGATGGAGCCAAACGAGGTGGTCTTCTGGTGCTTGTGACCTGCTTAGAACGTTCCCTGAAACGCATATCAATCCTTGTGGCCAATGTAATCAGGTCATTCAGAGTAGACAGGCGGTCGCGACCAGCTAGTTAATCCTTAATACGGTCAGAAAGGCCCTCCTAGAACACCTCCAGTTAAGCCTCATTGTTCCATGCAAGTTCAGCAGCCAGGGTATGAAACTGGATGGCGTACTGACCCACAGACGAGGAACCTTGTCGTAGATGCAGCAGAGCTGAAGCAGCAGAGGACGAGCAGCCCGGCTCCTCAAAAACCATCCGGAAGGTAGCCAGAAAAGACTGCAGAATATTGGTCTCAAGACCTCCATGTTTCCAAATAGGATTTGCCCAGGCAAGGGCCTCATCAGACAGCAGGGACACAATGAAGGCAACCTTGGACCGCTCAGTGGGAAACCTCTGCCCATGTAACTCAAAGTGGATCAGGCACTGATTTAGGAATCCACGACAGGTCTTTGGATCACCACCATAGCGGGTTGGCAGAGGGAGTTGCGGCAGTAGGCAGGGGAACAGCGTCGGCCAGCAGATGCTGTTACATCAGTATTTGTATAAAGGTCATAATTGATGGTTAGACCTAATAGATATTGTGTGTGTATATATTTTATCATAATATAATCTTGCTTCTATTAAAATGTCAGAATTAATACATGGTAATTCTACAACATGCTGATGAAGGAGCACGAGGCTCCGAAACGCGTTGGTTTTAAAGTACACATGAGAGTAGTAATATCCATGAGTTGAAATACTGGATTATACGTTACTACATATTTTCACAGTAAAATAGGAGAGCTCCTTTATCTTCACTGTCTACTCAAGCATTCCGGAGCAGAAAGGATCAGCATCCCCGCAACACGTGGGACGCCAAGAACAGCGGAGGTATCAAAGGCACAGAGACTGCAGCTAAGGCTGGCTGTGCCAGATTGTGTCAGAGAAAACTGATCCGTCCCCATTGACTTACGTTGTGTGCCAGGATCCGTTTGGCTCAGTTTCGTCAAGCAGACAGCAAAACGCTGCAGGCAGTGGTTTAGTGTCCGCCTCCAGAGTGTCTTAATAAATAGGGATTTGCCTCCCCTACATCCATTAGTGTGGAAGGTCAATTAGCATGTGGATAATAGAGGAATTTCTTCATTAGCTCATGGCAGTGCAGTAAACTATCCCTCTGAAGTGGGTGCATAATCTCCTCAGAAAATGTCAGCTATGGCAGAAGGTCATGTCAGTCCTCCAGGGCCCTGGTACAGACTCTAGTACTATATAATAGACTTGCAAAAAATGAGGGATATTTGGCTTTCGGTGAAATTTTTGGAAAACTTGAAAAGTTCCGGCTCCAGTGATATTATATCATGAAAGTTTGGCATTTAAGTAGAAGAAGCAATGGTGATTTCCTCATCTCAAACAACCTATTGACACAAAAGCCAACACCAGTGCTGGGTATACCGCCACAAAATGTCAGTGTCTCCATAACTTGTGATGTGGCCTTGAGCGTCAATTACAGCTTGACAACGATGTCTCCTGCTGTTCACAAGTCGACTTCTTCTCTGCTGAGGCATGGCATCCCACTCTTCTTGAAGGGCGGCCCTCATGTCATTGAGGTTCTGGGGTACAGAGTTACGAGCCTCTACACGGCGACTCAGCTGATCCTATAGGTTTTCAATGGGATTCAGGTCTGGATAAAGTGCAGGCCACTCCATGTGAGGTCTACCAGTCTCCAGCAGCCGTGCCCTAATGATGCGACTTCGATGAGCTGCTGCATTGTCCTCCATGAAGATTAAATTAGGCCTGTGTTGTTCATGCAGAGGCACAATGACTGGATTAATGATGTTCTTCAAGTAGTATGGACTTGTCACTGGACCATTCACAAAGTGTAGAGCAGTACTGTATTGACTAGACACACCTGCCCACACTGTAACATCACCACCACCAAAGGCTCGTCTGGTGACAACAGTGAATGATGCACAGCGCTCTCCTTGATGTCTCGAACATAGTTGGCAGCCATCATTTCTGCTCAGCGTGAATTGACTTTCATCAGTGAACAGCACTGAGGCCCACTGGGCCCTCGTCCAGTGTAAATGCTCCCTGGCCCATGCAAGACGATGACGCCTGTGGTCAGGAACCCTTGCAGGTCCTCTTACACGCAGACCACGCTGATGTAAACAGTTTTGAATAGTCTGACATGACACTTGGGTGCCTCTCACCTCTCTTAAATGTGCCTGGACTTGTGCGGCATGTATCATCCGGTTCCACAGGGCATTGTTCACAATGAAGCGGTCATCAATCTGGTATTTGGACAAAGGATGTCCACTTCTCTGCCTTTCTGTGACTCTTCCAGTCTCTGTATCTCTGATAAAACCTGCTGAGGACACTTTGTGACACTTTAAGCTAAGTGGCCTCTTCCATCTGAGAACATCCTGCTTGAAGCCTCACAATGGGGCTGTTCATCAATTGTTAGGTGTCATCTTGGTCTCATGATGTCAAAATGTGAACAGCATGATGAGGAGGACTGTTTAAATACCAATTCTAATTGAACCAGGAAATTTATTGGACAATTCATGGATAAAATACCTGTTGTGAATTTTGCTGTTAAGCTCCTTGTTAGAGAACAGCAAGTTGTGCAAAAAGTTCTGAAACATTGAACAGTGGGACATGTGCATTCAGAAGGTTAGAGAAGGTCACATTAAGCTCACCTGTAAAGGTTAGGGGGAATTTTAGGTTCATCCTGAAATTTCACCCACAAGCAAAATATCCCTAACTTTTAGTGAATAGTGTACACTGGAGATTATAAATGAGCTTGTATTAAATGTAACCGAAGCTGGGGCCATTGATGAGACAGGACATGTATTTCAGACTCTAGTGTGATTGCGTCGGGTGTCTGATCATAGCTGAGCAGTAATGGAGCAGAGCTTAAACACCGCGACACAGCAGCAAACATCACACATTGGGGAAGATTTATCAAAAGTGGTGTAAAGGAATACTGGCATAGTTGCCATTTAGCAAACAAGCAGATTCCACCTTTTATTTTTCAATGAAAGGTGGAATCTGGTTGGTATGGAAAACAGTTTTTTTTTATAAATGTCCCCCAGCGGACAGCACAATCCTATTGTGCAGCTGCACCTGTTTATGTTCGTGTCTATGCAAGTTTTTTTTTTTACATTCGCCTGTGGTCTCTGTTCTCTTCATATCTGTTGCCCAAAACAGACCCCAGTGCTCAGTGGCTGAGGCTCAGTTCACGTATCGGCACCCAGCGTATTCCGAAAGTTTGCCCTTGTATAGCCATACTATTTACCACTGTGTAGGAAAGTGTAGTCTGAGGAGTCAATGGCAATGCATGTCACCATATTCCTATGTGACCGAGGCTTCAGTCAGAGGTATATGCTAGGGAAAAAGGATATACTGAGACTAGTAGTTCTATACCCTCCACTGCAGAACACAGGGAATTGAAGTGACGTCCTCTTAGGCAGTCGGTTTAAATTTCTTTGGCATAGGAGATGCAGACGGGATCCATATCCATCCATCCATCCCCTCCTGTACATTATACTGTACACAGCTCCCTGCAGATACATGCAGTACCTTCAGGAATATATGAGGCATGCAGTAACTGTTATCACCACTAGGTGTCAGGCTGGAGCAGTGTAATATGGCCTTGGTCATATACACAGTATGTCCCCCTCTTACTATAGGGCAACCGTAGATAATGGCTGCACGTGGGCAAACAGATGACTCCCAGGTCCCCCGTGTTCTCACTCCTGCTTTATAACTTATTTTCTAGGCAACAGATGTGACATTTAAGAGCAATTCAGGGGCTTTGAACATATGTTGCAGCTGTTGAGAATTGCAGGAACCTGAATGTTTTTTTTTTACCCTAAATGTCTGTGGCAGAAATCAGGATGAAAGTGTCCGGAGTGAGGAGCTGTAATCCGAAATCTAGTTATCCCCTATTATTATTATTACACTATAAATCCCGTCCCCGCTGGGCGGCTGCCTGTTGTAATAAGCCTTCGCTCTGGTTTTCTATTTAGAATTTTTTTTTTCTTTTGTTCAAATCAATGACAAAAATAGTGAAGAACTTCAAGAAGCTTTTTTTTACCCCTTTAAATCAATGTAGCGTGATCACCAGTATTCGTGCGCTGGAAATCTTAGGGTTCGGCCACACGGTCAGGTTTCTGCTTACAGTGGAAGCCAAAATCAGGAGTGGATGATAAAAGGAGAGAAAGTAAAGGACGGAGACAACTTCTTCTCTATTTTGAATTCAGTCCTGGTTTTGTCCTCCAAAACTGCATCAGGAAACCTGACGGTGTGGCTGTTAGCTTTAGGGTTCATGCACATGAATGTGTGCCGCTCCTGCAGTGCATCGCGGGCTGCAAATTTGCAATCCAATACACTGGCACCGCACGTGTGGCCTGCGCTGACGGATGCAGACCCATTCAGCTTGAATGAGTCCGCGATCAGTCCTCACCGCAAAAAAATAGGACATGTTCTATTATTTTTGAGGTGCGGAGGCACGGACCAAAATGCCTCGGAAGCGCTCTGTGGTGCTTCCATGGCCTTCCACCAAGTCTGATACGGTGCGCACACGGCCGGTGCCTGTATATTGCAGACTTTCTGTTTGTGCGCCACAACACGGGCACGGCCGGCACACATTCGTATGCATGAGCTCTTAAGGTAAGATTTGCAGATACGGTTGTGTTCAAAATAATAGACATCACTAACCTGATCAATCACTGTTTTTGGTAGAAATGAAATTTCTACACGGCAAATAATTTACTAGCAGGTGTAGTAGAGTAATAGAAACAGAACCAACAGTCATGACATGCATGCTGCTGATTCTGTGTAACTGAATCACTAATTGAAAGGGGCATGTTCAAAATAATAGCAGTGTGGAGTTCAATGAGTGAGGTCATTCATTCTTTGAAAAACAGGTGGCAATTATTGCCCTTATTTAAGGAAGGAAGGCAGCAAATGTTGTACATGCTGATTACAGTGCATTTCTCTCTGAAATTCTAAGGAAAATTGGTCGTTCCAGACATTGTTCGGAAGAACAGCGTACCTTGATTAAAAAGTTGATTGGAGAGGGGAAAACATATAAAGAAGTGCAGACAATGATAGGCTGCTCAGCTAAAATGATCGTAAATGCTTTAAAATGGCAACCAAAACCTGAAAGACGTGGAAGAAAGCTAAAAACTACCATTTGAATGGATAGAAGAATAGCCAAAATGGCGAGGACTCGGCCAACAATCATCTCCAGGAAGATAAAAGAAGGTGTGAAGTTCCCTGTGAGTCCTGTTACAATGAGAAGACGCCGATGTGAGGCCGAGCGATCTGCAAGAAGCCCCCGCAAAGTCCCACTGTTGGAAACAAGACCTGTGCTGAAGAGCTTACAATCTGCCAAAGAGCCCATTGACCGGCCTGAAGAGACATTCTGTGGACTGATGGAAGTGAGATTGTTCTTTTTGGGTCTAGTGGCCGGAGACAGTTTGTCAGACGACCTCCAAACACTGAATTCAGCCGCAGTCCACTGTGAAGACAGGGAAGCATGGTGGCTCAAGCATCATGATATGGGGATGTTTCTCTTACTACGGTGTGGGGCCTATTTACCGCAGACCAGGGATCATGGATCAGTCTGAAGACATCAGAATACTGGAAGAGGTCCTGCTGCCTTATGCTGAAAAGGAAATGCCCTGGAAATGGGTGTTCCAACAAGACAACGACCCCAAACACACCAGTAAACGGTCAACATCTCGGTTCCAGACCAACAAGATTGACGTTATGGAACGGCCGGCCCGATCCCCGGATCTTAATCCAATAGAAAACTTGTGGGTGACATCAAAAATGCAGTTTCTGAGGCAAAACCAAGAAATAGAGAAGAACTGTGGAATGTGGTCCGATCATCCGGGGCTGGAGAACCTGGTCACAGGGGCAGAAGGTGGTGACTCCGAGCAGCACAGACGTCCAGCAGTTCTCAGAAACAGCGGTTATACAACGAAATATTAGTGACGGGATTCAGAGGAAAGGAAATAGTCAAACATTTCTCAGTTTATATAGTGAATGTCTGAGTTTGTAAAGAAGAAGACAAACACAGCTATTTTTTTGAACAGTCTAATATTCATTTTTCTTCAATTCTTTTTAGAAGAACAACACAAATTTGATATATTTTTCTTCATGTTTTTATTTGGAATAGAATGTGTAGTGTTCCCAATGCATTTGTGTGTATGGAAATAAAAGCTATTAGATGGATTTTTAGCTTAAGTCACTTTTTTAAACACTGCTATTATTTTGAACACACCTGTATACCATAGGTGTGAATGGGGTTTGTAAAAACCCCATAAACGCTGCAAATCTGCTGCCTGTGAACTCAGGTACACGGCCATGTCACAGCTGGGTTTTGTGTGGTGTATAATACCCTAGAGTGGCATTACCACCTCTTTTGGACCCCCACTATCTTAATTTGTGTATCCTGTGTCATCTTGTATATTAATTTCCATTTCCTGCAATATGTGTGTATCTATTTCCTTGAAAATGAGGTTTAACATGTAATGTGCTTGGTTTGCCAGCAGGTGGCGGCAATCTGTGCAGAGCTAGTTTCTCTGGGACGGAACCCCCCTGTCCATTCCAGTTAGTGAGGAGTCAGTTGAGAGCAGCGCCTGTAAGGGGAAGGCTGTGTGTCGGCCAGCAGAGCTCTGTCTGCTCTGCTGGGCCTGCAGACCCTGCCTGTGAGTTCTATATGATTGCATGTCCCCTCCTGGGCTTTCATTGCCTAAAGCCAAGCTAAGTAAGCTTGAAGCCAGAAAGAAGTTCCTAGGACTAAGGCCTCATGCACACGACAGTATTTTTTCACTGTCCGCAAAACGGGGTTCCGTTGGTCCGTGATCCGTGACCGTTTTTTCGTCCGTGGGTCTTCCTTGATTTTTGGAGGATCCACAGACATGAAAAAAAAGTAGTTTTGGTGTCTGCCTGGCCGTGCGGAGCCAAACGGATCCGTCCTGAATTACAATGCAAGTCAATGGGGACGGATCCGTTTGACGTTGACACAATATGGTGCAATTGCAAACGGATCCGTCCCCATTGACTTTCAATGTAAAGTCTGGAGTCCCTTTATACCATCTGATCGGAGTTTTCTCCAATCCGATGGTATATTTTAACTTGAAGCGTCCCCATCACCATGGGAACGCCTCTATGTTAGAATATACTGTCGGATATGAGTTAGATCGTGAAAACTCATATCCGACAGTATATTCTAACACAGAGGCGTTCCCATGGTGATGGGGACGCTTCTAGTTAGAATATACTACAAACTGTGTACATGACTGCCCCCTGCTGCCTGGCAGCAGCCGATCTCTTACAGGGGGCCGTGATCAGCACAATTAACCCCTCAGGTGCCGCTCCTAAAGGGGTTAATTGTGCGTATCATAGCCCCCTGTAAGAGATCAGGGGCTGCCAGGCAGCAGGGGGCAGACCCCCCCCTCCCCAGTTTGAATATCATTGGTGGCCAGTGCGGCCCCCCCACCCCCCCTCCCTCTATTGTAATAATAGCATTGGTGGCCAGTGTGCGCCCCCCCCCCCGCCCCCCTCCCTCCCTCTATTGTGATAATAGCATTGGTGGCACAGTGTGCGCCCCCCCTCCCTCTATTGCATTAACATTGGTGGCAGTGTGCGCCCCCCCCCGCCCCTCCCCTTCCTCCCTCTATTGTTTTAATACATTGGTGGCAGTGAACGCCCCCCGCCCCCCCCCCTTCTTCCCTCTATTGTTTTAATACATTGGTGGCAGTGTGCGGCCTTCCCCCCCCCCCCCCCCCCCCCCCCCCCCGATCATTGGTGGCAGCGGAGTAGAAGCATCATACTTACCTGCTGGCTGCTGCGATGTCTGTGTACTGGTAAGTGACAGGTCTGTGCGGCGCATTGCTGTCACTTACCAGTAGGAGGAGCTCCCGGCCGGACACAGACATCGCAGCAGCCAGCAGGTAAGTATGATGCTTCTACTATTGCTAAGGCTAAGTAACCATGGCAACCAGGACTGCAGTAGCGTCCTCGTTGCCATGGTTACCGATCGGAGCCCCAGCGATTAAACTGGGACTCCGATCGGAACTCCGCTGCCACCAATGATCGGGGGGAGAGGGGAGGCCGCACACTGCCACCAATGTATTAAAAGAATAGAGGGAGGAAGAGGGGGGGGGGGCGAGGGGGGGGCGCACACTGCCACCAATGTATTAAAACAATAGAGGGAGGAAGGGGGGGCACACTGGCCACCAATGCTATTATTACAATAGAGAGAGGGAGGGGGGCCGGGGGGGGGGCACACTGGGCCACCAATGAAATTTAAACTGGGGAGGGAGGGGGGTCTGCCCCCTGCCCCCTGCTGCCTGGCAGCCCCGGATCTCTTACAGGGGGCTATGATAGCACAATTAACCCCTTCAGGTGCAGCACCTGAGGGGTTAATTGTACGGATCACGGCCCCCTGTAAGAGATCGGGTGCTGCCAGGCAGCAGGGGGCAGTCATGTACACAGTTCGTAGTATATTCTAACTAGAAGCGTCCCCATCACCATGGGAACGCCTCTGTGTTAGAATATACTGTCGGATCTGAGTTTAAACGAAGTGAAAACTCAGCTCTGAAAAAGCTTTTATGCAGACGGATCTTCGGATCCATCAGTATGAAAGTAACCTACGGCCACGGATCACGGACACGGATGCCAATCTTGTGTGCATCCGTGTTCTTTCACTGACCCATTGACTTGAATGGGTCCGTGAACCGTTGTCCGTCAAAAAAATAGGACAGGTCATATTTTTTTGACGGACAGGATACACGGATCACGGTCTCGGCTGCAAAACGGTGCATTTTCCGATTTTTCCACGGACCCATTGAAAGTCAATGGGTCCGCGAAAAAAAACGGAAAACGTCACAACGGCCACGGATGCACACAACGGTCGTGTGCATGAGGCCTAAAGATAAAGATAAAATAAGACTCATACTACAGACAGCTAAGTTTCAGCAGAAGAGTAAAAGTTTCCTATTTAATCCAGCCAACATAGTAGAACTGAGATCGTTGCAGAAGTGTTTGCCTGCCAGAAGTTAAGCCAAAACCTGCTGATGACCAATATGGAAGATTGTTCCTTGATGAAAGTTTATGCAAAGTAAAGCTGTGTTTAACATTACTACAAGTCTGGACTCAATCATTTCTTCATCATCTAAGTTATTCAACCCTTTTTTCACTGCTTCGTCTGACCACATCTGGGATCCAAGGATATCCAAGTAGGAGCACCATGACACGTGCAACACTTTCAGAGAGATTGTAGGTTACTCTACACCACTCTGGCACTTTTACACCTAGGTACCAACACTACCATCTACAAAGGGGACTCCATGTCCTCGTTGCTTCAATGCAGCTTGTGTCTTAAGAGGGACATATATCGTAAAAACCTCCTAAAGGGTAAGGGATACCCCAGACGCCAGTATAAAGGCATTGCAGGTGCAGCACTGATATCTCCCTATATACGGTGCTGGACAGGGACACTTGGGGCCGACATACACTGCCACGGCATCAGGCACACTTGGGCTGGAGGATCAGGACAATCATCTTTCAGTCACAAATAAAGTCATTGTGTACCAACAGCACATTGTCCTGTGTGCACAGGGACCTGCTGCCACCACGCGATAAATCTGTACAGGGACAAGTGATCGCAGCAGCGGGGGGTGATTGCTGCATGTGAATGCGGGCAATAATCTGCAACAATCTGTTCGTTCTCGATCACTACCCTGTGCATCAGCCTATGTAAATAGGTCCTTATGGCTCCACACACTATGGGTGCAGTATTACAGCTCTGTGAGGGTGTATGAAGCTGTAATAGACTCGTGTCCATCAGCCTTCAGTCTGAAGTTGTATTCTGGACCCATCTTAGCTCTGTTTGGTATTGATCATGCCGCTAATGTTATCCTAGTTTGGTCTCTGCCATGTTCTTCCACTAAGAGCTCATGCAGACGACCAGCGCCTGTTTTTTGGTCCGTAAATTGTGGCTCTGCAAAACATGGATACCGGCTGTGGGAACATCCGGCCCATAATAGAACAGTCCTATCCTTATCCGTAATACGGACAAGAATAGGACATGGTCTATCTTTTTTGCGGATGCCACGGAATAGACACACAGTGTGCTGTCCGCATCTTTTGTGACTCCATTGACATGAATGAGTCAATATCAGACCTGCGGATCGGATGCAGAAAAAAAAAAAGCTTGTGAGCGTGACTGCTAAGGGTGTTTTTTTTCACAAGGTGCTGCATGAACGCTGATTTTCCCCTCAGGTGTCAATGAAGTCTAAGAAAATCATATCCACGTATAATGATCCACGAGACGACTAAATGTGCAGTACTCACACTGAAGAAATACGGGGCTCGTACTGAACATAGACACGGAAACATACATGAAAGATACAGCCCGGCACTGATGCTCGGGGGATGCACTGACATAGAGCTGTATGGAACTTGTGCTTCCGTACAATACCCATGTCATAAATCTATGTGTATTTTCTAATGGCACCATTTTATTTACCATCTCTTGCATTGGAAAACGGGAAAAAATCTTTATGAGGTAAAATTGAAAACAAAAAAATGCAATTTAGTGTTTACATCATTCAATGTGTGCTAAAAATAACATGGCTATTTTTTTTCCATTACGGCATCCACCGCGCACAATAAATATGTTTATATTTCATTAGCTCAGAGATTTTTCGGAACGATCATGCCAATGATGTTTATTTTGTTATTGTTTATTTTTATATGTAAAATTGGGGGTTGATTTTTATTTTTTTATATATATTTTTAAAAACTTATTTTTTACTGTTTTCACTATAATTTTTAGTCCCCTCAGGGGACTTGTACATTTGATCTTCTGATCACTTGTCCCATAGACTGCAATAGTATACTGTTGCAGTCTATGGGATTTTCATCAGCTGCCTGTCTGGCTGGACCTCAGGTTCGGCTTTGCAGGCAGCTCAGTATGACAGCATTTGGAGCCTTCACAAGTTACCAGGCTGTCAAAGCCACCAATCAGCATCCCAAGATTTTGCCGCGGGCGCTCAGATTGGAGGACAGCGGAAACACCGCCGTTTGACAAATGGTGCAGTTACCATTGACAGTTGCCTCTGAGGGGTTACAATTTTTGTTACATTTTCCTGGGTAATTTTTTTTTTTAACACAAACAAAAAAAAATACTAAAAGAAAAATGTGTACAAATTATTTATATAACCGAACGCAAAAAACGTTAGGACTTGTACTAAAAGAAAACAAAATGAAAATGGGCCTGGTCAGAAAGGGGGGAAATGCCCCAGTCATAAATCGTTTAAAGGGGAATTCTAGTTATATTAAATTATGCCCTATCCACAGAATAGGGGAAAATTATTTCATCGATGGGGGTCTGACTGCTGGGACCTCCACCACTCATGAAAGCAGGGACCCCCAAGATGAATGGAGCCGCCGGCCAAGCCTGCTCTATGGGACCACCAGAGATGGCCGAATACAGCGCTCCACTATTTCGGCAGTCCCATAGGTGCGTGCTCGACCTGCCTCTCCATCAGGAATGGGACCCCCGTTCTTGTGATTGGTGGGGGGTCATTTTAATATATTATTACTCAAGCTGAGTACATAGCACATTCATGAATTGAACGCTGGGGCTGCAGTGAAGACTGACACATATACAGCCAGATCAGTAGGAGAGAAAAGGCAGGAGGGATGTGACTGTAGATTTATAGATTCAGGGCCTGTAGAAAGCTGGGTAATGATGGGCGTCAGTCACCTGCGATATTATACAGACAGAGTGATCTTGTGTTTATGCGTCCTTTATTTGTGTTAATGGGGGGTCCAATCAGATCATTGCCGCCAGGTTTTATTAGCATTTACAGGGAATGTAATCCAGGTACCGTGGTGGGGGCTCAGTGTAGGTGGTCCTGGCCCCTCTCCTGTACTTTCCTGCCTGGAGATCCCATGTTACACGCTTAACGTATCTCCATTCTGCGCCCTGTATAATGAGCCCCATTGTCTGGCGTCACGTGTCAGGGCCGGGAATGTCAGCGTCATGAAGAATAATACAGGATTCTTACACAAGTGGTTTTATGAGTGAGGCTGCGATGAACAGGTGCCGGGGGAGACACAGCTGGATGAGCGGTGCCTCCTGCACACAGCATCTCACCATGTACCAGCCGGGCCCGCGCCACAGACCGCAGGAAGGACAGCACTTGCCAACCCGGCTGCTCGTAAATCTGCCAAATGTCCTGGAGTCGTCTTTAGGTGTGAAGGGCGGGCGGCTGTAGGTGTCTGTAAATACCGTATACTCTCTCCTGCACTCAGCAGCAGGTTCCTCCAATCACAGATGAACTAGTGAAGAATAAGAGTCAGTTCACACGCTATGGCGGTACAGCGCAGGAGGCTTTGGCTAACAGCACTCCATCGGCGGTGGTTGGCGCTTACAGTTTTCAGCAGATTACAACGCAGAGTTCAAAGAGGTTGTCCAGATTGTGAGCTGAACCCGGACATATCCCCATCTTCACCCCTCCGGCCCCCCTGATATGAGCATCGCTCTGCTGGATCGCGCAGGACAAGGGCTTTTTTGTTTATGTTTTTAACACTACTGGGTGGAGGCTTCCGCCCAGCAGTGTTGCCGGTGACATCACCGGCTCTGATGGGCGAGCTTTAGCGCTGCCCTAGCCGTTTGAAAGCTTACCCATTAGTGCTGGCGACATGACCGGGCTCGCTGCTAGGAGGGAGCCTCCACCTAGCAGTCCCGATGGTAGGTCATCGGCGATTCTGCGCAGGGCAAAGGAGATGCTCCGATGCTGATATCAGAGGGGCTGTCTGGGTGAAAATGGGGTATGTCTGGGTTCACCTCTGAACCCGTACAACCCCTTTAAGGGTATGCTCACACAACAGATTTTGGAAATCCACCTACAAAGTTCATCACAGACGGGTATTTCTTTTCAGCGTGTTAGTCTCATGAGGTTTTTGGGGCCTTTTTTGACCAATGAGTGTTTACTTCAATGCAAAACTGCATTTTCAGCTCGTGCTTTTTGGTGCGGATCTGAAACTGCACAAAAATAGGCACATATGGAGCAGGTTTATTTTTACACTTCCTATTCATTTCAATGGGAGATTCAGTGAGGATTTTGCCACAATATAGGGAGCGCTGCTTATTTCTTCAACGTGGAAAAAAAAGCTAGTGCTGCTTCCCACTGAAATGAACGGGAGGCTGCATTGAGGAGTTTTTTTTCTGAGCCGACTTTGAGGCAGTAATGCGCCAAAGTCAGCGCCAAAAAAACTCTGTGTGAACTGCCACTTATTGCTGCCTTGTGTTCCTGATGAGGTGTCAAGTGTATAGCTCTCCATCTCCAAAATGGGTTGAGTAGACCCTGGGGAACCAGATATAGAGCACCCAGCTTCAAGGGAAGAGGCTAAGACAGGGCAGCGGGGACGGTGATACAGGCGTACAGTGCAGACCCCCAGTAACACACAGATGATTACAGGCATTGGTCTGCGCCTAGGCCGCCATCCCTATACAATACAGATGGAGGCTGGCGGGGGAGGGGCTGATAGCCCATATTTTACATTTGATTAACTTCTAGCAGGCGGTGAATTACACTGATACATGTGAGATGCACCTTTTCATCAGTAACCTGCAAAAATATGGCAATATGTGAACGGAAAATGTCAAAAGTTGTGGTTCTTGGAAGGCAGGAAGGAAAAAACCAAAAAATGGCCTAGCCCTTAAGGAGTTAAAAGTAAATGGAGCTGAGCTGCAGTACCACACAGCCTGTGGAGTGGGGGCAGCATGTTTTCCTGACAGCCCATTAGGTAAGCGTGCGGCTGGGGCATAGCTATAGGGGTTGCGGCGGCCCCTTGGCAGTGGTGCACCATCAATTACCGTATCTTTTGCGTTATAAGGCCTCATGCACAAGACCGTTGTGTATTTTGCGGATTCACAAAACACGGTTGGCGTCCGTGTGCGTTCTGCAATTTGCGGAAGGGCACGGACAGCCATTAATATAACTGCCTATTCTTGTCCACAAAACGGACAAGAATAGGACACGTTATATTTTTTGGGCGGACCATGGAACGGAGCAACGGATGCGGACTGCACACGGAGTGTTGTCCGCATCTTTTGCGGCCCCATTGAAGTGAATGGGTCCGCATCCGAGCCGCAAAAACTGCGGCTCGGATGCGGACCAAAACAACGGTCGTGTATATGAGGCTTAAGACACACTTTTTCCTCCAGAAGTGGGGAAAATGTTAGTGCATCTCCAATATGGTAGCGCTCACTACTATCCAGGAGGCGCAGGGAGTGGTGAGTGTAGCGCTGTGCTCACCCCTCCTCGTCTCCCCCACCCTGCGCTGCACTGTCCTGATTGTGTACAGCGGTAGGACGCAGTGTGCACTATGACCTGATGTTTTATGCAGTCAGGCCACAGTGCAGCGCGGGCCGGAGGAGACCATGGAGTGAAGAATGCAGGGGAGACTGCCGGACCTGCAGAGAAGTGGCGGTGCTGGGGCAGTAAGTTAATTTATTTTGGGTCTGATCTGAGGTCTGACATATGGGGGTCTGACATAGGGGGACTCTCACATGGAGGTCTGATGGGGGTCTTATCTGAGGTTTGATATGGGGGTCAGATCTGAGGTTTAATATGGGGGTCAGAGCTGAGGTTTAATATGGGGGTCAGAGCTGAGGTTTAATATGGGGGTCAGATCTGAGGTTTAATATGGGGGTCAGAGCTGAGGTTTAATATGGGGGTCAGAGCTGAGGTTTGATATGGGGGTCAGATCTGAGGTTTAATATGGGGGTCAGAGCTGAGGTTTAATATGGGGGTCTGATCTGAGGTATTTAAGGTCTAATATGGGGGTCTGGTCTGAGGTGTGAAATAGGGGTCTGATCTAAAGATCTGATATGGGGGCAGTGGCATAGTGTGGGTTGCCAGCACCCAGGGCAAGCCAAGTATTGCCGCCCCTCCCCCTCCCAACCTGTGGCCACGCCCCTGCAAAACTACAACTCCCAGCATGCTATCCCACAGCTATCAGCTTACAGCAGGGCATGGTGGGAGTTGTAGTTTTACAACAGCTGGAGAGTCGCAGGTTGGCCAGCCCTGATGTAGTAGATATCACCTGCAGTCCTATGTAACACCACAGATAACACGGTGATAACTCTCTGAGTACAGATAATGTAGTAGATGTCACCTGCAGTCCTATGTAACACCACAGATAACACAGTGATAACTCTCTGAGTACAGATAATGTAGTAGATGGGTGTGAGGCCCCAGAATTCAGAACACGCACAGTGCGACCTGAAGTCTGGGGCCGGGCTGCGGCAGTGTGGGTCACATTCTATATCCCCCTCCCATCACTACAGAACATACAGGGTAATACAGCGCCTCATACCTCTTACATACAGGGTAATACAGCGCCTCATACCTCTTACATCCAGGGTAATACAGCGCCTCATACCTCTCACATCCAGGGTAATACAGCGCCTCATACCTCTTACATCCAGGGTAATACAGCGCCTCATACCTCTTACATCCAGGGTAATACAGCGCCTCATACCTCTTACATCCAGGGTAATACAGCGCCTCATACCTCTTACATCCAGGGTAATACAGCGCCTCATACCTCTTACATCCAGGGTAATACAGCGCCTCATACCTCTTACATCCAGGGTAATACAGCGCCCCATACCTCTTACATCCAGGGTAATACAGCGCCTCATACCTCTTACATACAGGGTAATACAGCGCCCCATACCTCTTACATCCAGGGTAATACAGTGCCTCATACCTCTTACATCCAGGGTAATACAGCGCCTCATACCTCTTACATCCAGGGTAATACAGCGCCTCATACCTCTTACATACAGGGTAATACAGCGCCTCATACCTCTTACATCCAGTGACGTCTCTCTGATGTAGATGTTCTCTTTCCTCATCTTCTCCTTTCAGACCTTCAGACCAGACACCAGTTTTCAGCCATTTCTCATCTCTGCAGTTTGACAAAAAAAATCTTAGTTTACTACTTTTCCATCATCCTCCCATCTTCTGGACAAATCATCCTACCACCCCCAATACTGTGCCGCTGTGCTCCCCAATATTATACTGCAGAAACAGATAAACCCCCTGGTAATAGTAGTACCATGCAGATAGGGCCCTTCAATAATTATTGGCACCCAGTGCCCTAAAATAACTGCGCCCAGCAAATAGTGCCTCCGACACTAATAGTGTAAACATAACGTCCCCAAAAATAACTGTGCTAAGCTGATACTGTGCCAAGGGGCCTCCACAGTAATAGTGCTCCCAAAAGTCCCACCAATAGGAATAATTCTCTGCTAGAGCACACATGGTAGTAATAGCGCTCCTACAGTTCCCGACATGTCCCCACTGTGCCCCAGAAGTAATAATGCTCCCATAGTGCCTATACTAGTAATCATGTTCCCCTTAGACCGCCGCTCAGGCAGCGTGATGACGTCATCGCGCCGCCTGCACTGGCCTCTGTGGAAAGGGTAAGGAAGACGCCTCTCCCCTGCCCTGCAGCACATCCGTATTGCTGTCCTGAGGACGGCGATACAGATGACTATGGAGATGAGCGCTTCCACAATCGAAGTGATCATCTCCCTGTGCCCTGCTATCGCCTCACTTTGCCTAATTGGCGGTGTGGCCCTGCTGGCAGCCCTTAAAATTTTGCGCGTGGGACAAAAGCCCCCCACCCCCACGCTACGCCACTGTATGGGGGTCTGATCTGAGGTGTGATATGGGGGTCTAATCTGAAAGGTAAGTGGCTATGTAAGGGGGTATTTTTTGAACCGGTGCACATTATAAGGAGGTATTTTTTTGTACTGGCACATTTTATAAGGGGGTATCTTTTGTAGGGTGCACCTTATAAAGGGGTATTTTTTGTACTGCCACACATAAAAAAAATAATAATATTACTACCTTGGGACTATGGGAGCATTGGGGTCATTATTACTATTGGAGGCACTGTTAACACTCTAGCAGATAATTATTTCTATTTTTTGGGACTTTGGGGAGCACTTTTACTGTGGGGGGCACCCTGGCACAGTAGCAGCTTAGCACAATTATTTTGGGTGACATTATGTGTACCCTATTAGTGTTGGGGACACAGTTTCCTTGGTGCAGTTACTTTTTAGGGCACTGTGCGGGGGTGCTATCTGTGCGGTACTAGTATTTTCAGGGGGACTTTCTGCAGTATAGTATAAGGGAGCACAGAGGGCATGGTATTGGGGGTGGCAGGATGGGGTGTTTAGAAGGTGGGGAGGATGATGGAAAAGTAGGAAACTAAGACATCTGTTTGTCAAACTCTGCAGAAACAAGACACAGCTGAAAGAAATCATCATGGCGGTCTGGTCTGAATGGAGAAGATGAGGAAAGAGAACGTCTACATCAGGGGAGACATCACTGGATGTAAGAGGTATGTGGAGCTGTATTACCCTGTATGTTTTGTAGAGCTGTGTGTAATGTTTTCCAAGTATGTCTCTAACAGTAGGGCTGGAGGGAAGGGGTTAGGTTGTTAATTTGGCATTGGGTGGAGTTGGGGCCCAAGCTGAAATCTTGCACCAGGGCCCCTGACCCTTTAGCTAGACCCCTGGTGTGCGGTGTAGTATCATGTTAGTATAGTTTCTCACTGTGTTACGATATTATGTTGTTGTTTTTTTCCTGTGGCTGCATAACAGCGCTGTGTGCTTTTTTTTAGCACTATATGGTGGTAGTAAATGCGACGGACTCAACCGCAGTGAAAGGTTGCCATGACGGGAAGTGAAGCAACAAGGGCACAGGGCCCCTTTTAGTGATATGGATGGTACCCAGTGTAGGAATGACAGAGTGGTGTAGGGCGGTCTAAATGTTCCTTAAAGGTGTTGCACGTGTCACGGTGCTCCTACCTGGATACGTTGGACCCCAATAAATTGAGTCCAGACCTTGTATGTGGTTGAACAACAGCTTTACTTGAATAAACTTTCCTTCAAACGATTTAGACCTCTTGGCTTGTCTTGGCTTCCAACAGGCTTTGGCATTAACTGTGGCAGGCAAACACCTCTCTGCTACGTCAGTTGCTCTCTGGCTCTGCTGTACTAACAGGATAGCTGTAGAATTTAACTTTAGCTGTAGGCTGTACTTTTATCTGTAATCTGGTCTGTCTCTAGCTTTATCCAGGGAACTTTCTCCTCCTGGCTTCTGGGGCTTTTAGCTGTGGCCTCCAGATCCACCTGAGCTGAAGGTGCTCTAGCTGTCCAAGGCAAGGCTCGTCCAACGGGGACGGGCTCCTGCTACCTTCCCCTAGAAGGGGGTACTCTAGACTCCTAACTACCTAAACTCCTTCCTAGAGGGAGAAAATAGAATGGAAAGAAGGTTCCATTCTATGTAAAATAGCTCTGCTATTAATGCCGCCACCTGCTGGTGAACCAGGCACATTACGCCTTAACAGTTACATAACAAGAAATATGAATTCACATTTTGCAGGATCTGGAAATTAATACATATGATGTTACATGGTTAACCATAGGAGATAGTAGCAAGGTGTAAAGGTGGTAATGCACCTCTGGGGCACAGCCGAACTATTTCAGAAGTTTTACACAATTCTACTATTTTTTACACCTAAACTACAAATAGTGGTCAATGTTTGGTCAGTGTTTCCCATCAGTGATTATGAGCCAAAACCAGGTGAAGGTCAAAAACACAGAACTGGTGCAAATCCTTCCATTATACCTGGTCTCTGTGCAGTCTCCATTCCTGATTTTGGCTCACAATCACTGACGGAAATCACTGATCAAACACTGACAGTGTGAACTAGGTCTTATTCTTGGTTTGGCCCTGTACCCAATGAAATGACTTCCTGGTCATAAATGAACCAATTGACTAAGCACTCCCAGCCTTCAATTCCAGTCCCACCAGTGTCCCGACTAAGACTAAGGACATCTGTCCGAAACGCGTCAACAACCACTTTGTGCGAGGATCTGTTTGTACTTGGATTTGTTACGTTCAATAAAGAGGAAGTTTTTTACTGAATATCATTCCAGTGCCGGATATTTTTCCTTTCTTCATATCCCTAGTGTCCCGCTCAGGAAGTGAGGTGTGCCCCATGAAACTACCTCCCCAATCTCTGCAGATGCAGACACCCTCTTGCATATTACTTTTTGTCGGCTTTTACTATCGGTGTAAAAATAGCTGCGCTGCCCCCGTCCACTCAGGGAGAGATTCTTTCCGCTGAGTGTAGTAGGGGACAATGCAGGGTGCAGAGGAATTCACAGGTCAACCTTTTTACTAGCTGAATACATGGCTGCCCACGGGTACTGATTCAATGAGGAGCGCCGCTCGGGACGTGCGTGATTGAGCCCTGCAGAGGGGCGGTGCGAGGAGCATTGTATGCTATGCGGTGTATGTTGTATGTTTGGGCATTAGGTTTTTATATGGTTTCCATAACTGGATGTGCTCTATTTATGGACCTGTAGATGGGACTTTTCTATGGTGTAAGCCCCGGCCTTGCTGTTTTCTTACGGTTTCAGTTACATAAGTGCGTCTGTGGGATTCTGCTGGGAGTACGGAGAGCCTACAGGATAGTTGATGTCTATGGCCGCTCGTAACACATCTGCCCTTGGCAGCAACGAAACAATCAGGTTCAGAATGTGACCACGACCACCATGTGTGAATAAACCCTTCCTATTTTTGACTCAAGCCCCGCTGCCTCCAAATTGTCCCTCTTTGCTCATTAATACCTGTGTATTTCTGATTTTACCCAAAATGCGGACAGCTATTCCCTGTCAAACCACTGTCGTCCAGCTTTCTGCAGACCAGGAATGGTGCAAACTTTCTGTATTATAGTACACCGTCCCCTTGATGGGAACCCAGGTAAGAGTATAATGCACTCAAAGATAGACAAACAGTGGAGATAATCCAAATGAGAATAGGGATCTGGTTTTTAAAGCCGATGAATTTCTCAGTTGATGGACCTATGTGTCTCCATGGTTACAGACTACAAACAATCCCTGTGTGTAGTCTGATCCTGCAGCCATGAAGTCAACTTCACGGGAGTCTGTCACCACTATAGGACGTTATACACTGGCTCTGTAGCACACCTATACATTAATGTAATGGTACCTTTGTAAACGCCTCCCCAGCCTCTTTTTTTGCCCGCCCTCCAAGTCCCTGCGTCATTGCTAGGTCCGGCCGAGATCCTGCGCCTGCTCCACCGGCCCGGTGCGTGCGCACTACGTAAAGCGATGCCGAGCCCACAATGGGCAGACTCCCTTTCAGCTAGTGGCCATACAACTTCAATATCTGTCAGCCGACAACTATTCCTCCCAACTCCCCCATACACATGCACACTTTAGGGTCCATTCATACGTCCGTATGCGGATCCGCAAAACACAGACACCGGCAATGTGCGTTCTGTATTTTGCGGACCGCACATCGGCGGCACTCTCATAGGAAATGCATTTTCTTGTCCGCAATTGCGGACAAGAATAGGACATGTTCTATTTTTTTGCGGAAGGGATGCGGACCCATTTTGCGGACGTGTGAATGGACCCTTAGGCTGGGAATGCATGTGTTCTCAGCTGGGAGAGGGGAATAAGCTGCTGCCAGTTTCCTCTGACGGCAACGTATCTCCCTTAAGGATAAAGGATCAGACATGTTGCAATTCAATGTTGAAATCAGAGGTTTGAGCTCACATTAGTCGGTGTTCGGGCAGCTTTATCTCTATGTAAGGCCTATAGCCTGGGGGGGGAGTCCCAAAATTAGGCCCATATAGAAAACCCCTTTCAATGCACAATCCGTGTGACCGTGTGATGTGGATTCGCACCAGGCCGGTGAGCGGCTCTACTCCGGGTCTTGGTGCTCGCTCTGAACTCTTCCTGTTGATCTTCACAGCAGCTCCACCACAATGTCCCCGAGTCGGGTGCACAAATGTGCCGCATGCTCCACTACGTGACCGTCACTGGTTAAAAATGTTTTACAAGTTTCTCACCATATTGAATAGAAGGGGAAGTCCTGGGTATGAATAGCTCGTCTTCATCGATTGTCAACTGAAACAACTGGAGATTACGGCAGATATTTCACGCCTGTGCACAGACTCTCCTGTGATGCCCTTGTGATGTACTACCACCCTCAATATTGTTTTTTTTGCCTAAGTGTGATGTTTTGGTCATGTCCACATTGAAAGGCATCAGTGGGACCTCTGGGACCACCTAGAATGAAGGGGCTGTGGTGCCTTCAGCCTTTTTCCAGATCCATCCCAGACCCGGCGATATGTAGGGAATTACAACATTCAAGCAGATGGCGGTGTGCCGCAGTTCCTACATGGCACTGGGATGGTGAAGGTGCTGAGCAAATAACATCAAGGTACACTTTGTTCTACACAGTGTAAATACCCCTGCTTGCTGTCAGTGAATGGAAAGAATCCTGTTAAATAGGTCACCCCAGAATTACAATGTATCACCTATCCACAGAAGAGGTGATGTGTCTGATTGGTGGGGGTCTGACTGCTGGGACCCCAATGATAAGGAGAACGGGGTCCTGTGTCCCCGTTTCAGTGGAGCGGTGGTTGAGCATTGTGGCTCCATCCCAAGTCTTTGGGACTGCTGAAGACTACAGCGTTTGGTTATCTCTGCAGAGTTTGAATGCAGTGACCTCCGCTCCATTGTTACGGAGACAAAGGACCTTGTGGCAATCGGACCCCCACTGATCAGGCGCTTTATCCTGTGGGTGGGTGATAAGATGTTATACTGGGACCACCCCTTTAGGATCCTGAGGCTGACCCTCACATGTCTCATTACAGTGTATTGGAGTGCTTCCTTCTAAGGAAAAACAGGGTTTCAGCTTCATGGAAAATTAAAAAAATTGGGTGTTTCCATTCCTTGACTTTTTGCTTTGACAAAAAGACACTACTGCTCCTAAGCCTTTGCCCATCCAAGAAACGCATATAAAAATGGAAGCAGACAGCAAAAAAGTTCCTGAAAATGTACAAGGGCTGACAATGCTAAAAAAAACTGGTTCTGCCCCAAAAGAAAGAGCAGGTCTGACCACTGCGACCTCCGCCAATCACCGGAGCAATGTGACACGAAAAGCGCCTCTTCATCTGCTGTTTGGCTTTTTGTGGGTGTCCAGAGGGGCATTAAGGTCATCCATGTGGCCACCCCGTGCTTTCTCATAGCGGTCAGTCCCCCCGCTACCATTATGCTGCCAATATCTGTGGTTGGCGACCCCTTTAAGGCATCCACTATATTTACACGGGATGTAAATTCCCGATCTATAATATAATACAATAGATAAATACCGTTCTAGAAAAGGATGTTTTCAGGCTTTACGCCCCACTGGTAGGACATAGCACACATTACTCAGAACCCACGAGGCACTGCAGCACCTACCGCGCGGATATGGGAACATCTAGTCAAGTGATGGAATGTACAAATGTTTGAGGTAAACATGAGGTTAAACCCGACCATAAACCAGGACTGCAGAACATATTAAAGCTGTCACATACGGTGTTTTACAGGACAGCAGCTGTCCCATCCCCATGTAATGGATAGCACAAAGCTTGAGGTGCTTTCTCTTAGCATGTATGGGGCGGCCTGAGTCGTCAGCAAGGTCACCTCCTCATCAACAAGGGTCTGAACTGGTCAGAAAGATAGAAAGATCTCTGTTCAGGGACCAACTGACCTCTGACCAATGGAGAATCAATGCTAGGCAGCAGCTACTAACGAGTCAATGATTGTGTGCAGGGATGGCGGATACCAGCGCCATTATACCACCGCAGGGCGTTCACATCTAAAGAACTGAAAGGGCCCCCCCAGTCTCAGGTGAATCATTCTATTCAGTTTTTAAAGATCTCTGCTGCTTGTCAGAGAATGGAACTATTCATGTTTATACCCGGAGGGCGGGAGACAGCTGCAGAGCTTGTTACTAGAGAGGACGTTTGGGCCACGTGGTGGAAATTCTGCAACAAATTACAGCGCAATACACGTGAATGGGACTTTCTAAACCCTTTCAATACCTAGCGTGGATTTGCTGAGGATTTTTGCTGCAAAGATCAAATGTCCTGTAAATCTGAAGCAAAATCTGCATAGAGTTAGGCCTCATGCACACAAACGTATGTGTAAAAAAAAAACGGATGATGTCCGTATGGCATCCATAGTTTTTTTTTGCGAATCTGTTATTTTTGCGGATCCATTGTAATAATGCCTATCCTTATCCACAAACTAGAAAAAAATAGGACATGCACATTTTTGGGGCGCGGGGCTACGGAAATGACATACTGATGCGGACAGCACATGGTGTGCTGTCCGCATTTTTTGCGGACCCATTGAAATGAATGGGTCCACATCCTATCAGCAAAAAAAACGGAACGGACAAGGAAACAAAATACGGTCGTGGCATGAGACCCTACAGATCTGCAACCTTTGTACGTATCCTTAAAGGGTTTGTACATATCCTTAAAGGGGTTGTCGGGGATTCTAAAAAGTGTCTGGAGACATGCACAACCCCATTCAGATTAATAGAGCTGCTGTATCTATCCCCTGACTGGTGAATATACCCTGAGGCCAAATATGGGGGATAACTATTGGATCAGTGGGGGTCCTACCTCTGGGATCCCCACTGATCACGAGAATAAAAAAAAACGTACGCCACAGGGCCTACCAAAATGAGTGGAGGGGCAGGCCAGGCATTGTCACCACCAGACATCTGAGAAGCTCTGACAGACGTTCTTCAGAACCTCCTCCTTGAGGTTCCTTTTGTTTTGCTTTCGTTTTCTCATCTCGTTGGCCTCTCTCAGCTGTCATGTAGTTGCACTGATTGCATCCCTTTAAATCCCTTCCCATACTGCATCACTTTGCGGTTTATACAACTTCCTGGAGTGTGTGCATGCTGGATGCTACTACTGAGTCTTGTACAGATAAGTTATGTTCATTCATTTGTGTTTTCCTGTTTGCTGGATCCCAGGTGACCCTGACTCCCTCCGTATCAAGTGTAGGGAGCCGGTGGTCGTGTCCCCTCACTATTATAGGGTGTTCAGGTGTTATACAGTCGAGGTACGAGGATATGCGATCATCTACCATTGAGATTTTTGCATAGGCTGAGCAGTTAGGGAGAGAGCCAGGTCTGTTGCAGGGCTCTCCCTTTTGGTTCCTTAGTTTTGGATCCAGTCAGTCGGATCTTCATTTTGTGTCTTCTAGTTTTCTGTACACCTTCCGTGACATTATAAACCGCCAAAACCGTCTCAAGCATGGATCCGGTTTCACTTTTGACTGAACACATGCAGGGTCTTTCATTGGAGGCAGCAGATCTCCGTAAAACTGTTTCTCAGTTTCAGGTGACCGGTTCAGCTTGCGTTCATGGAGTTTGTTCTGAGCCTAAGATCTCTCTCCCGGATACGTTCTCCGGTGGTAGTGAGAATTTTGTTCGTTTTAGAGAGGCTTGCAAACTCCATTTTCGCCTACTTCCCCATTCCTCTGGTGATGAGGAGCAGAGGGTGGGGATCATCATCTCGCTGCTCAGGGATAACGCTCAGTCCTGGGCCTTTTCGCTGCTGGTGGGGGCACGGCCCCTCTGTTCAGTGGATGAATTCTTTTTAGCCCTGGGTCAGATATATGATGATCCGGATCGTATTGCTCTGGCTGAGTCTAGACTACGTCTTTTATGCCAGGGTAAACAGTCCGCATAGATATACTGTTCAGAATTTCGGAGATGGGCAGCTGATACTGGTTGGAATGATACTGCACTCCGAAGTAAATTTTGCCATGGTCTTTCAGAGGGATTGAAAGATGCATTTGCCTTTCATGAGACCTACCTCCTTGGACTCTGCCATGTCTCGGGCCGTTCGTATTGATAGGCGTCTTAGAGAGAGAGGAGAGATCACTCCTTCCTGTCATACTCAGTCCAAGGACAGTGTGGCGGTCTCATTCAGTGCACAGGGGTCTCAGTCGCTCTCAATCCCTTCTGAGCAGGGGCCCATGCAGCTGGGTTTGCTTGCCTCTGACAATAGAGGATTCAGCTCTCATAGGAAGGTTTGTTTCTGTTGTGGAGGTATAAATCATTTGGCAAATGTTTGTCCCTCTAGGAGATTGAGGCAGTTTTTTGAGAGTAATAAAGAAACAAAAAGAAAAAAATCCTCTAAAAACGTTCCATCTGTTACTATTGGCAAGGTTGATGTGGAAATTGAAGGTTTTCCGTTTGCTTGTAGTTCCCGTTTTGTCCTACCTGCCAGGGTGGCGCTAGAGAGCAAGAAAAAATTTTGTGTGAGATTTTTGTAGATAGTGGAGCAGCTGTCAATCTCATTGATAATCAATTTGCTATAACTCATGGTTTCCAGGTATGCACTTTGGGAAAGGATATACCTGTTTTTGCTATTGATTCCGTTCCATTTTCTCAGAAATCGTTAAAGGGCATAGTTCACAATATCCGTTTGATTGTGAGTGATACTCATGTTGAGGATGTGTCATGTTTCGTCCTAAGCGGGTTGCCTACTCCTCTAGTGTTGGGGCTACCCTGGCTCACTAAACATAACCCCACCATTGATTGGCAAGCGAGGCAAATAAATGGTTAGAGTGACTTTTGCAGAGAGAATTGCCTCACGACATCTGTTTCTGAGGTTTCTACTAAGACTGTACCATCTTTTCTCTCTGAATTTTCGGATGTGTTTTCTGAGAGTGGTGTTCAGGAATTGCCCCCTCACAGGGAGTACGATTGCCCTATTAATCTCACCCCATACGACCCTCGAAGTCACCTGTTGCCGCTGGTTTTTTCTTTGTTAAGAAAAAAGATGGTTCTTTAAGACCATGTCTGGATTTCAGGGAGCTGAACAGTATCACAATTTGTGACCCTTATCCGCTTCCTCTGATCCCGGACCTGTTTAACCAGATTGTTGGGGCTAAAGTTTTTTCCAAGTTGGATCTAAGAGGGGCATACAACCTGGTCAGGGTCAGAGAAGGAGACAAATGGAAGACGGCCTTCAATACCCCTGAGGGCCATTTTGAGAATTTGGTTATGCCTTTTGGTTTGATGAATGCTCCAGCCGTCTTTCAGCATTTTGTGAACAGCATTTTTTTATCATTTAATGGGGAAATTTGTATTAGTGTATCTAGATGACATTTAGATTTTTTCTCCTGATTTCAAAACTCATAAGGAACACTTACGTCAGGTCTTGCTCATCCTGCGGGAGAATAAATTGTACGCTAAACTGGAAAAATGTGTGTTTGCGGTTCCAGAAATTCAATTTCTGGGGTTTCTTCTCTCTGCTTCTGGTTTTCGCATGGACCCCGAGAAGGTCCGCGCTGTGCTTGAGTGGGAGCTTCCTGAGAATCAGAAGGCGCTGATGCGTTTTTGGGGTTTTGCCAATTATTACAGGAAGTTCATTTTGAATTATTCTTCTATTGTTAAACCACTCACTGATATGACCAGAAAGGGGGTAGATTTTTCTTCTTGGTCAGTAGAGGCGCGTAAGGCCTTTTCTAATATCAAGGAGAGTTTTGCTTCCGCTCCCATCTTGGTACAACCTGATATTTCTCTACCCTTCATAGTTGAGGTTGATGCTTCTGAGGTGGGTGTGGGTGCGGTCTTGTCTCAGGGTCCCTCTCCTGCCAAATGGCGACCGTGTGCCTTTTTCTCGAAGAAACTCTCCTCCGCAGAGAGAAATTACGATGTGGGAGATAGGGAGTTGTTGGCCATCAAGTTAGCTTTTGAGGAATGGCGCCATTGGCTAGAGGAAGCCAGACACCCTATTACCGTGTTTGCTGACCATATGAATCTGGCCTAATTGGAGTCAGCCAAGCGTCTGAACCCGAGACAGGCCAGAAGGTCTTTGTTCTTTTCAAGGTTTAATTTTGTTGTCGCGTTCCGCCCTGGGGTTAAGAATGTGAAGGCGAATGCCCTGTCACGTTGTTTTCCGGGAGGTGGGAATTTTGAAGACCCGGGTCCCATTTTGGCTGAAGGTGTGGTGGTCTCTGCTCTTTATCCTAAATTGGAGGCAGAGGTTCAGGTAGCCCAGTCAGAGGCTCCTGATCTTTGTCCTCCTGGGAGGTTGTTTGTGCCTCTCGCTTTAAGACACAAGATTTTTATGGAGCACCACGATACTGTCCTTGCTGGGCACCCGGGGGCAAGAGCCACAGTGGATCTCATCGCTCGGAGATTCTGGTGGCCGGCGCTTCGTAAGTCGGTTGAGGGTTTTGTGGCAGCCTGCGAGACCTGCGCTCGTGCCAAAGTCCCTCATTCACGGCCATCAGGTCCTCTCCTTCTGTTACCCATTCCGTCCCGTCCTTGGACACATCGGTCCATGGACTTCATTACGGACCTGCCTCGTTCCTCGGGGAAGACTGTGATTCTGGTGGTGGTGGACCGTTTTAGCAAAATGGTGCATTTCATTCCTTTTCCTGGTTTGCCCAATGCTAAGACGCTGGCGCAGGCATTTATTGATCACATTGTCAAATTGCATGGTATTCCTTCAGACATAGTCTCTGATAGGGGCACACAGTTTGTTTCCAGATTCTGGAATGCTTTCTGTTCTCGCTTGGGGGTTCGGTTGTCATTCTCTTCTGCTTTCCACCCGCAGTCGAATGGCCAGACAGAGCGCGTCAATCAGAATCTGGAGACATATCTGCGCTGTTTTGTGGCGGAGAATCAGGAGGATTGGTGTTCTTTTTTGTCCCTTGCTGAGTTTGCTTTAAAAACCGTCGTCAGGAGTCCTCTGATAAGTCACCATTTTTTGGTGCATATGGGTTTCATCCGCAGTTTGGGACATTCTCTGGAGAGGGGTCTTCTGGTTTACCTGATGAGGACAGATTCTCCTCGTCTTTGTCATCTATTTGGCAAAAGATTCAGGATAATCTAAAGAGCATGAGTGAGAGATATAAGCGTGTGGCGGATAAGAGACGTGTGCCTGGTCCGGACCTGAATGTTGGTGATCTGGTGTGGTTGTCTACTAAGGATATCAAATTGAAGGTTCCCTCCTGGAAGTTGGGTCCTAAGTTTATTGGGCCTTACAAAATCTTGTTTGTCATCAATCCTGTTGCCTACCGTCTTGATCTTCCTCAGACTTGGAAGATCCATAATGTTTTTCATAAGTCCTTATTAAAACCTTATGTCCAACCCATTGTACCCTCGTCTTTGCCTCCTCCTCCGATTGTGGTTGATGGTAATCTTGAATTTCAGGTCTCTAGGATTGTGGATTCTAGTGTTGTCTGCGGTTCTCTCCAGTACCTCGTTCATTGGGAGGGTTATGGTCCTGAGGAGAGGATGTGGGTCCCAGTGACGGACATTAAGGCCACTCGTCTCATCAGGGCTTTCCATAGGTCCCATCCTGAAAAGGTTGGCTCTGAGTGTCCGGAGTCCACTCGTAGAAGGAGGGGTACTGTCACCACCAGACATCTGAGAAGCTCTGACAGACGTTCTTCAGAACCTCCTCCTTGAGGTTCCTTTTGTTTTGCTTTCGTTTTCTCATCTCGTTAGCCTCTCTCAGCTGTCATGTAGTTGCACTGATTGCATCCCTTTAAATCCCTTCCCATACTGCATCACTTTGCGGTTTATACAACTTCCTGGAGTGTGTGCATGCTGGATGCTATTACTTCTTCTACAGATAAGTTTTGTTCATTCATTTGTGTTTTCCTGTTTGCTGGATCCCAGGTGACCCTGACTACCTCCGTATCAAGTGTAGGGAGCCGGTGGTCGTGTCCCCTCACTATTATAGGGTGTTCAGGTGTTATACAGTCGAGGTACGAGGATATGCGATCATCTACCATTGAGATTTTTGCATAGGCTGAGCAATTAGGGAGAGAGCCAGGTCTGTTGCAGGGCTCTCCCTTTGGTTCCTTAGTTTTGGATTCAGTCAGTCGGATCTTCATTTTGTGTCTTCTAGTTTTCTGTACACCTTCCGTGACAGGCATGTGCACAGCATGTCCAGCCCTCTCTATGAGACTGCCGGGGAAAGCCGAGTTCAGTGACCCATAGAGATGAATGAACTGGCAGTGCTTATGCCTCACCTGCCCCTCCATTCGTTTTGTGGGGTAGGTCCTGCAAGATACGGGGCCCAGGAGTAGATTGGCCATAGACCTTAACCACCTCTGGACCGCCTAACGCAGATGTGCGTTCCGGAGGTGGCAGCCCTGCGCACAGTCACGCATATACGCGTCATCTCGCGAGAGCCGGGATTTCCTGTGAACGCGCGCACACAGGCGCGCGCGCTCACAGGAACGGAAGGTAAGCGAGTGGATCTCCAGCCTGCCAGCGGCGATCGTTCGCTGGCAGGCTGGAGATCTGATTTTTTTAACCCCTAACAGGTATATTAGACGCTGTTTTGATAACAGCGTCTAATATACCTGCTACCTGGTCCTCTGGTGGTCCCTTTTGTTAGGATCGACCACCAGAGGACTCAGGTAGCTCAGTACAGTCGCACCAAACACCACACTACACTACACCCCCCCCCACCGTCACTTATTAACCCCTTATAAACCCCTGATCACCCATGATCACCCCATATAAATTCCCTGATCACCCCCCTGTCATTGATCACCCCCCTGTCATTGATCACCCCCCTGTCAGGCTCCGTTCAGACGTCCGTATGATTTTTACGGATCCACGGATACATGGATCGGATCCGCAAAACGCATACGGACGTCTGAATGGAGCCTTACAGGGGGGTGATCAATGACAAGTGGGTGATCACGCATATAGACTTCCTGATCACTTCCCTGTCATTGATCACCCCTCTGTCATTGATCACCCCCCTGTAAGGCTCCATTCAGACATCCGCATGATTTTTACGGATCCACTGATACATGGATCGGATCCGCAAAACACATGCGGACCTCTGAATGGAGCCTTACAGGGGGGTGATCAATGACAAGGGGGTGATCACGCATATAGACTTCCTGATCACTTCCCTGTCATTGATCACCCCTCTGTCATTGATCACCCCCCTGTAAGGCTCCATTCAGACATCCGCATGATTTTTACGGATCCACTGATACATGGATCGGATCCGCAAAACGCATACGGACGTCTGAATGGAGCCTTACAGGGGGGTGATCAATGACAAGTGGGTGATCACGCATATAGACTTCCTGATCACTTCCCTGTCATTGATCACCCCTCTGTCATTGATCACCCCCCTGTAAGGCTCCATTCAGACGTCCGCATGATTTTTACGGATCCACTGATACATGGATCGGATCCGCAAAACACATGCGGACGTCTGAATGGAGCCTTACAGGGGGGTGATCAATGACAGGGGGTTGATCACCCCATATAGACTCCCTGATCACCCCCCTGTCATTGATCACCCCCCTGTAAGGCTCCATTCAGACGTCCGCATGTGTTTTGCGGATCCGATCCATGTATCCGTGGATCCGTAAAAAATCATACGGACGTCTGAATGGAGCCTTACAGGGGGGTGATCAGGGAGTCTATATGGGTGATCACCCCTCTGTCATTGATCACCCCCCCCCTGTAAGGCTCCATTTAGACGACCGCATGTGTTTTGCGGATCCGATCCATGTATCCGTGGATCCGTAAAAAATCATACGGACGTCTGAATGGAGCCTTACAGGGGGGTGATCAGGGAGTCTATATGGGTGATCACCCCTCTGTCATTGATCACCCCCCCCCTGTAAGGCTCCATTCAGACGTCCGCATGTGTTTTGCGGATCCGATCCATGTATCCGTGGATCCGTAAAAAATCATACGGACGTCTGAATGGAGCCTTACAGGGGGGTGATCAGGGAGTCTATATGGGTGATCACCCCTCTGTCATTGATCACCCCCCCCCTGTAAGGCTCCATTCAGACGTCCGCATGTGTTTTGCGGATCCGATCCATGTATCCGTGGATCCGTAAAAAATCATACGGACGTCTGAATGGAGCCTTACAGGGGGGTGATCAGGGAGTCTATATGGGTGATCACCCCTCTGTCATTGATCACCCCCCCTGTAAGGCTCCATTCAGACGTCCGCATGTGTTTTGCGGATCCGATCCATGTATCCATGGATCCGTAAAAATCATACGGACGTCTGAATGGAGCCTTACAGGGGGGGTGATCAGTGACAGGGGGGTGATCACCCTGATCACCCCCTGTCATTGATAACCCCCCTGTAAGGCTCCATTCAGACGTCCGCATGTGTTTTGCGGATCCGATCCATGTATCCATGGATCCGTAAAAATCATACGGACGTCTGAATGGAGCCTTACCAGGGGGGTGATCAGTGACAGGGGGGTGATCAGGGAGTCTATATGGGTGATCACCCCCCTGTCATTGATCACCCCCCTGTCATTGATCACCCCCCTGTCATTGATCACTCCCCCTGTAAGGCTCCATTCAGACATTTTTTTGGCCCAAGTTAGCGGAAATTTTTTGTTTGTTTTTGTTTTTGTTTTTTCTTACAAAGTCTCATATTCCACTAACTTGTGTCAAAAAATAAAATCTCACATGAACTCACCATACCCCTCACGGAATCCAAATGCGTAAACATTTTTAGACATTTATATTCCAGACTTCTTCTCACGCTTTAGGGCCCCTAAAAAGCCAGGGCAGTATAAATACCCCACATGTGACCCCATTTCGGAAAGAAGACACCCCAAGGTATTCCGTGAGGGGCATATTGAGTCCATGAAAGATTGAAATTTTTGTCCTAAGTTAGCGGAAAGTGAGACTTTGTGAGAAAAAAACAAAAAAAATCTATTTCCGCTAACTTATGCAAAAAAAATAAAAAATTCTATGAACTCGCCAGGCCCCTCATTGAATATCTTGGGGTGTCTTCTTTCCAAAGTGGGGTCACATGTGGGGTATTTATACTGCCCTGGCTTTTTAGGGGCCCGAAAGTGTGAGAAGAAGTCTGGGATCCAAATGTCTAAAAATGCCCTCCTAAAAGGAATTTGGGCACCTTTGCGCATCTAGGCTGCAAAAAAGTGTCACACATGTGGTATCGCCGTACTCAGGAGAAGTTGGGCAATGTGTTTTCGGGTGTCATTTTACATATACCCATGCTGGGTGAGAAAAATATCTTGGTCAAATGCCAACTTTGTATAAAAAAATGGGAAAAGTTATCTTTTGCCAAGATATTTCTCTCACCCAGCATGGGTATATGTAAAATGACACCCCAAAACACATTCCCCAACTTCTCCTGAGTACGGCGATACCAGATGTGTCACACTTTTTTGCAGCCAAGGTGGGCAAAGGGGCACATATTCCAAAGAGCACCTTTCGGATTTCACAGGCTATTTTTTACAGATTTTGATTGCAAAGTTCTTCTCACACATTTGGGCCCCTAAATTGCCAGGGCAGTATAACTACGCCACAAGTGACCCCATTTTGGAAAGAAGACACCCCAAGGTATTCTGTGAGGGGCACGGCGAGTTCCACGAATTTTTTATTTTTTGTCGCAAGTTAGTGGAATATGGAACTTTGTAAGAAAAAAAAAAAAAGAAAAAATCATCATCATTTTCCGCTAACTTGTGACAAAAAATAAAAAGTTCTATGAACTCACTATGCCCATCAGTGAATACCTTAGGGTGTCTACTTTCCGAAATGGGGTCATTTGTGGGGTTTTTCTACTGTTTGGGCATTGTAGATCCTCAGGAATCATGACAGGTGCTCAGAAAATCAGAGCCGTTTCAAAAAGCGGAAATTCACATTTTTGTACCATAGTGTGTAAACGCTATAACTTTTACCCAAACCATTTTTTTTTTTGCCCAAACATTTTTTTTTATCAAAGACATGTAGAACAATAAATTTGGCGAAAAATTTATATAAGGATGTCGTTTTTTTTGCAAAATTTTACAGCTGAAAGTGAAAAATGTCATTTTTTTGCAAAAAAATGTCAGCAGCAATAAAATACCACCAAATGAAAGCTCTATTAGTGAGAAGAAAAGGAGGTAAAATTCATTTGGGTGGTAAGTTGCATGACCGAGCAATAAACAGTGAAAGGAGTGTAGTGCCGAAGTGTAAAAAGTGCTCTGGTCATGAAGGGGGTTTCAGCTAGCGGGGCTGAAGTGGTTAAAGGGCTTCTGTCACCCCACTAAAGTCTTTTTTTTTTCTGGGTACTTATAATCCCTATACTGCGATATATCAATACATAATGTTATTAATCATTTTGGTTCAGTAGATAATGGAAAAAACAGACTTTTATCATATGCAAATTACCTGTCTACCAGCAAGTAGGGTGGCTACTTGCTGGTAGCAGCCGCATCCTCCTCTCATGTTGATTGACAGGGCCAGCAAACACGCTCGTTCTCTGCTGGCCCTGTCTGCAATCAAAATCTGGCGCCTGCGCCGTACCTGTCTTCAGTCGGCGCAGGCGCACTGAGGGGAGGACGCTCGCTCGGCCGCTCCTTCCTCAGTGCGCCTGCGCCGATGACGTCACATCTACACCCGGAGCAGGCGCACTGAGGAAGGAGCGGCCGAGCGAGCGTCCTCCCCTGAGTGCGCCTGCGCCGACTGAAGACAGGTACGGCACAGGAGCCAGATTTTGTATGCGTTCGCTGGCCCTGTCAATCAACATGAGAAGGGGGCGTCTTTATGAGAGGAGGATGCGGCTGCTACCAGCAAGTAGCCGCCATACTTGCTGGTAGACAGGTAATTTGCATATGATAAAAGTCTGTTTTTTGCATTATCTACTGAACCAAAATGATTAATAACATTATGTATTGATATATCGCAGTATAGGGATTATAAGTACCCCAAAAAAAAAAAAAGACTTTAGTGGGGTGACAGAAGCCCTTTAAAGGGAAATTTCCCAGTGGGCCGATGCCCAGGGGGGCACGTGGGTCCTCCTCACGGCCGGACTGTGGAAGTTTTTGGGGATGTATTTTGTGATGCACTGCGGTATTTGGCTTTGTTGGGGCGGTATAATGTGCCACAATATCGTATTGTTGGCCCTGCCTTCCATCAATTTGGGCCTGACTACAAAACAGGGTCACTTTTAGTATTTTTTCCAGGGCCACTTTAAGTTCCCAGTCCGCCCCTGACGGGGCCCATGTTCTTGTGATCAGTGGGGGTCCCAGTGGTAGGACCCCCCCCCCCCACCAATCTAATACTTATTCCCTATCCGTCTATTGTGTACTGTGAGAATGTCTACACAGCGGGCCAATTTACTAATCCTAATATGTGTAAACCTAGTAGGGGGATGTAGGAGGGTAACATCTGGAAGTACTTTGATGGTTGTCTGCTATTTAAAAAGTCATTTTTGGCGACAAAAGTTACCAAATGTCACATTAATGACCGAGTGATTTTTCAGTTTAATGTAATTTTTTATAATGGTTCCATCAGTTTCTACTCCACCAGGCGACTAGAGGGGACTGTAGACAGTTTTTGCGACCTCTCTGGCTAAAACTCTGCCCACAAAACATCTGTCCACGCCTTAGTAAATACAAAATGATGGGCATGGAGCAAACCACAAAAAAAGTCACAAACACTTCATACATTTGTCACATTTCCTATTCCAACAAACCAGCTAGAACACAAAGCACAAAGCCTTTCATACAGTATTGGAGAAAACAAGTGGTGTGCAGGGCACTCAGATATCCGGTTGTTGCAAGGAAACGTACCACATATATGGACATAAAAATATTTATTTAATATATATTAGTAATAAGATCCAATTTAGGCTAGTTTCACACTAGTGGCAGGGGACTCCGGCAGGTTTTCCGATGGGTGAACAGCCTGTCGGATCCGTGCTGCCGCCAGTGTACACGTGCCGCCGGAGGTACGCTCCGTCCCCATTGTCTATAATGGGAGTAGGGAGGAGTTCCGGCGACAGCACGGAAGCGCACGCCGAGAGGGGGCCGGGATAAAAGTCCTGCATGTAGTTCTTTTATTCAGGCCCCTTCTCGGTATGCTCTGCCGTGCTGCCACTGGAACTCCGCCCCGCCCCCATTATAGTCAATGGAGACGGAGTGTACCTCCGGCAGCACACGTGCACTTGCGGCAGCACGGATCCGACAGGCTGTTCACCCGCCGTAACAGCCTGCCGGAGTCCCCTACCTCTAGTGTGAAACTAGCCTAATCCTAAAAAACCATAAACAAATAATATACATACAAAATACATCAAAGGTAAAAACATTATAAAATAGAGGAAAAACATGAGAATAATAACCCCCTATCAATAATTCAAATATATATTGGGTAGGGGTGTGCACACAATATATGTTCCATTCTTAAAAAGTCCATGATTTGCACATATGGATTGGACAATATGGTTTATATAATGGAAAAAGTATTTGAATTTAAAGCAGCATATGTTTAGATCTTAAATGGAAAAGCAAATCAATGTTTTTTTTTTTAAATGGATATCTGTAAAGCAGAGCTCTGTGTATAAATAAATTAGAGTTGTTGCGATACCAAATTTTTGATTCGGTTTCGATACCATGAAAAAGTATTGCGATACTCGATACCATTCGATACCACGCGAAAAAAAATAAACCAAAAAAGCCACGTGCATTCTGCATGTTTAAAAATGGCGAATCGCGCAGTTTTTATTAATTTTTTTCTGTTCCGGCGTTCTGGCGATATCTAATATGTTTATTATTTATATATTTTATATATGTGAAATTGGGAAAAGGGGGTCATTTATACTTCATATTTTGGTGGGGGTTTTTTTAACTTTTTTTTTTACACTTTTTATTTAATAACTATTTCCCCTCTTAGGCTACTTTCACACTAGCGTTCGGGTGTCCGCTTGTGAGCTCCGTTTGAAGGGGCTCACAAGCGGCCCCGAACGCATCCGTCCAGCCCTAATGCATTCTGAGTGGACGCGGATCCGCTCAGAATGCATCAGTCTGGCAGCGTTCAGCCTCCGCTCAGCAGGCGGACACCTGAACGCTCCTTGCAGCGTTCGGGTGTCCGCCTGGCCGTGCGGAGGCAAGCGAATCCGTCCAGACTTACAATGTTTACAATGTAAGTCAATGGGGACGGATCCGTTTGAAGATGACACAATATGGCTCAATCTTCAAACGGATCCGTCCCCCATTGACTTTCAATGTAAAAGTCTGGACGGATCCGTTCAGGCTACTTTCACAGTTAGAATTTGTTTTTACAATATAATGCAGACGGATCCGTTCTGAACGCAAGTGTGAAAGTAGCCTTAGGGGCTAGAACCTGGGATCTTTCATCCCTTGTCCTATTCAGCTCTATCAGGGTGAATAGGACTTCACACTGTCCCTGCTGCTCTGTGCCTTGTGCACACCGCATCAGGGATGTTACCATGGCAACCAGGGCTTCTGTAGCGTCCTGGCTGCCATGGTAACTGATCGGAGCCCCAGGCTTACACAGCTGGGGCTCCGATCAGAAGCTGCCACTGCACCACCAATGAGGGGGAGGGGAGAGGTCCCTGTGGCCACTGCCACCAATGATTTTAATACTGGGGGGTTGAGAGGGGCCGGCGCACTGTGCCACCAATGATTTTAATGGGATGGGGGGTTGAGGGGCACACTGAACCACCAATGATAAATTACCCCTTTATACAGGAGGCGGGTACTGGCAGATCAGCAGTTAACCCCTCAGGTGCGGCACCTAAGGGGTTAACTGCCTCTGATCGCAGCTCCCTGTCAGGGGCAGGGTGCCGGCAATGCGATTCTGCTGCCGGCACCCGCCTCCTGTATTGTGTTAGACTGACTTTCACTATCAGGCCACACAGAGCGGCGCCCAGCGATGTCCCAGCACTCACCATTAGTCCTGGGCGCCGCTCCGTTCGCCCGCAGTGCCCCATTACTGTCTCCTCTCCTGCTCCACATGCTGCTCATTACTATCGGAGCGATGGGAGGAGACATCAGCTTTACTAGTGGGCGTTCCTTCTTCCTGGCTGTAGCGCTGTCCAATCGCAGCGCAGGGAGAAGGAACGCCCACTAGTGAAGCTGATGTCTCCTCCCATCGCTCCGATAGTAATCAGCAGCATGTGGAGCAGGAGAGGAGACAGTAATGGGGCACTGCGGGCGAACGGAGCGGCGCCCAGGACTAATGGTGAGTGCTGGGGCATCGCTGGGCGCCGCTCTGTGGGAAATGGGAATAGTCCTATTTGGTAGCGCAGAGCGCCGCCCCTCCTCCGCCCCTCTATCCTCATTGGTGGCGCAGTGCGCCCGCCCCTCCTCCCCCCCTCTCTTCTCATTGGTGGCAGCAGCAGCAGCACAGGGGGAGGGAGGACAGCTTCCTTCTCCCTGTGCTGCTGAGAGAACATGAGCGCGCCGATAGCAGCCCAGTATCGAAAAAAACGGAAATCCCGGTATCGTATCGATACCGGGACAAAAGTATCGATTGGGTATCGAAATTTCGATACCCGCAACAACCCTAAAATAAATAATATGATGCTGCCTTGTGATCACATAACACAGGCATCCTCAAACTGCGGCCCTCCAGCTGTTGCAAAACTACAACTCCCAGCATGCCCAAACAGCCTACAGGTATCAGCCTACAGCAGGGCATTGTGGGAGTTGTAGTTTTACAACAGCTGGAGGGCCGCAGTTTGAGGATACCTGACATAACACATATGCGTCCGGTTTTTATTGTAGCAACGTCCTTATACCCCGCTCAATTCAACTGGCTGTCTTGTATAAATGTTGCATCCGGAATAGTAAGTGTCCGTTTTATATACATAGTAACATAGTTTATAAGGCTGAAAAAAGCCATCTGTCCATCCTGCAAGTTGATCCAGAGGAAGGCAAAAAAAAACTGTGAGGTAGAAGCCAATTTTCCCAACTTAAGGGGGAAAAAATTCCTTCCCGACCCCAATCAGGCATCAGAATAACTCCCTGGATCAGCGACCCCTCTCTAGTAGCTATAGCCTGTAATATTATTACGCTCCAGAAATACATCCAGGCCCCTCCTGAATTCCTTTATTGTACTCACCATCACCACCTCCTCAGGCAGAGAGTCCATAGTCTCACTGCTCTTACCGTAAAGAATCCTCTTCTATGTTTGTGTACAAACCTTCTCTCCTCCAGACGCAGAGGATGTCCCCTCGTCACCGTCCTGGGGATAAATAGATGATGGGAGTGATCTCTGTACTGACCCCTGATATATTTATACATATTAATTAGATCTCCCCTCAGTCGTCTTTTTTCTAAAGTGAATAACCCTAATGTTGATAATCTTTCAGGGTACTGTAGTTGCCCCATTCCAGTTATTACTTTAGTTGCCCTCCTCTGTACCCTCTCCAGCTCTGCTATGTCTGCCACTATGTTCACAGGAGCCCAAAACTGTACACGGTCCTCCATGCGTGGTCTGACTAGCGATTTGTAAAGGGGTAGGACTATGTTCTCATCACCGGCATCTATGCTTTTTTGATGCAACCCATTATCTTATTGGCCTTGGCAGCAGCTGCCTGACACTGGTTTCTACAGCTTAGTTTGCTGTTTATTAAAATTCCTAGATCCTTTTCCATGTCAGTGTTACCGAGTGTTTTACCATTTAGTATGTACGGGTGACTTGCATTATTCCTTCCCATGTGCATAACCTTACATTTGTCAGTGTTAAACCTCATCTGCCACTTCTCTACCCAAGCCTCCAATCTATCCAGATCCCTCTGTAGTATATACACAGTATACTGTCCACTGTAGTATATATACAGTATACTGTCCTCTGTAGTGTATATACAGTATACTGTCCTCTGTAGTATATATACAGTATACTGTCCTCTGTAGTATATACACAGTATACTGTCCTCTGAAGTGTATACACAGTATACTGTCCACTGTAGTATATATACAGTATACTGTCCTCTGTAGTATATATATTGTATACTGTCCTCTGTAGTATATATACAGTATACTGTCCTCTGTAGTATATATATTGTATACTGTCCTCTGTAGTATATATACAGTATACTGTCCTCTGTAGTATATACAGTATACTGTCCTCTGTAGTGTATATACAGTATACTGTCCTCTGTAGTATATATACAGTATACTGTCCTCTTCCATGTCAATTACTTTATACAGTTTAGTGCCATCTGCAAAAATTTATATTTTACTATGCAAGCCTTCTACAAGATCATTAATAAATATATTGAAGAGAATAGGGCCCAATACTGACCCCTGAGGTACCCCACTAGTGACAGTGACCCCATAATACTGACCCCTGTGGTACCCTACTAGTAACAGTGACCCCATAATACTGACCCCTGTGGTACCCCACTAGTAACAGTGACCCCATAATACTGACCCCTGAGGTGCCCCACTAGTGACAGTGACCCCATAATACTGACCCCTGAGGTGCCCCACTAGTGACAGTGACCCCATAATACTGACCCCTGAGGTACCCCACTAGTAACAGTGACCCCATAATACTGACCCCTGAGGTACCCCACTAGTGACAGTGACCCCATAATACTGACCCCTGAGGTACCCCACTAATGACAGTGACCCAATCTGAGTGTGTACCATTAATACCCACCCTCTGTTTTCTATCATTGAGCCAGTTACTTACCCACATACAGACATTTTATATACTAACCTTTTATGTGGTACAGTGTCAAATATATATAGCAGCACAGTTAATTGATAATAAATACTTCACTGATGTCCCTGAATGTAACTTGTTGCGATCTCCACATTCATAATAATTATAACTTAAATAAATACATTACCAGTCTATGATCAGGGAGCTGTATATGTAGAGTGTAAGCAGGGCCGGTGCAAGGATTTTTGCCAACACAAGCGAAGCTCACCTGGCCCTGGCCACGTCTGCAGCAGCTGGCTTCTCCTCTGTGTGGTCCTGGTATCTTCTCTCTGCTTCAGACAATCGCTGGTTTGAGGACCGTCTTTTTCGCCCTCTAAGACGCACCTAGGTTTTAGAGGAGGACAATAAGAAAAAAATATTTTCCATTACACCTCAAGTCAGACCAGCAATCAGACCCCCAATGTTAATCAGACCTCAGCTCACAGCCCCAATCAGACCCCCAATGTTAATCAGACCTCCGATCAGACCCCCATGTCAGACATCAGCCCCCCATGTCAGCCATCATGCCGCCATGTCAGCCATTAGCCCCCCATATCAGCCCCCATCCATCATGCCCCCATGTAAGCCATCATGCCCCCCATGTCAGCCATCATGCACCCATGTCAGCCATCAGCCCCCCATGTCACATTTCTCCCCCTCCATGTCAAATCACCCCCCTATGTCACATCAGCCCTCCATGTCACATTTCTCCACCCTCCCCCAGGGTGCGCTCCACATTTTTCCACCCTCCCCCAGGGTGCGCCCTAAGGCAGCCGCTTGGTCTGCCTTATGGTAGCACCGGCCCTGAGTGTAAGTGTGTTCCTGCAGCCACTTTGCCACGTGTTACGGGACTGGCGATCCTTCCTGCTCCTAGTTAGCTGATCAGTGAGGACTCCTGTTTGCTGTAAGGGAATTTATGCAGAGTCCATTGCTTCATCAGTTTGGATATAAGTATTCCCTTGTGTACTTTCTCCTCTTTGCAACCAGACGCGTTTCGGAGCTTCATGCTCCTTCATCAGTAGTGGACAGTACACTATTTTCTGGATCCTTCTAAAGGTGGATCTTTAATTGAGGGTAGGTATTTGTAACGGTATCAAACATTAACACATGGAGTGGATTTTGCCGATCTTACAGGCAGTGTTATGCTCTCACATATCATTATCAAATAAAACGGCATCATCGCTTTCTCACATAAAATGATAGTAAACAGTCACTACTTGCTTATAATGACCATGTATCTTTATAAAAAAAATCTCAGGTTGCAATAGAATACTATACAAGAAAGTGTGGATAAACAGCAAATCCATGCATCAAAAACGCACCTGCATTTAACGTGCGTTATTGATTTTAAGTTTTTTTTTCATTTTTGTAAATCTATGATTAATTTAACAGGTTATAAGAACCCCAGCTATATTCTGGGATATCCAAGACTATATAAGGGGTATATAATCAGATCTATAGAGAAATAGCATAAGTATGGAGAGCACCAATGGTATACAGGATCAACCCAGACATATATATTATTATTTCCCATTCCTGCATCGTTGTATGCCATATAAACTGTAATGGTAATTAAAATGTTTATTTATTTTATATATTTTTTTTCTTTTTCTTATTTCTCAATGCTATATCTTTTTGTTTTCTTCTTTCTACTGGTTGTCTCCATTTTTTTTTTGTCTCTCATTTGTATTTCCCATTATCAGGTGTACAAAGGGATTAATAGGGATGGGGGCCTACCAAGGAGGGGAGATCGAGGTGCTGGTAAAACAGCCGGACCCCAATGTCCCTTCCTCGATTGGCACCCATCCTGGATCTACAAGAAGCCAAACAGTTCCATTTCTGTATTTAGACCAGCGGGGATTATTGTGTCAAACTCTGAGATTTTTCTTGATTCGGCTCTGGACATATTAGCGATATGATTGCCCCCTCTCCATGGTCTCCTAACCTTTTCAAGGGCCGCAAATGTAAGTTTAGTAGGGTTTTTATTGTGACATTCTTTAAAATGTTGTGAAACCGAATTTTAAATCCCTTTTTGATGTTTGTAATGTGTTCCTCTACTCTCTTTTTCAGTGTTCTTTTAGTTGTTCCTATATATTGTTTGTGGCATGGGCCCTCTAGGATGTATATTACATCGGTTGTATCACAAGTCAAACTGTCCCTAATTACATGATGAAATTAATTTTTTTGCATCTCCCGCATCGATGAAAGCCTTTTAAGAGTAACCAATTTGATTTAGTCCCCATTGTCCTTTTATTTGTAGTTAGTGCAATTATCAGACCTAAATTGGGTGCTTTGGCGTATGTTATTTGGGGAATAGTTGTTGATATAGGTCCCATAACTTTGTCCCTCAATAAATGGTACCAATGTTTCTTAATTTTTTCGATTATCCGATATTGTGAGTGAAATGGAAGTACGATACGGAGATTATCATCTTGTTTCTTTTCCTTCTTGTTAGTTGTAAAGAAAGTATCCCTATTAATTTCTCTAACTTTATTCAAAGATGTTTCCAATACTTTGTCCGGATATTGTTTAATTGAAAACTGTTGTTTTAGTTGCATGGCCTCATTTTCAAATTGTTCATTAGATGTACTATTACGTTTAATTCTTCTGAATTGACTAGTTGGAATATTCAATAACCATCTAGGGAGATGGCAGCTTGAGTATAAAATATAGCTATTTTTCATGATAGATATTACATATCAATCTATGGTTGGCAATCCTAATGGTTAAATCTAAAAACTCTATTTGTGTCCTGCTTATATTGGTTGTAAAATTTTAATTCCTCTCATTAGTATTAATTTGTTTTAAGAAGGTATTTAAATGGTCCAAATAAATATGATGTCGTCAATGTAACGACGCCAGACACCTTTCATACATTAACCCCTTACAGTGTCTGATGCTGGATGATAAATCTGGCACACCTTTACTGTCTAGTCTAACTTTACACCACCTATTAGTTGGATTACTTTACACAAAAATGTGCCCGTCTGTCAGCGCAAAATGTGTCAAATGTACTAAGAGGTACAGGTCTCTGAATAAATTTGGTGCATCAAATGGCAGCCCATGCATTAAAAATTCCACAATGCCACCTATGAGCTAGTGTAGATTTCATATATAATTTATGCCCGTGTCTGGCATTAATTATAATCAATCTGAGGGGCCGCAGAGGCTATGCCTTCTCCTGCCTAGCCTGACCCAATTATCTTGCTACTTTTGAAAAGAGTAAAAAGTTACAAATTATTGTGCAGTGATGATGTGTGCCATAATTTTCAACTTTAAGCCAATTTTTTTAGATGTCTTTTGTGGTGTAGAAAGCTTTATAAATGCGCCCCATTATAGCATTTTAAGCACTTGTCGTAAGACACTAAATAAATGTGGTGTAAGGCATGTACTGCAGTTTTTTGGCACACATTGCATTAGAATGCTGGCACATTTTGATTAGTAAATCTCTCCCCGCTGACATTTGCATCATTTCAGTGGTGTTTTTGGACAGTGTTTTGTCAGGCGTTTTCCTACAGATGGTTTTCAATAGGACTATAAAAACATATAACAAAAAAGCCAAGAAATACTGCAAACGAAAAACAGGGTAAAGCAAGGCTTAAAGGCTATGTACACCTTTAGGGGCATTTTTTTTTATTATTGCATAGTACTCATTTTGAGCTAAAAATCTTTTTTTTTGCAATTGGTCTTTATTTTAAAAAAATTGCCCCATCCTCTGTATAGCCTTGAGATTCTCTAGCAGCAGGCTCTGTGTTTTTACTGTGTTCTGTCAGGCTGCTCAACTGATGGCTCTAAACACTCATTGTAGCTCAGTTCTTATCTTACTGATAAGAAGGTGGCTTAAATAAGTGTTTTTGACCTTTTAGTAATTCAGTGATAAGGTTTAGGACACTCACACAGCTAGACAAAAAGTTAAACCTTTGTGACAGAACTGCGGAATATTTTTAATAAAGAACAATTGAAACAATTATTTTTAGCCCAAAATGAGTAAAATGCAATAATAAAAAAATTGCCCCCAAAGGTGTCATAGAGACATATAAAAAGTTTAAATCGGTCGGGAGAGCCTCCCATAGTGCGCTCTCTCTCCTCATTGCTGATCACGGAATTGAGATGGGCCGATAAACTTCTATTGAGTCTGTCTTCTGCAGCGAGGAGAGAGAACACGATACGTGAGCACGTCTCCCCTCATTCTACAGATTCTCAGTGCTCAGACCTTCACCAATCTAAACCCTTGCAGCCCCAGAGGGTTTTTTTCGTTTTTGTTTTTCACTCCCTGCCTTTCAGGGGCCATAACTTTTTTATTTTTCTGTTCACGTAGCAGTATGACAACTTTTTTTGGCGGAAAAAGTTCCACTGATTCCACCATTTGATATATGATGTGGGTAGGGGCTGGAAAAAAGTTCCAAATGGGGTGAAATTGGAAAAAAAAATGCAATTTGTTTTAATACTGAACAAAAAATTGAAAACTATTATAGAAATAGAAAATAATTTTTTTCTTTTCATCACCATATTCTGACCACCATAACTTTTTTGTAATCGTGTTTACGGAGCTGTGTGATGGCTCATTTTTTGTGGGGCGATCCTGGACTTTTTTCACACACAGCAATGCCCATGATGTGTATTTTTTTAAATTGTTTATGTATTTTTATTTTCATTTTGCGGAAAGGAGGGTGATTTGAGATTTTATATTTTTAAAAACATTTTTTATAGTTCCCATGCTTCTCTTATAGACTCCAATGCATTAGCATTAGATTCTATGAGAAATACACTATGGGGGTCATTTATTAAACTGGTGTAAAGTAGAACTGGCTTAGTTGTCCATAGCAACCAAGCAGATTTCACCTTTCATTTTCGACAGCTCCTTTGGACAATGAAAGGCGAAATCTGATTTGTTGTTTTGGAAAACTAAGCCAGTTCTACTTTACACCAGTTTGATAAATGACCCCCTATGTTCCTACGGACCTCTGCCACATGCATTGTACATTGTTTAGCGGCTGTGCTTAATATTGCAGCACAATCCCATTCATATGAATGGGGCTGAGCTACTCAGAGGCTATGTGATCTGATGTAATGTCACAGGACAAGGCAAGGGCCTCTTCAAACAGCAAGTGGTGGTGGTGGCAGGAGTCAGAGCCCCATAATCAGATATTGATGACCTATCCTGAACTATGCTAAAAGATGTACAGTGGCATGCAAAAGTTTAGGTACCCATGGTAACAATTACTGTTACAGTGAACATTTTTTTTATTTTCTTCTTTTACATTTTCAAAATAACAAAAAAAGGAAAAAGAAGCAAAGGTTTGGGCCCCTTGCATGGTTAGTACCTAGTAGCACCCCCTTTGGCAAGTATCACAGTTTGTCTTTCAATTCTTGTTTGAGGGATTTTCATCTATTCTTTCTTGCTAAAGTCTTTCAGTTCTTTAAGATTCCTGGTTTGTCTTGCTTGCTCTGCTCTTTTGAAGTCTATACACAGATTTTCAATGATGTTCAAAAGATGGGACTGTGAGGGCCATAATAAAACCTTCAGTCTGCACCTTTTGAGGTAGTTTCAGGTTGCTATTTCGTCAGTTTGGAATGTAATTTAGAAAGGCAGTTAACAAGAACAGTGGAGATCAAGAGAAAGTCTGGAAGACTTAGAAAAATGTCAGAGAGCAGCTCATAGGATTGCTAGAAAGGCAAATCAGAATCCCCATTTGACTGCAAAAGACTTTCAGGAAGATTTTGCAGACTCTGGAGTTGTAGTACGCTGTTCTACTGTTTAGTGACACCTGCACAAATATGGCCTTCAAGGAAGAATCATCAAAAGAACACCTCCTGCGTCCTCACCACAAAATTGAGAGTCAGAAGTTTGCATACGGACATCTAAACAAGCCTGATGCATTTTGGAAACAAGTCTTGTGCACCAATGAGGTTAAAATAGAACTCTTTGCCCACAATGAGCGAAGGAATGTTTGGAGAAAAAATTAGATGAACACCTCTCCAACCATTAAGCATGGGGGTGGATTAATCAAACTTTGGGGTTGTGTTGCAGCTAATGACACGGGGAGCATTTCACAGGTAGAGGGAAGAATGAAGTCAATGAAATTCCAGCAAATTCTGAAAGCAAACATAACACCAACTGTAAAAAAAGGTGAAGCTGAAAAGAGGACAACTTCCACAAATGTAAAATGATCCTAAACACACCTTAAAATCCACAATAGACAACCTCAAAAAGGTGCAAACTGAAGGTTTTACCATGGCCCTCACAGTCCCCTGATCTGCTGAAGGTTTTACCATGGTCCTCACAGTTCCCTGATCTGAACATCATTGAAAATCTGTGGATTGACCTCAAAAGAGCAATGCATGCAAGATGGACCCGGAGTCTCACAGAACTGGAAGATGTTTGCAAGGAAGAATGGAGGATGATCCCTCAAACAAGAACTAAAAGACTCTTGGTTGCTACAAAAAGTGTTTACAAGCTGTGATACTTGCCAAAGGGCGTGCTACTAGGTACTAACCATGCAGGGGGCCCAAAGTTTTGCTTTAGTTTTTGCTTAAAATACAAAGAGAATGGGGGAGATTTACTAAGCATGTTGCACCAGAATTATGGCAGAAAATGCACCAAAAAGAATGGCGTTTTGATTTTCTCCAAATATATCAGCAGTTTTCTCCATAATTTTCACCATAAAGAATGCATCACGCCAGAAATGAGTTATAAATGTCAAAGTGGGCGGGGCTATCAAACTGGTGCATATTACGCCTCATTTATCATCCTCTTATGGGCAGAAATGGCTCAAATTGTTGCAGACATTTAATCCAGCAGATGTGGTGGTGGTTTGTGCAAAAATTTGCATTTATGGAATGAAGATGCGACTTTTTGTCATTAAGTCGCATTTATGAAAAGTGAAACCAACTCATGGTGGGAACAAGTGATAGGTAAGTATTAAAACAGGATGCAATTATTTTTTATAATATGAGCTAAACAGGGTTTTGTCAGTAAACTGACATCCAACAAAAACAAAACAATAGCAAAAACTTCCCAAAAGTCGCAATTTACCAGCGGAAATGTCGCAAATATGCTTCAAAAGTTGCAAGTACGTTTCAAAAGTCTCAAGTGTAGTCTGGCAGGGGGTTGGCTGAAATGGCGCATTTTGGTTTAAAAAGTCACATTTTAGTGCTGTTGGTGTTAAAATGTCATCATTTAAGAGAAATAGGCAGATAATCAAGTTGACATTTTAAAAAGTCACATTTTACAAGTGGTGTGCGCCTTTTAATATATGAGGTAAAACAAACCACCAGATTTGATTTGTAACTTTAGTATTTTTTGGGCGCAAATTACGCCATTATTGATAAATGTCCCCCAATGTGTTATCTTTACCTTTATGCCTTTTAGAGATCATTTCATGTTCAACTTGTTTAACGGTTCACAGTAACAGTAATTTGGACCAAGGGTGCCTAAACTTTTGCATTATATCACCACCATTATGTTTTTTTCCAATCTCAAAAATCTTAGGAGACACCTTTTAAATGATTTATTTTGGCGGCCATGATCTGGATGTGCACAGGTGGCACACTTATTAATGGCACCCACCCTCAGATAATGACTTACCCAGGTGACAAAAGTGGGGGTGATGTCTGAGAATCTGTCTGGAGATGGCTCCAGAGACGCCGCTGTGTGTTTGTATGTTTTGTAAATGAGTGTCAGCTATAGCCGGCCACACACATAACACCGCCAGGTGTCAAGACCAATGTCTATAACCGTACAGAGCAAATGGCAAGGAAATGCAGAACATACATAGAGATCCAACCTGACAAAATAAAGCCATCCTGAATCAAACACTTCAATATTTTATTAAAGAGGTTGTAGAAGCGGGTGCGCCATGGGGGTCTTACTGCTTTTCTCTCACTTTTGGATGGAACGGATCATTTTATTCTTTGCAGGGAGTCCGGTGGTCCCCATACCCACTAGATGGACGGCAGATCCCACTGACATTTAATATAATGTGTGTAGGAACCTCTAGCAAGTTGCAGGAAATAGTTGCTCAGTTCTCCGATCACTTGTAGCAGGAGTGAGAACATATAGAGCACATGGTATAGTGATGCCCCAGCTTTACCAATGGGCACACACCAGGTAGGACCGGCCATTGTTTTCCAACATTAGGAAACTGGAGCAAATACTTTGGTGGATCAGCACCTATTAAAACAATTTCCTGCAACCTTTCCTAAAACTGATTGCTTCTACAGTTTGCATTTCTGCGTTGTGGAACTATTTTGATCGGAGGAATTCATATGATCTCCTTCTGAGGTCAGGAGGAGAAATGCCACTTCTGCTTCATGATGTCAAATGCAAAAATCCCCTCTCGGCCGTGCATCAAGCAGCTAGACGGAGGGAGGGTAACCTGGACAGATGTCTTTCTCAGCCTTGTTAACTAGATGGGATAGATGAAGCGATGAGAGACTGTGCCGTCCACTCTCCTTCACAGCCACAACTTTAAGTGATGAATGATGAGAACTGGAGTGACTAAAGGCCCCTAAACCTGGGATGGCTCTTGGTCGTGTCCTGCACCGGGATGGCGTGTGCGCGGGGAACATCTGACATGGCAGATATGTTTAGGATGCTGAGTGAAGTGGTGTTGAATTCTATAAATGCAAACAATGCTTAGATAATCAGGGATACAATGTAACCTTGTGACTGCAGATACTGCTCACACTATAGGAGGATCAGCTGCCTATGGCTCAGTGTTTTTCTACCTGTCTCTCAGTAATTTGTGCAGGCAAAATATGGCCGTTTGTCGACAACTGTGCACAGTCTCTGATTTACAGGGAAGGAGTTTAACTATCGCTTGTGTGATCCTTGGGTTAATTGGCCGAGGCCTTTGACCTTCATGATCAATGTACTCCAGATGTCACAGAAATCACAGGTGCTAGACACTAAATGAATATGTCCTATGTATTTCTATGAGATAACAGAGACTCTAAGCAGAGGATCCATCTTGTTGCAGGTCCTCCTCTTCATCTTGACACTATGTCAATACAGAATAACTACTCTCTCTGGAGTCTGGTCAGGGACTCATTTGTTTTTTGTGTTCCTCTAAACCTCAAAGGACTTCAACAATACAAGTCATCAATGCTTTTTCTGCCCCGCTTCAGCTTAAGGGGATAGTGACTTTCCTTAAGGAGACCAGTTGTGTACGGAGACTTAGTGGCCATGCTCCATGGGAAAATAATATGCAAAGAAGTATCTCCCAGGTCAAAGAGAACTTTCTCGCTAGTGCCTCCATTTGGAAGTGGTTTCCTATATGTCAAAATTTGACTATTTGGTTTGGCTTTTTACCATGTCATGTCTGAAGGCTTGTTAAAAAGTCAGACTCAAAAGGAGCCACTTCCAAAAGGTGGCGCTAGCGAGACAGCTTCTCTTTCCCTGGGAGATGCCTCTTTGTATATTACCACCCCACTTTATTATTGATCACTGCCAACACCATCATGCGGACAAGGCTGTCTACACAGCGGACAAGGCTGTCTACACAGCGGACAAGTGAGCAGCAGAAGACAGGAAGTGACGGTCTACTGTGTGCTCTAGTGGCCAGTGTGAGAACTGCAAGAACTAAAGAGGTTCCTTTTTTGTGCATAGTAACAAAACAAAAAAAAGCACCAATAAAATGTTTATAGCATTGAGGGGGCATGCTGACTGCAGTGGGTACCTACTTTAGTTTAAATGTTGCTTGTGGACAGCCGTAGTGCTTCCGATCCATGCCTCCGTTCCGCAATGCACAGTATCTTCTGGTTTCACTTGAATGGGAAGCAATACAGGCACGGACCAGCTACAGTCGTGTGCATGAGGCCTAAGGAAGGAGGCCAACATTGCTGCAGTTGCTGATCTGCCAGATAAACTGAGGCTGGCTATGCAGCTGGAATATATGGCATGCATCAGAACTGAAATCTGACCGATGCCCGGAATTCGGGCGATGAAAGTGGGGAGGTGGTCCCGAGCAGGTGGACTACACTCTGTGCAGAGGAGAGAGGGCAGACGTTTGATTTACTACATCATAGATTAGGCCGTGTTAAGGGATCACACTGGGATCATAGGAAGGATAACACCATCAAAAATCTTTCAGGCCTATATGAACGGCGTGAAAATTTTTGTTTGTTTTCAGTTTCACTAAAAGCACCAAAAATGCCTAGAAGGGACAAAGCTGTGAGGTAGGATTTCGTTGGAGAAGGAGAGATCTACATTATTGAAAAAGTCACGTGTTTGATTTATCTGCATTACCTTCGGTGTAGTCTGGACTTTGCAGTGCAGAATAAGTATCTCATGTCCTATAGAGTCGGTGATGTGAAAACTCCAGACAAAAAACACCAGGAGCTCCAGCAAGCTGCATTTTTTAAAAGAAGCAAGAAAGACAAAAACATCACTTACGGTAATTAAGAAAAATACATTTCCTATAGACCTTCAGCTAATATTGGGAGCTGGTGCTTTTACTGCAAAAAAAAAGCCACAAGAATGCAAAAGTGTTAAAACACGGCATTGCAAAAAATATGAGTGAAAACTGCCTAAGGCCACCTGCATACGTGCAGATTACGAGCATTTTTTTCACCCAGATTCTCATGCGGTAAAACGGCAGTGTAAATCAGTGCCAGCAAAGTATATGAGATCAGACAAATCTCACGTAGACATTGCTTTTTTTCTTAGGTATGGAAATTAATCTGCTGAGCGGATTTTGAAATCTGCAGCATCTTAGCTGTTGTTGCTTTTTTCTTGTGCGGATTTCACCCTTATCAACGGAAAGGTGAGAATATCTGCATCAAATGTGGACCAATAACCGCATAAAAACCCCACATAAAACATACCAAAAATGCAATAAATAATGCAGATTTATGTGCGGTTTTAGTGCAAATTTCATTTGGATTTTCTGCACACAAATATGTGAACACGTGTAAGAATGTAAGATCCGCACCACTGATTTCCGTGTGGATTTAATGTGCATTTCTGCACCATATCCGCGCCAAAATCCGTAATTTCTAATTGTGGATTTTGGTCCAGGCTAGAAGAGGTTTTGGCGCCCTTTCATTGAAAAAGGTAAAATCTGCAGCTAAAACAGCAAACATAATTGACATGCTTTGAATTTGGAAATCCACGCAGCGGGTCAATTTCCGCACAGAAAGAATCTGCAACATGTACAGGAGATGTGTGTAATCTCATACACTTTGCTGGTACTGTACCAAGCACCGGAATCCGTGCGTAAAAACCATACATATTCCTCAACGTGTGCAGGCAGCCTAAGCGTGGTGTCTCAGGGGCTTTCTGTGGACTTTCTTGTGCCGTTTTTGAGCCAAAGCCAGGAGTGGATCCAGAAGAAGAAGAAGCAGAAGTCCTTCCTATATATTTCTCATTCCATTTTAATCCACTTCTGGATTTGTTTCAAAAGACAGCATGAAAAACAGCCAAAAATGTTTTTGTTTTTATTTATTTTTTAAAAGCCATGTGTGACTGCCCCATTATAACATTTGATGAAAATAACACTTGGCCGCTCGCTGATGGCTTCCAGGCTACTGTTTTCTTCACACTTCAGAGAGAAATAATAAAACTGAAAAGTAAGTAAAAAATTTAAAAATCCAATGAGGATATAAGCAACTAGATTTTTCATCTGCTTCCCATACATCAGATGTCATGCAAACCGGAGTGTCACTAAATATTGTTTGCAGAAATGTATGCCACTTGTGTGAATGGATCTTACAGAAACCAATGTCCCTATCGCAGATATGGCGGCAAGCAAAGTTCATGGGGTGTTACTATATATATATATATATATATATATAAATGAAGATAGATATGCATACATATATATAGTGTATCATGTCATACCCCCATATGGCAGTGGTACACAATATATATTAAGGGGCAGCAGGCAAAGTTCATGAGGAGGGTGTATGGCGGTGATACACTATATCAGGTATGCCCAACCTGCGGCCATCCAGCTGTTGCAAAACTACTACTCCCAACATGCCCTAAAAGCTGCAAGCAAATATCTTGAAAATGGTGAAGAATCTAAATATAAAAGTATATTAGAAAGTTGCAGAACTGTTCCCATCTTAAACATTGATGGTATATTTTGAGATGGGAATATCCCTTTAAGTTTTATTTATTTATTTAAGGGGTGTTCCACTAATAAATAATATATCTATTGTACAGACTATAAAACATTTAGCAATAGTTACAAATTATCCAGTAAGGACTTATGATATTTGCTTACATAGTATAGCGCCACCTGGTGTTCAAAGTGCATAGCAATGTGCATATCCAGCTACTGAGCTGAGAGGCGGTGGATACTCAAACTCGGGTCACTCTCCCCAATGTTGGATCCTCATTTCTGTTCTCAGTGTACTGATCCTTTGTTTACAGAACAGCAGTAAGTACAAATGGCGTCTACATTGCTGGTCAGAGAAGGGCCGGTGTCTGTGCAGGAGCATGGCAGTATACAGCAAGGTGGAGGACACTGCTGCTGAGCACTTACAAGTACTATTTCTTTTCACTATTCCATGGTACAGTCAGGAAACTGGGAAGTACTTGGGGCAATATCTACAGCTGCCAGAGGGGAAAGGAGACTCACTGGGGCTATATTTACAGCTGCCAGAGGGGGAAGATGTATTTTTAAGGAACTCACTGGAAACTGCATTTACAATAGTCCACCCAGAAAAAAATATGAAAAAGGTTTACATTTGCATCAAAACAGATCTTTCAAATGGTAAGAAACTGAAACGAGAACAGGTAAATATTAATTGAAACAAATTTTTCCTGTTTTTGCCCATCTTTTCCCAATATAAGACCTACACAAGATTAAAAAAAATCTCCAATTCAAAAACATTTGAATAGAAGAAATACCATCATTAGGGTACTTTCACACTTGCGTTGTTTGATTCCGGCAGGCAGTTCTGTTGCCTGAACTGCCTGCCTGATCAGGCAAACTGTATGCAAACGCATGTCATTTTTTCTGACTGATCAGGCATTTTTCAGACTGATCAGGATCCTGATCATTCCGAAAAATGCCTGATCAGTCAGAAAAATGCATTGCAATACCGGATCCGTTTTTCCGGTGTCATCCGCCTTAGGCTACTTTCACACTAGCGTTTTTTTTTCCCGGCATAGAGTTCCGTCACAGAGGCGCTATACCGGAAAAGAACTGATCAGGCATATCCCCATGCATTCTGAATGGAGAGTAATCCATTCAGGATGTCTTCAGTTCAGTCATTTTGACTAATCAGGCAAAAGAGAAAACCGCAGCATGCTACGGTTTTATCTCCCGCGACAAAAACGGAAGACTTGCCTGAATGCCGGATCCAGCATTTTTTTCCATATAAATGTATTAGTGCCGGATCCGCATTCAAAATACCGGAATGCCTGATCCGTCCTTCTGGTCTGCGCATGCGCAGACCTTTAAAAATGAGAAAAAAATAAGTACTGGATCCGGTTTGCCAGATGACACCGGAAAAAACGGATCCGGTATTGCAATTCATTTTTCAGACTAATCAGGCATTTTTCAGACTGATCAGGAAGTATGGTGGTGGGGGCATCATGGTTTGGGGCTGCTTTGCTGCGTCAGGGCCTGGACGGATTGCTATCATCGAAGGAAAAATGAATTCCCAAGTTTATCAAGACATTTTGCAGGAGAACTTAAGGCCATCTGTCCACCAGCTGAAGGTCAACAGAAGATGGGTGTTGCAACAGGACAACGACCCAAATCATAGAAGTAAATCAACAACAGAATGGCTTAAACAGAAGAAAATCCGCCTTCTGGAGTGGCCCAGTCAGAGTCCTGACCTCAACCCGATGGAGATGCTGTGGCATGACCTCAAGAAGCGTCAATTTTGACGTAAATTTGTTTTCCCTTAGTCCTAACAGCAGCACAAGTGGGGTATTCGCCCCTGTGAAGCTGGTCAGGACAGGCGGAATTTTTGCTGAATAAAATTCTGCATCTCTAGTAATTAATTAATTAATTAATTAACTCCCCCCTCCTTATATAGGCCGCCCTCACACAGGGCTAGTTGCTTTTTTAACAAGTAAACATAACAGCATAGAGGGAGGGATATTTGTGTGCTGCTGTTAGGACTAAGGGAAAACAAATTTACGTCAAAATTGACGCTTCCCTTTCGTCCTAACCAGCAGCACAAGTGGGGAAGTAGCAAGGAACCTCACACAAATCTTGGGAGGGCAAAGGACTAGCACTAAGTAGCTAATAATCCCACAGGAGTTAGAGAGCTGACCTATGGACGAGCAGCATCTAACACGGACCGTCCAAAGGCTGTTCCCTCAGAACGCCTATTCTCTAGGCGGTAATGGGCAATAAAGGTGTTTTGCGTGCTCCACGAGGCAGCCGCACAAATTTGCTCTAAGGGGATTAGCTTCCTTTCCGCATATGATGTAGAAACTGCCCTTGTAGAATGGGCAGATAAGAAAGATGGCGGTGGTAAGTCTTGGGACGTAAAAGCCAGCTTAATAGCGTCCTTAATCCATCTGCTCAAGGTGGGCTTGGAAACCTTGAGCCCTTTATTGTTTCCCGAATAAGAGATCAGCAGATTTTCTGATCTCCTGAACTCTTCCGTTCTATTCAAATAAATTCTAAGGACTCTTGGGATGTCCAAGGAAAGTAATCTCTCCTCCTCAGGAGAGTTAGAGGTAGGAGACAACACCGGCAGTGTTATCGTCTGGTTGGTGTTCGCAAACGAAGGAACCTTTGGTAAAAAGGTAGGCAGAAATCTTAACAGGACCTTGTCCTGCAGAAAACTTAAGTATGGTTCCGCTGCCCCCAGAGCCTGGAGCTCCCAAACCCTCTTGGCTGATGTTATGGCCAAGAGAAAGGTAACCTTGAGGGAAAGGTACTTTAAGTCTACCTGTTCCAAAGGCTCGAAGGGGGGGGAGCACAACCCCCTTAGGACCACTGGCAGCTCCCACTCAGGGATTGGTCTCTGGATGCTGGGCCTAAGCCTCTGAGCACCCTTAAGGAACCTCTTAATTAGGGGGTCCTGAGAAATTGGCTTACCAAGGCATGCTGACAAGGCAGCGACGTGAGCTCTCAATGTAGATGGGCTTAGACCCTTGTCTAGACCATCTTGCAGGAATTGAAGAATCTCAGAGAGAGGAGGATCTGAGGAAACTACCTCTCTATCCGTGCACCATCGCATAAATATCTTGAATATGCGGGAATATTTCTGATTCGTAGAATCCGCTCTGGAGTGAGAGATTGTTCTCAGGACCTCCACCGAAAGCCCTCTAGCTTCTAGAAGGGACCGGTCAGTCTCCAGGCTGTCAGACTGAGCCTCCTCAGATCTAGACAGGGACCTGTGTCCTGATACACAAGGTCCTGTATTAGGGGAAGTCTCCAATAATTGCCCTGACTCATCTGCATGAGCTGGGTGAACCAAGACCTCTTCGGCCAGAATGGGATGATGGCTATCACTGAGGTCTGGTCTTGCTTGATCTTCATCAATACCCTTGGTATCATGGAAATTGGAGGGAATACATAGGCCAGCCTGAACCTCCATGTTATGGACAGAGCATCTATCGCTACCGGATTGTCCTCCTTGTACAAGGAGCAGAATTTGCTTACTTTGGCGTTCAGACGGGTTGCCATCAAATCGATCTCTGGAGTCCCCCAGCGTTGGACTATCCTGGAGAAGATGTTGTCGTTCAGGGACCATTCTCCTGGTACCGGAAGGCCCCGACTTAGGCGATCTGCTACTATATTGAGATCCCCTCTGATGTGAACTGCCACTAGATGAGATAGATTGCTCTCTGCCCAAGATAAAATCAATCCCACCTCCCTCAGGAGGGTCCGGGATCTCGTACCTCCCTGTCTGTTTAAATAAGCCACCACAGTCGTGTTGTCGGTCCGTACTCTCACGGCTTGACCCTGAATGAGAGGTGAGAAGTGATTGAGGGCTAACCTCACCGCCCTTAGCTCCCTCAGATTGGACGACAGGAGTCTCTCCTGAGGCTTCCAGGTATTCTGAACTGTATTGCGTCCCAGATGGGCTCCCCAGCCCAGAAGGGAGGCGTCCGTGGTCAGGATCACCCAAGTAGGTTGGGTTAGAGGCATTCCATCCACTAGGTTCTTCCACCACCTGAGGGAGGAACGGACTTCTGCAGACAGGGAGTGGTTCCGATCTAGGTCTCTGGGTTTGCGATTCCAAACCGCTAAGACTTCCTCTTGTAGTGGCCGAAGATGCCACAAGGCCCAAGGTACTGCCTCTGCAGACGCTGACATGTGGCCTATCATCCTCATTAGAACCCGAATAGACACCCGCCTGGGGGGTAGGAGAAACTCTGCAGCCCTTATTACTTTGTCTCTCCTCTGAGGAGATAGATATAGGGTCATTAGTTGTGAATCTATCACAAACCCCAGAAACCGCCTTGTAGTAGAGGGGACCAGCTCTGATTTGTCCCAATTCACGAGCCACCCTAGGTTCTGCAGAGTGTGGAGAGCTTGTTGAAGCTGGGCTTGTAAGATGCCTGCGGACGCGGCTTTTAAAAGCCAGTCGTCTAAATAAGGGACGACCTCTAAGCCGAGGAGCCTTAAGTGGGCGACCACAGGAGCCACAACCTTTGTGAAGGTGTGTGGAGCAGAGGAGATGCCAAAGGGCAACACAGCAAACTGGTAGTGCTTCACTACCTCCTTTATGCAGACAGCAACTCTGAGAAATTTCCTGTGGGCCGGACAGATAGGAACATGAAGGTAAGCATCCTTCAGATCTATCGTCACCATCACATCTGCCGGGTTCAGGATGTTGAGGACTGAGCGAATGGTTTCCATCCGGAAACGCTTCTTTCTGATAAACCGATTTAGGTAACGCAGATCGATAATCATGCGCCAGTCTCCTGACGGCTTTGGAACGAGAAAGATGGGAGAATACACTCCCTGACCGAGCTCTTGAGGAGGAACCTCCTCTAAGGCCCCTTTGACAATGTACTGGAGTACAGAGTCTTCCAGGATCAGTTGTCTGCTGGGTGTTAGACGTCCTGTGAGGACGAACCTCTCTTGAGGTTGGGAACTGAAATCGATCCTGTAACCGGTGCTGATGACCTGCAGCACCCAAGGATCTGGAATTATTTTCTCCCAAAAATTTCTGAACAAAAATAAACGACCTCCTACTGGAGGATTCAGGCAGGGAGATTCGTGTGGGAGTGAGGGGGGTGGGGACGGGGAGGTGACGGGCTGCCGAGAGTCATTGCTCAGCCCTGCGGTTCCCGCGACCGCGACCTCTACCTCTCCTGTTAATTTCGGAACGTCTCTGGTTCCTCTCTCTTCCTTGGAATCTCCCCCCTCTGCCTCTCCCACGTCCTCGAAAGGATTGCTGAGGGAGTGACTTTCCCTTCTTGTCTGCTAGACTCTCCATGAGGCGGTCTAGCTCGGAGCCGAACAACCTGCCAGGCTCGTAAGGGAGGGAGCACAAATTAAATTTTGACATGTTGTCCGCTACCCAGGGCTTCAGCCATAAGGGCCGTCTGCTGGCAGCAGACAAAGCCATTGACTTGGCAGCAAGCCTTAGCTGCTGCTGAGACGCATCCGCTAAAAAATCAATGCCTAATAGAAGGGTCTTGAATTGATCCAGGATGTCATCTCTGGCGATTCCCGAGTCTATGTCTGCCTGGATCTTCAGCGTACGGGCGCGAATAAACTCAGACACCTCGGTACCGGCTATGGCCACAGAGGCAGAGGCGGACGCCGCAGCATAGTTGCGCCTAAGCGAACATTCTGCGCGTCTATCCAGGGGATCCTTCAGGTTACTCCCGTCATCGGAAGGTACCAAAGTTCTTTTAGAAAGCTTGGCTATCGCCATATCCACCTTAGGCGGAGGGACCCAATCCAGGGAGTCCCCGTCCTGTAGGGGGAACATCAGCTTAAACCTCTTGGTTAAGACCGGTCCCTTTTCTGGATGTTTCCATTCGGTCGCCATTAGTTTTTTAAGCGACTCGTCCACTTTGAAGGCCCTTGGCCCCCTAGCGGTGGAGTGTGGAGCTTCCCCATGCTCAACATCCTGGTCCCTTGACCTGATGGAGCGCAGTAATCTTTGTGTCTTCTCCGCCGGAAAAGAAAAGACCGACTCCTCTTCCTCAGAGGAAGAATTCTCGCCAAGCGAGATCACGTCTTCTGACATAGGAACAGGCCCAGGCGAGGCCTGCCTGGGTCTCTTGTTGGAGACCGCCCCCTTGATCTCCGCGACGGAGGTGTCCAAGAACTCCTTCATCCAGGAAAACATTTCAACAACCGTCGGCTCAGGATTGGCTGGCCTAGGGCGGCAGCCTGGACAACGATGAAACTCGTAGCTGTCGGGTAACGGGGTGCCACAACTGGAACAAGCCAGGTGCTTCTGCTTGTGGGTGACTTTTCCTAGAAAAGAAGTAGGCACTATTAAAGCTGGTTTCAACGCGCCCAGGGGGTCAAGCGCAGACGTCAATCTTACCTTGAGATGGTGACGTCATGACTCTAAGAATTCTGAACAACCTAGAACCTTCTGATCAGAGTAGGTACTCTCACAGCCTTAGCACTGGATCAGCAAACGTCAAGGTCAGCTGCACACAGGAACTGAGTGCAACACTGACCCTGCCAGCAGCCTGGCCTTATATAGCAGGAAGGGGAGGGCCAGGGGGAGGAGGAGCAACAGCTCCTGCCCCAAAAATCTCCAGGCTCCCCACCCATTTATAAAAAACGAAGTTTTATTAACAACTTAATCGAATTCGCTCCTCCCCCCTCCTCCACAAGCACCATCAGCTAATTCGCGCTAATTCGCGCTAATTCGCGCTAATTTTTATCGCGGCGGCGATTTTTTTTTTATTTTTTTTTTGCGGACCGGAAGTGACAATGACGCACTTCCGGTCTCGCGTCCGATACACCGGAGCTGAGAACCGATCTCAGGGCCGGCCGCAGATTACAGAGGAGGTAGGAGGGGAGCGCAGGAGCGGAGCGGAGAGGAGACAGGGGGGAGGGAGCTCACAGCTCCGCTTACTGAGTACACCCTGTCAGAACTTACCGGCTACCTGCAGCCAGACCGTCTCCATACTTACGCTCCCAGCCAGGCAGGAGACCTGTAAAAGAAAATTGTAACATTAAGACAAAATAAAAGCAGAAATTCAGCAAATTTCTCCCCCAACTACTGAGGGAGAGACTCAGAATAGAGTCTAGCCTGTCAGACCAACACACAGGACAAAATAAAAGCAACTAGCCCTGTGTGAGGGCGGCCTATATAAGGAGGGGGGAGTTAATTAATTAATTAATTACTAGAGATGCAGAATTTTATTCAGCAAAAATTCCGCCTGTCCTGACCAGCTTCACAGGGGCGAATACCCCACTTGTGCTGCTGGTTAGGACGAAAGGGAAAGCGATTCACACCAGACATCCCAAGAATATTGCTGAACTGAAAGAGTTCTGTTAAGAGGAATGGTGAAGAATTACTCCTGACCGTTGTGCACGTCTGATCTGCAACTACAGGAAACGTTTGGTGGAAGTTATTGCTGCCAAAGGAGGTTCAACCAGTTATTAACTCCAAGGGTTCACATACTTTTTCCACCTGCACTGTGAATGGTTACATGGTGTGTTCAATAAAAACATGGTAACATTCAACTCTTTGTGTGTTATTAGTTAAGCAGACTGTGGTTGTCTATTGTTGTGACTTAGATGAAGATCAGATCACATTTTATGACCAATTTGTGCAGAAATCCATATCATTCCAAAGGGTTCACATACTTTTTCTTGCAGCTGTATTAGGAGTTGTAGTGCAGGGGACTACAGGGGGCAATAAAAGGGTTCTCTTGGATATTGATATTGACTGTGCAATGGTCCTGCACCCCCTGCCGATCAGCTGTAAGAAGAGGGCTGCGGTGCTCGGTGAGTGCCACGTGATGTCACATTCATCAGTCACGTGATGTCACATTCATCAGTCACATGGCCTAGGCACAGCTCAGTCCCATTTAAGTAAATGGGGCTGAGCTGTGATACCAAACACAGCTGCTACCAAAGAAAAGTAAGTAGAGTTGGCGCCGGCGGTGGAGAGAAATCAGGAGATTCTGAAGCCCTGGAGCAGCCATGTCCAGAGTGTAATATAATAAAAATAATACCTTTTCGATCCCCTACTGACCCCGTCCCGATGCTTCCCAGACCCCCGACTAGTCTCTGCACTTCCTGGTTGTTGTGGGTTACTACTACGGTCAGTGATTGGCTGCAGCTTCACGTTTGTATTATGATGGACTAGGAATTACATGGACCGGCCGGTGACCCGGAAAGCCTCAGGACAGGAGCGGCGGGGGGGATCGGTAACTGGTATACTGCTTTGTTATTTTACGCCACTCTGATTGTTTTTTAAAGCTGACTATACACCAATGGCGGAAATGATGATTCACGTCAGCTGACACTCCACAATTGTCTACCGAAAAAGTGGTCGTCGTGTAGGATTCATCGGGCTCTATAAGACCTGGCAATAGTCGGGCTCGGTAGCGATAGTCTGCCTGTGTTATACCGCCGCCGCAATCTTTAAGCAGGTTTAAAAATCTTCGTTGTCTAATCACAATCTGCTGCCAGCAAATAATGATTCAGTACGGGCGATGGCATAGCGATCACTGCTCCCTATACTGTGGAGGAGATCCCGCATATAATAGCAGCAGTCTCCTCCACCGACGAGCAGGCGATTGTTGGGAAAGAACGCCTCTCTTGACAATCACAAGCAAAATCTGTAATAAATCCAGCCGCTTGTTACTTTGACATGTTTTAGGGGAGAACATTCTCAAGTGTATGAAGGATGGTCCTTTTAGCATCACCAGCTTCATCCCGAGCAGAAGCTGGTGGAGTACAGATGCATTCGTGGTGGGGGATAACAATAGATAATTGGTGTCCAAAACTGCAGAGAGTTAACATGGAGGAGCAGGAGCACATTGGGATGGATCAGAAGGGTTAATGTGGCCAGGCACAGGGGACAGTCTGATGGAAGAAAGAACAGTAATGATGGGCGATATGTCCTGGGTGCAGGGAATTACACTGGAGCGTAGCAGCTGGAGCACATCTGTGTAGGGATAGGGGGTCTATCTGTGTAGGGATCGGGGGTCTATCTGTGTAGGGATAGGGGGTCTATCTGTGTAGGGATAGGGGGTCTATCTGCGTCGGGATAGGGGGTCTATCTGTGTAGGGATAGGGGGTCTATCTGTGTGGGGATTGGGGGTCTATCTGTGTAGGGATAGGGGGTCTATCTGCGTAGGGATAGGGGGTCTATCTGCGTAGGGATAGGGGGTCTATCTGTGTAGGGATCGGGGGTCTATCTGCGTAGGGATCGGGGGTCTATCTGTGTAGGGATAGGGGGTCTATCTGCGTAGGGATCGGGGGTCTATCTGCGTAGGGATCGGGGGTCTCTGCGTAGGGATCGGGGGTCTATCTGTGTAGGGATAGGGGGTCTATCTGTGTAGGGATAGGGGGTCTATCTGTGTAGGGATCGGGGGTCTATCTGTGTAGGGATAGGGGGTCTATCTGCGTAGGGATAGGGGGTCTATCTGCGTAGGGATCGGGGGTCTATCTGCGTAGGGATCGGGGGTCTATCTGCGTAGGGATCGGGGGTCTATCTGCGTAGGGATAGGGGGTCTATCTGTGTAGGGATAGGGGGTCTATCTGTGTAGGGATAGGGGGTCTATTGGCTAGATCTGAGACACTTGATGGAATTTGTGGAGAGGAAGATGCAAGAGGGATATACAGGGTTAATCTATGGAGTCTGATCCTGGATCGGGAATAGTTAACTTGTAGAGGAAGGGCAGGACACTAGTTGTCAGGAGGTCTGTTTTGTCCTGGGATGGAAAGGGTTAATGTACAGGGTCTGATGTAGGACAGGGGGCTAGGCTGGGTCCTTTCTCTTTCTGAGTTTTTTCTTCGAAAAAATCAGTCTATGAAAAACATCTAAAAAATAAATGCCCCTCCGAGCAGACTGTCAGAAAAGACAGGAAACTGCCTGAAAACGGCTACAAGGACACAAGCGCAAGGTGAAGCCCCCAGCACCATGCGTCCACACCTGCAGCCAAGTACACACGGGGTCGGGGCCCCTCACAGGCCTCTCTGCGGGGCTCCTATAATCTCCTGGTTATCTGGACCCTGCGGTTTTTACTGTTTTAGAAGCAGCCTTTCTGAGACAGGGGTCCTGGATTGGAGAGAGTCATCCTGAAGAACAGCTGGGGGGATACCAGGGGGTCTCCAGGGCTGGGCAGGGTTAACTTCTAGGGGCTTGGAGTAAAGTTTTTTTTCCTGTTTGGTGGGAATGATAGCAGGGGCTGTAGTGTCCCGGACTGGGAATGGTTAACAGAGAGGGGCGTGTCCAGCAGTCCAGGCCCCTGTCATGCTTGTTGTGACAGCCCCCCAGCCCTGCACTGGATGTCAGCCGCGGCCGTCGGGGGATTCGCTGCTGCCCGTGCTGAATGCTATTGGCAGCCATGAGTCAGGCCAGGGGCCCCCGAGAGCAGGAGCAGCCCGGGGGAGCCAACCGCCCTCAGCTGGGACACAAGTAAGTCCTGGGGGCCACACTGTGCGGCACAAGTCAGGGGGGGTCTGTGCTGATCTGCATTTAGATACATTGTATCCAGCCCTCCCCACTGTGTACCCGGCAGTCATCAGGTCACTATTGGGGGGATCAGCCCCTGGACAAGGGAGAGCAGCAGGAGCTTCACTTTACAATGTCACCATCAGGGTCAGTGTATACACTGTATAATATCACTGGGTGACTGTATATATCAGAGCCAGAGTCAATATATACTGTATAATATCACAAGGTGAGCGTATATACAATATGAAAATCAGGGCAAGTCCATAGACTGTATAATATCACAGTAATGAGGAGTTTATATACAATATGAGAGTCCGGGTAAGTGTATAGACTGTACAATATCACAGGGTGAGCATATATACAATGTAAGGGTCAGAGTAAAGGTATACACTCTATAATATCACAGTCACGGTGAGCATATGCAATGCCAGTATCAGGGTGGGTGTATATAATATCACAATCAGACTAAGTGTAACTGTATGCCATGTCAATCAGAATCAGGGTGGGTGTATATAATGTCACAATCTGAGTCGAGATGAGTACTTGTGGTTTGTTGTCACAACAGTCTGTGAACATGTACAAAATGAGGCACAAAATGACTGTTTATACAATGTCACAATCTGAGTCAGAGCTATATACACAATGTCACTATCATAGTCAGGGTTATTGTCTATTCATTGTCACAGTCAGAGTGAGTGTATACAATGTCACAATGACAGTCAAGGTCTGTATATATACAACCAGAGTCCTAATGAGTATATAAAATGTATTAATCAGAGTCATTGGTTTATATACAATGTCACCATGAAGTGAAGTGAAACAATGTTACAGTCAGGGTTATTATATATACAAAGTCACAGTCAGGGCCAGTGTGTATGCAGTACAATGTCACCATGAGGGTCATTCTGAGTTTATATACAATGTACAATCAGAGTCAGTGTGTATACAGTGTCATAGTCATAGCATTGTTCATGCAGAATGTTACAGTCAGCGTTAGGGTTGTGGTATATTCAATGTCACAGTCAGGATGTATACAGCCCTACGGTTTTTGTGTCAGTGGCTCTATCAATCAGACCATCTATGTAGAAATGTTATAATGATCTGTTATTATTGTTACTTGTTTTAAAATAATGATTTTTAATATGAAGGGAATAACTGCGTTCACTACCAACGATATCACGCACCTTCCATCAGTGGCCAGTATTTCCATTGTGCCTCCCAGTGAATAACCATGTTACAGCTGTACGGAAAACACAATGAAAAGTTATCAGAATGCGAGGTCCGGGTTTAAATATTATGGACACTGGTTCCTGACGGAAAGCTGTAAAATCACCTGAAATTGTGAATTAGAATGAATGTGCAGACAGTGAGGAAGTGGGCGCAGTGAGAAATGACAAATGTCACATCTGGATGTAAGTGTGAGGAGGACACAGGAGGCCATAAACCTAATGATAAGTGTTAAGAGGGCAATTAGCATCTGATGTCACCAAAATAACAGGTTTGTTGATTCTGCCTCATCTGTGGCAACACATTGAGAACTTGCTCAAACTTCTTTTTATTACTTTTTACGATCATAGCTTTTAATGAGCTCTTGTACAACACAAGCAGCATTACCCAAAAACCGTATCAGAAACCGCAGGAGCAATGTGACTGAAAATAATTCCCATATTAGAGAAATCGTGCAGTGATGTATGTTGGACTGCTGCTTATCTGGGTCAGATCCATATTGGCGGATATAATAAGGTGAACTACAAAGATAAATGACAGATGATATCAAATCACCAACATCACGGCTCTATGGCTGGGTGTTTACAGATACTGCTGAAAATAGATACAAAGAGAGACACAGATGGATGGATAGATATGAGATAGATAGATAGATTGAAAGATAGATAGATAGATACAGTAGATAGATAGGAGATAGATAGATACAGTAGATAGATTGAAAGATAGATACAGTAGATAGATAGGAGATAGATAAATAGATAGATATGAGATAGATAGATATCCCAAAAAAATAATGAGGCAGCGACTGGGAAAATTAACGGGTCAAACACCCTTCACTGGAACTTATTATTTGTTTTTAGATACGTTTTGTGGATTTTTGCCTGAAATCCAAGAGAGATTGCACCCAACCTCAACACTGACTGTGCTGCTGCTAATTTTTGTTTATTAGATAGATAGACAGATACAACTATTAGCAGATTCCTCAGTCAGTGCCGCCTATCCAAGTACCAGGTCTGTAGCACAATATTAAAGGATTAACTCTGTTCTACAAATATCACACAAATGATATCAAGGTCAGAGGGCATATATGGGCTGATGATAAAATACTTTGCAGTCAGTCCTCTACACAATCCTTAGGCTACATTCACACGAACGTATTTTGCTTCCGTGTCCGTTCCGTTTTATTTGCAGATTGGATGAGCACCCATTCATTTTAATGGGTCCACAAAAAATGCGGACAGCACACCATGTGCTGTCCGCATCCGCATGTCCGTTCTGTAGCCCTGCAACAAAATATAGAGCATGTCTTATTCTTGTCTGTTTTGCGGACAAGGATAGGCATTTTTACAATGGATCCGCAAAAAATAAAAAACGGATGCAACATGGATTTCACACCGATGTCATCCGTATTTTTAGCAGACTTAAATATACATATGGTTGTGTGAATGTAGCCTTATCAAGAGACCTTAAAAACCAAACAAGTTACAGATTTTCTGTCAATTACTTCTCTGCTGTGGAGGGATTAATATTATACCTAAACATTTACATGTCAGGACTTTACTTCACATTATCTGCCCTTGTGATGATACTGCTCAGAGGGTGGACCTGTGACAACCATTCATTGTTATATCTCATATCTATCTGTCCGTCTATCTTCTACCTATCTCATATCTATCTATCTATCTATCTATCTCCTATCTATCTATCTATCTATCTATCTCCTATCTATCTATTATCTATCTATCTCCTATCTATCTATCTATCTCATATCTATCTATCTATCTATCTATCTCCTATCTATCTATTATCTATCTATCTCCTATCTATCTATCTATCTATCTCATATCTATCTATCTATCTATCTATCTCCTATCTATCTATCTATCTATCTCCTATCTATCTATCTATCTATCTATCTATCTATCTATCTATCTATCTCATATCTATCTATCTATCTACTATCTATCTATCTCCTATCTATCTATCTATCTATCTATCTATCTAGCTATCTATCTATCTATCATCTATCTATCTATCTATCTATCTCCTATCTATCTCATATCTATCTATCTATCTATCTCCTATCTATCTCATATCTATCTATCTATCTATCTATCTATCTCCTATCTATCTATCTATCTATCTATCTATCTATCTCATATCTATCTATCTATCTATCTATCGTTGTTAACCCAAAAAAAATCATTTTTTTCTGGACAACTCAAAATCATTAACAGCCAACATTTTTTCCAGACAAACTGGGAAACCATAATGAATGATAAAGATCAGATACATGTCTATAGCTCAATATAGTGATAGGAACTCAACACCAGCATTTACTGTGAGCTGTAAAATTATTATAATTACAACCAAAATAAATCTAGTCAAGTACCACCAGTCGTCTCAAAAAAATCACAGACACATCTATATTTTTCACAGCCACAGGAAAAAAGTTGCCTATTTTTATGGACTGTCCAGAAATTTCTGGACAGTTGGCAACCCTGCTATCTATGTATCTATCCATCTATTTCATATCTATCTATCTACAGTTCATCTGTCAAAACACTTAGAATAAGCATAATCTGCCGCCTGCCCCGCTAGCGGGCCTATGGTGTGTATGCCGGCCCTGGCTACGCAAATATTGTAACTTGTACCGTTTTCAACATGTCCTCCTTTGGCTCTGAAATGTGATCGTGTTATTTTGAAACTTCACTGCATAACTTTACGTCTGTTGCCATGTTGAGCTGGCGTTCCGCCCTCACCGGCCATTAATTCACTGGAATCTTTTTTTAATTGTTTTCAATTAGGTGTATCATTTAAAAATATAAAATTGAAGCTCGCAGATTAAAATTAGATGAAGCTGTCTATTTTAACTTTTGTAGATTGTTACAGATTTTACAGATTTTACAGATTTGCCTTTGTTACTGGCAAATGATGATTATTACTTTATTTAATTAAATTGATTGTTCTGTTTATATAGAGAAAAATACTGAAATTATAAAACCTTTTGTGGCGGACGATGCTCTTTAAATCACTTTTAAAAATTATGTTTAATAAAAAATAGAAATCTGGATTTTAATAACATTTTCTCCAGCTCTATAATCACTGCCATGTACACTTAATATCCAATAAATTACTCTGCAGTGAAGTTTTTATTACATGATTAAAGGCGCGGAGATTTGAAGGCGAGCTTTAATACCTCTTCAAAACGCTAGCAACTGGCTTTAACTTTAACTTGCATTATAATCTTAAGTCCTGTCGTATCGGACACACAGTCCACCGCAATATTTATACAATTTTTAAGTGGAAACGAGAAATGTATTTAAAAGTCACAAGAGAAAAAAAATGTGTTATATAATTTTTTATGTGTTGTTCTGCATTATACGGTATGTAGGTATTCGTGTGGCCCGTCTTCTACTCGTACCGTCTCAGTGTTACTGGTGCAGATGTGCAGGTTTTCTTAGTGAAGGGTATTTTTTAAATTGCTTACATGGCAGATCATGGTAAAATGATACTCTGGTAAGAATACGGCTCACACGTGGCACCTAAAGCACTTTTTTAGCAGGTATTTTTATGGGTTCACTATTTGTATTTTCGGACAAATAAATGGCTGTGTTGCTGTTTTCACACATGCAGTTTTTGGTACCTTTTTTTAACCAAATACACAGCAGATACAGAAGAGTCGATAAGTTCTTACTTTATATATTTTGATCCACTATTAGCATTTGTGAATCCAGCTCTGTTTCTGTACTCATTCTAAAGTACTATATTTAGTGATTGTGACTAATATTGTAGCAACTAAGCACAAAGGTGAATTAACAAAAGGAAATTCGAAATTTCAAAAATTAAGAAATGTTTTCTTTCACTTCTAGAAAAGGAATTAGAAAAATAATAACCTCTACAAATAAAGTTTGCTTTCTCAATGTTATAGCAGACAGTTTGTAACACATATGTTATATATAACTTTACTTTACTGTGGCATGGTGTATATTGTATATTGACCAATAGGGAATAATTAGGCTGAGAAACTGTATAACATGAGAACCACGAAATCTGTCTATTTTTTATTTATTTGTATTGCTTCGTTGGAGCCTTTTTTTTCTAGTATGTTAAGGCCGGAAAATCCCATTTCCCTTGTAAATCTCTACTAGTTGTAAGTAATACTCCTGGGTCGTAGATGAAGCCGAATGTTGCGTATTGTAGACATTAGGACTTGTTTTCCATTGTACACACAGGAATGAATTCAGACCTGTTGTGTGATAGCTACGACTTTACTTTCTGCTGTTGTTGTTTTGTTTTTTTGGGGGGTTGGAAATGTTCTCAGTATAAAATGGCCACAAGGACCTGGCAGCGATGACTGAAGTATGTCAGCTGTGTGCGGAACGGGATAAAAGGTTTAAAAGCCAATCAAACATCTTAGAGTTACTGTCACATGAAAGAAAGTGAGAGGGCATGTGCTGGGCAATCTGTTCAGTCCGATGGGATTTCTGTGAACTATGGAATATCTTCCCGCCGGGCTGCAGTTATATTCATTTCAGAATAATCAGAGACATTAGAAGGGTTATCCAGGATTATTCATAATCTCAATGTTCTTGTTACACTTTATTTATTAACGTGAAAAAAAATCCAAACCACGGAGGCCATTTCTCAGAGAAACCACATTGCGGAGGATCTGCTATATATTACACTAGTCCCTGAAACCCTATTTCACTCATAAATAAACTTATATTAAAGGGGTCCTCTCACTTCAGCAGATAGCAATTATCATGTAGAGAAAGTGAATACAAGGCACTTACTAATGTATCGTGATTGTCCATATTGCTTCCTTTGCCGGCGTAATCACAATACATTAGTAAGTGCCTGGTATTCACTTTATCTACATGATGAAGTGAGAGGACCCCTTTAACATAAGTTTATGAGTGAAATAGGGTTTCAGGAGAAAAGTCTAATTCCCAGTATTTTCCCAGTCTCGCCATCAACAAGCAATAGACCACTGGTCTCCAACCTATGAGGAAATTACAGTTCCCATCATCAACAGCTGGGAGGCCACCACTACCATGGACTCGTATATAACCCTCTGTAGTCTGGATCACACATTGTAAAAGGCATCTGTAGCCTGATGACGAATTCACCCAGCAGGGAGTAGATGCAATTCTAAAATATTGTGGAACTGCCATTATTATTATTAGCTACAGAGGAGAATCTAACTTTTTATTTTCTCCATAGGGAATTGCATTTGGATGCTTGCAGATAGTTACAACGTTAAAACTTTATCTTTGTAATAAAAACCCCACAGGCTTTGTAACAACAAAAGCTAAACGTTAATATTAGATGAAACCATATTACCCCTGAGGAGTGCAGAGCCGCCCCTGTGTAGTGCTGGGGACGGTCCTGCCAGGAACTACTTGACCCGTTAACTGAGTTCTGGCCGGGGTCTGGAGCACAGGAACGGAACACGATCAAGTGTTTCATTTCCTTCTACTAAAAATGATGATGAGATGATGGCACAAGAACACGATGTGAAGTTGCCTATAGTTCTAGTCTGGTTCCTTTCAGCACTCATTGAGTGTTGACCATGTATAGAGCTTCTGATGCAGAACGTGCCTGTTTCTGGACGCGTTTGCTTGCAGACCAAGGCATAGCTATATACTGCTGTTATTTCAGGGTCTGAAATTCTGGCCCTGTCGTCTCATTTCAAAAATGTCATAGGGAAGCGGATTACAGAACGGTTCCTATAGTCTGGTATGAGAAGAGGGTTGTCACGGGCCGCCCCAGTCTGGAAGCCCACCTGAGCTGAACAGCATGCACACTGTTGGGGTTGTGGGTAATACATTGGGCAGCTTTGGTTTTGATTGCCCTTCACACTAACAGGGAACATGTTATTCCAGGATTTGTGGGAGTCATCTCATAATAATAAGGCTGGGGGACTGCTGGATGTTCATGTCTCACAGTAAAAAGATTCAGCGAAAAATACGGATGATGTCCGTGTGCATTCCGTATTTTGCGGAACGGAACAGCCAGCCCCTAGCAGGAAAGATGAAAGGACCTTAACATGTAGAGCTTGGAAGAAAGAGGAGACAGAGGGGATATGATAGAGACTGCTAAATACATAAAGGGAATCAACAAGGTAAAAGAGGAGAGAAGATTTAAAAGAAGAAAAACTACCACAAGAGGACATAGTTTTAAATTAGAGGGGCAAAGGGTTAAAAGTAATATCAGGAAGTATTACTTTACTGAGAGAGTAGTGGATGCATGGAATAGCCTTCCTGCAGAAGTGGCAGCTGCAAATACAGTGGAGGAGTTTAAGCATGCATGGGATAGGCATAAGGCCATCCTTCATATAAAATAGGGCCGGGGCTATCCATAGTATTCAGTATATTGGGCAGACTAGATGGGCCAAATGGTTCTTATCTGCCGACACATTCTATGTTTCTCATAGAACAGTCCTATCATTGTCCGTAATGCAGACAATAAATAGGACATGTTCTTTTTTTTTTTTTTGTGGAACGGACATGCAGAAACGGAATGCATACGAAGTAACTTCCGTTTTTTTTGCGGATTCATTAAAATGAATGGTTCTACATACGGTCACCAAAAAAAAAACAGAATCGTCACGGAAAGAAAATACGTTTGTGTGCATGAGCCCTTAATGATATGAGAAGTGGGCCTCATCCACTGCCGGCTAAAACTGCAGGAAGTGCCTGCAAAGCCCATCAGCACTTGTTTCTTCCAGTGCGCAGGCTCGGCAGTAAATGATCTGGCTGCTTTGGGCAATGACTTTTCTCCATCCATCTCGTGGACATCATCTAAATACATAAAAGCAGTAATAAATAATAATAATATAACGCATCTGAGGGGCAGGAAGTCATTCTGATTTCTGCATGTGATTGGCTGCTGTGGGATAGGGCGCTGCTTGTTATATCCTGGCTCAGTAGACTTATGATGGTCGGGGTCACAGATCTGTCAGGGGGTATCCTCAGAGATTGTTCTGCCATTTTTCCAGATCAGCTGTGTCGCTATCAGTCGATTCTGTTACCTCCTTAATCTCTTTTGTGGGAGACGCATTTATCATGTGCTTAGAACTGCGAGGTCTGAACAGGTGGTGAAATCTGTTCTTCTCTCTATACATTAATGTAAATGGCGGTGGATTGGCCGGCTTGTCCTGGGCTGCTTTGCTCCAGGGGTTACATTCTTCTCCTCTTGTGATACATACACGTATTTTGTCGGGTTTGTTCACACCTACGCACGTTTCGCTTTTATAGACTTAGTCCATTTATATCATGTTGGTATCAGGTTTGTATGTTTTTATTCCTTTTATTATTAATGAAGGAAAAAAATGACTTCTAAATCATAAATTATTTCTTTTATTGTCACATAGATTGCAAGTAAAAGAAAAAAGTCTAAATCGTGTAAAAATAATTTGTAAAAAACCCAAAAAACGCATCTCACTTTTTTATTAATAACCCAAAAATATCAAGGAGTCATTTAAACAAGTAAGAGTTAAAAGCCCCCAAATAATGAAAATAACTTAGTTTAAAAAATATATTTTTTTCCAAATACAATCCAGGTTCCTGTTGTAGAGCCTAGTCCTGGTGGGTCATCTTACTGGTGAGAGGCTTAATGTATAGCCGTGATTCCGCACCCTTCGCATTCTTTCAAGTATCTGCCACATGTCGCTAAATGATCCATAATTATCCCTCGTAATCCTCAGGAATACTCGGCAGGAAATGTATTCTGCTCAGGGTGTGAGGGGGATTAACCCATTAGCCCAGGTATCACAGGGGCCACTCCGTTAGTGTGAAGGCTCATTGACACCACCGAACACCTCCTGTCCCTCGAGGACGTGGGATGTAGCGACATATAAAGTTACTGGTGTTTTGTTCTCCTACAATTTGGTCTTGGGCCACGTACACGCGCTCTGAAGCCCCCTCCTCTCCGCAGGAGCTCTGCATTTACATGGCACATATTATGATAGTGGTTTTGAACAATGGAGGTCAGATAAATGTTCAAATCTTTTATTATGATTCGCTCAATACCTTCCTGTTCCAGCCAATGGGTCATTTAGTTCCCATACAATATAATGTTAATTACATAGTAAAACAACCCACGCATTTCAGCCCTCGGGGTACTTAGAGAAGGGTCTGGGGGGCTATCATTTGTAGCACAGATTTGACAATATGAGTAAAAGTTACATTTTATCTGAACTGAACGACTGACTTTTCTGGATTTCCTTGTGTTTTACTGGATTGTGATTCTTTGTGTGGCGTTACACGTCAGCACCGGGGATAACGGGGACAACCTGGTGACAGTTTTCACTTTTTGTGAGAAAGCAGTTGTTACCATAATGAAACATTGCTATTTTAGAATTATGGATGTAAATGATCAGAATTTGATAACATGACAGCAGAGGAAAGGCAATTGTAACATAACGATTACAGATTGGTAATGGCTTTACCTTGTGCAGTCCAGTCCCGAAGCCATCGCCGTTCGGGGATCGCAGCCCGTACATCATCTACACAGCAGACCATACTTGATGAAAGTCCTGGAGCACATTTATCCATAGTTTCTAAACTGCAATAAAGCGGTTCTCTCACTTTAGCATATGGCGTTTATCATTAAGGGAAAGTGAATACAAGGCACTTACTAATGTGTTGCGATTGTCCATATTGCCTTGATATTCCATCACATTATACACTGCTTGTTTCCAGCAGCGGTGGTTGTGCTTGTACAATATGGGAAAAAGCACTGGCCTCCCTGATGGCCAGGACCATAGGAGCGCACATAGGCACGCCTGCGCAGCAGCTTCAGTCTCAGCCGGATTATTTTTTGAATATATGATTACATGGAAAAAAAGAAAATAAAATACAAGCAACTCTGATCCTGATGTAATGTATCTGCCTCACTATACACTGGATGCTAACAAAAGGAGGTCGACATTTTGGTCACTTTTCAGGTTGTGCTGTTTACACTAGGTGTAGGGTCAGCAGTCATATCATTATCATCACAGGCAGGATTACAATGAAAGGTAATGCCATTCCCTTTCACCATTACCAAAAGCTCCCCCTCCTGCTCTCTGCAGTGACCTCTGCATATGCCCCAGATCATGCCCACAACTCAGAGCGTGCCCACAACACAGAGCGTGCCCACAACACAGAGCGTGCCCACAACACAGAGCATGCCCACAACTCAGAGCGTGCCTACAACACAGAGCATGCCCACAACACAGAGCGTGCCCACAACACAGAGCGTGCCCACAACACAGAGCGTGCCCACAACACAGAGCATGCCCACAACACTTACCCAAGAAGTAATTTTCGGTCATAGATTTCCTATGTCCTGGTGCCAGTTGTAAAGTACATTTTTTGGAACTTTTTTGAAAAACATAGATGCCCCTATAATCTTGCAAATAAAATAAAACACAAAGAATAAAATTATACAATTAGAATTTATTTCTGTATAAATTTATATAATTAATCAAAAATGAAGGTAACCTATTTCCCCTGATTCATTTGTATCGTAGATGTAAAGAAATAAATCTGCATTATAAATATATATCACTATAAGGTATCTACCTTCAGCCTATGGATACTTAGACGATCAGGGTGTCTGTTTCAGTAAATACTTGTATTTCCCATTACACAGTTTCTTATAACTCTACGTTACACTATTCCTCTGTTATTCCTCCTATGTCTGAATGAATTGGCAAGTGGTTGTTACCAATCTCTTTGCCAAAGGCGTGTGTCCTCACATTGCCTGGCACTGTCAACACTGATTGAACTATATGAGAGTGTGCAAGGAACCCCCCTCCTACCCAATCTGGTAACACCCAGGTGTCAGTTTATTCATAGATTTACAGGAGGAATAACAGAGCGGTGGCATAGTGCAGAAAAGATGCTCCGGGGCACGGACAGAAACACCATGGAAGCAATCTGTAGTGCTTCCGTGGGGTTCCGTACCGCAGCTCCGGATTGCGGACCCATTCAAGTGAATGGGTCCGGGGATGTGGGGAGCAGATTGCCGGTGCCTGCATATTGCGGAGCCGCTGTTTGCCGCAATACGGCCATGTGCACGAGGCCTTCATCAGATATCGCAGGCACTGCTCAAATTGATGACAGTTTTAACATAAAGCCAAAACCAGTCCCCGCAGAATTTTTGAGGTTTTGTATTGTGCTATAATAAACTTTTCCATCTATAATCGCTTCAGTAGACTTCGTCTAACATGGAAGTCTCCTCCTTTAAAGCTGCCCAAGAACTGAAGGTGCAGAACCTGAGTCCTGAGCAGGGACTGAGCTGTGGCAGCCGGCTGCCAGCCTTACCCACACTGTGGGCAGTGAGTAAAGGCATATTATTGATCATGGATGTTGCAGAGCTGGCGTCATACAGCGTTTTCTGGATGCGGGGATGGAATTCCTCACATCTGTGGCTCAGACGTCGCTCCATTTCGCTGTAATGTTGTGTTTAAGACTCATTGCACAGAATTTCAGGGATATAATGTCCTGAAACAGAAGAGAGCTCTGAGGGTGAGAGGAGCGATAGCCTGCAGTCCGTCTTCTGTCACGTGATGTGTATTCGTATCCAATCCATCGTTCTATGTTATCAGCCACTTCACCCCGGACTAGGTCTGCACGAAGGGATACGTGACTGGAAGAGCTACTTTATGTGACATGCCTCCAGTGCGGAGGACGTCCGGAGACATTCACACCTGTGTCTGATACCTGGGGCTCCAGCACTATGTGCGCTGTGTATTTACGGTGCTGGATCTTCACACGAAGCGCTGTTAGGCCTCTTTCACACGACCGTATGGCTTTTCAGTGTTTTGCGGTCAGTTTTAAACAGATCCATTGTTCCGTTTTTTGTTTCTATTGTGTTTCCGTTCTTCCATTCCGTTTTTCCATATGGCATAGTTCACACAAACGTTTTTTGCGTACCGTATACGGGCCGTTTTTTTCGTTCCGTATACAGAACCATTCATTTCAATGGTTACGCCAAAAAACGGAATGTACTCCGTATGCATTCCATTTCCGTATTTCCATTCCGTTCAAAGATAGAACATGTCCTATTATTGCCTGCAAATCACATTCCGTGGCTCCATTCAAGTCAATGGGTCCACAAAAAAAACGGAACACATACAGAATATACTCGTTCCGTTTTTGCGGAACCATCTATTGAAAATGTTATGCCCAGCCCAATTTTTTTCTATGTAATTACTGTATATACTGTATATGCCATACGGAAAAACGGCCCGCAAAACACTGAAAAAGCCATACGGTCGTGTGAATGAGCCCATATACAGTAATTACATAGAAAAAATTGGGCTGGGCATAAAATTTTCAATAGATGGTTAAGCAAAAAAACGCAACGGATATGGAAGACATACGGATGCATTACCGTATGTGTTCCGTTTTCTTTGCGGACCCATTGACTTGAATGGAGCCACAGAACGTGATTTGCAGGCAATAATAGGACATGTTCTATCTTTCAACGGAACGGAAATACGGATACGGAATGCATACAGAGTATATTCTGTTTTTTTTTTGCAGAACCATTGAAATTAACGGTTCCGTATACAGACCGTATACGGAACGCAAAAAACAGCCCATAAACAGAAAAAAAATACGGTTGTGTGAAAGAGGCCTTAAGCGTACCCCGATGAGGTTGTGGACACAGCTCCATCAGCAGCGGGTGTCAGCAGAACCTCATGATGTGTCTGCAGGGTGCTGATGGGTTATCATGGCAGCCTGGGGCTAATGAAGAGCCCCAGGTCGGCCATCTTTGAAGATGTCTGACAGTGTTACAAAATACACTGCAGTACAGAAGTCAGGTAAAGTAAAAAGCTAGGAAAAAATAATAAAAAATTAAATATTTTCTTATTAAAACACTTTACAAAGAATATATATAAAAAAAAAAAATGTACACAATACTGCTTCCATGACACCAATTATGACCCCCTCTATAAAACAAATTTAATCCACACGGTGAAGGCTGTAAAAAATATAGCAGGATTGCTGTTTTTTGCTCATCTTGCCACCCCAAAAAAAATGAATAATGTATAATAAAGTAATATATAATAAGTGTTCAAGAAGCTGCATCTACCAAGAAAAATCAGCTCTCACACAGTAAATGTGACGGGTCTTGGAACGCAGTAACAATTTTGTAATGGTTTTCATTGTGCAAAAGAAGTAAAAAAAAACCTGCATAACTTTGATATCGCTGTATTCATACTGACCCTCAGAATAAAACCCTAAAAACGGTGTTGGAAATTACTGGCGTTTCTCCACCCCCTCCAAAAAAATTATAAATAAATTATATGAAAAAAAAGAAGCCCCTGTGTTGACAAAACATAAATAAAGTTACACGTCTTAGATTACAGAGGTGGAAAAAAACCTCAAATTAAATTTCATTAAGAAACATTTTTATTCCTCGCAGAGCTGATATTTCAGTTTTCAGTTATAATTTATGTCCTAATCGACGAGAGAAAGATATAACATTTTGCTGTAACATAATATTAAATAATTAAGTTACGGTTCTTATGAACCCATTAACACAGGTAATTAGTGGATTTGTCCTCAAGTACAAACCATCATTATGAGAGGAGCGTTCCGTTGTTTCACACGGGGCTCATGATGTTATAGTAGTAGCATAAACTGATTAAATTACTTAGAAAATAGGGTAACTAAGTTTAAAAAGTACTGCCCTCACGATGAAGTTACAGCCTCGCTCACGGACCTTACAGATTATATGTCTTGCCTTGTTAAATGGACGTTACAGGTTTGTTAATGTTACAGGACGTGAATGCGCTTGGCAGGGCGGCGAAATATCAGCGAATGTGAGCAGTGACCGAAAGACTAAAATATCTAATACAATTTGTAACACCGCAATTGATCATCTGATTGTTAAGCTTTCTGTCAGAGTTTCAGGTGGTCGCTGAGACCACACAGTAACGTTGGAGCTCGGGAAGGATTTCGGAGCTATACGCCGAGGTTAAGCCTGCAGCTTTTAGTTCTCCATAGCTGTCTATTATAAAGGGGGAAGCACTTCAGCTGCCACACGCGTTATAATAACCTGCAGAGGATAAGCCCGCCGCCGTCCTCTGTGTATCATCTATACGTGTGCAGGTCACTGCAAAATAGAAACTGTCAGGAGAGATAAGAAAATTCAAAGCACATGAATAAAAAGCGCCATTTGAACATGACGCTAAACTCACCAGACATGTGCCAGGGTGGATCGTACAGAAATCACACAAAAGGTGCGAAGGAAACTACATCTTGTAACCTTGAAATTTTGCTCCTAATGAAAAAGTCCAAAGTAGGACTTGTCCGATCTCGCACAGGTTGCCTTAAAGTATTACGGAAATGTTGGACGCGCGAATGTGGTGAATGATTGTGACAAACTAACCACATTAGCAAACTGAAACCTGACGGCCACACAGGCCAAAAATGGCGGATGGATCATTTGTGAACATGGGGCACGTCCTTGCACCTTTTATGTCCTAGTTACTAGTTCTTCTAGTGTATGGAGGTTGTGGGAAGAGGAGATCACCGCCAGAAGTCCTATATGTTGGAGCATGGGCACTGAAGCATCGCTGTGTGTATGCAGAGTTTCTAAAGATAAACTTTTCCTGATTTGTTACCACAAAGAACAAAATGTGATTGCAGAATAGTATTATATTTGACCACATTTATTATTACATTTTTTTCACTGATTTTGAAAGTAACTGCACAAGTAAAATAAAAATCCATTTACAATTAAGCAAAATCAAAATTTTACGAAAATTGTCTTTTTACTCCAAAAATGAGAACTGCTCAGGAAATGACCTTAAGGGCTCATGTACACAACTGTATGTATTTTGCGGTCCGCAAAAAACACGGATGACGTACGCGTGCATTCCGTATTTTGCGAAACGGAACAGCTGTCCTCTAATTGAACAGTCCTATCCTTGTCTGTAATTCAGACAATAATAGGACATGTTCTATTCTTTTGTGGAACTGGCATACGGAAATGGAATGCACACACAGTTACATAGTTAATACGGTTGAAAAAATACATACGTCCATCAAGTTCAACCAAGGGATCGGTGGGGACGCGAATCCCAGAAGGAAGTGAGACTCAGCTTTCTACACGTTTTCATAAGCATTAGGCTATATTCAAACGTCAGTATTTTTCTATATCCAGAATTTCGGTCCGTTTTTTGCGGATCCGTTGTTCCTGAAAATGTTTCCGTATGTCATCCGTGTTTTGCGGATCCGCAAAAAACGGAAACATGTATAAATTTCACAAAGCAAATAAAGTTGTTTGGATTTCTTTGAAAAAAAATTGAAAAAAAAAAGTGAATAAGTGATTTCTGTGGGCAGGATTTAATTTCCAGGAACAGATTCCGCATAAAACGGATGACATACGTAATGACATACGAATGTCATCAGTTTTTTGCGGATCTATTGACTTTGTATTGTACCAGGATCCGATTTTTGCGGAAAAGAATAGGACAAGTTTTATATTTAATCGGACATACGGAACGGAACAACGGAAACGGACAGCACACATTGTGTTGTCCGATTTTTTTCCAGGACCCATTGAAAATGAATGGGTCCAGAACTGGTCCTGATCTGTTCCGCAAAAAACGGAACAGATCAGGAAAGAAACAACGGACGTGTGAATGGACCCTAAATGTCATTTACTTTTAAGAATTCGTCTACACCCTTTATAAAACTGTCCACTGTTCCTGCTGTGACCACGTCCTGAGGAGTCTATTCCACAGCTTCACGGTTCTTACAGTAAAGAAGCTTTGACGCTTCTGGAGACAGAACTTTTTCCTCTCCAGTCGGAGGCAGCGCCCCCTTGTCTTTTGAGGACATTTTACATGGAACAGCTTTTCACTGTATTTTTTGTTTGGCCCATTTATATACTTGTACAGGTTAATCATGTCCCCCCTTAGATGTCTCTTCTCAAGACTAAATAAATTCAATTCTTTTAATCTTTCTTCATAATTAAGACCCTCCAGGCCCCTTATCAGTTTAGTCGCTCTCCTCTGTACTCTGTCCAGCTCCAGGGCATCCTTTCTATGGACTGGTTCCCCAAAACTGAACCGCATATTCCAGATGAGGCCGCACCAACGCTTTGTAAAGTGGTAATATCACATACCTGCCCTGCGAGTCCAGGCCTTGTTTAATGCATGACAATATCCTGGTGGCCTTAGGAGCAGCTGATTGACATTGAATGCTGTTATTTAATCTACCATCCACAAGGACACCCAAATCCTTCTCTATGACTCCCCCAGTGCTACATCACCTAGGACATATGAAGCACAGAGATTATTACTACCAAGATGCAGAACTTTACATTTATCCACATTGAACCTCATTTGCCAAGTTGATGCCCAATCACTCAGTCCAAGTCTAGTTTATGGACATCTTCCATAGACTGTACAGTACTACACAGCTTAGTGTCATCTGCAGAAATAGATATGGGGCTATTAATCTCATCCTCGATATCTGTATTAAATAAATTAAATAATAGAGGGCCCAGCACTGAACCTTGGGGTCACCACTTATAACCCGGGACCATTCTGAATAGGAATCATTGACCACAACTCTCTGGACACAGTCCTTCAGACAGTTCTCAATCCAATTACAGACTATATTTTCCAAGCCTATAGACATTACTATATTTATTAAGCGTCTATGAGGGACAGTATCAAAAGCCTTTGAAAAAATCCAGAAACACTACATCCACAGCCGCCCCTCTGTCCAGGCTTCTACTCCCCTCACTACATCCACAGCCGTCCCTCGTCCAGGCTACTACTCACCTCACTACATCCACAGCCGCCCCTTTGTCCAGGCTTCTACTCCCCTCACTACATCCACAGCCACCCTTCTGTCCAGGCTTCTACTCACCTCACTACATCCACAGCCGCCCCTCTGTCCAGGCTTTTACTCACCTCACTACATCCACAGCCGCCCCTCTGTCCAGGCTACTATTTACCTCACTACGTCCACCCCTCTGTCCAGGCTACTACTCACCTCACTACATCCACAGCCGCCCCTCTGTCCAGGCTACTACTCACCTCACTACATCCACAGCCGCCCCTCTGTCCAGGCTACTCACCTCACTACATCCACAGCCGCCCCTCTGTCCAGGCTTCTACTCACCTCACTACATCCACAGCCGCCCCTCTGTCCAGGCTACTACTCACCTCACTACATCCACAGCCGCCCCTCTGTCCAGGCTACTACTCACCTCACTACATCCACAGCCGCCCCTCTGTCCAGGCTACTCACCTCACTACATCCACAGCCGCCCCTCTGTCCAGGCTTCTACTCACATCACTACATCCACAGCCGCCCCTCTGTCCAGGCTTTTACTCACCTCACTACATCCACAGCCGCCCCTCTGTCCAGGCTTCTACTCACCTCACTACATCCACAGCCGCCCCTCTGTCCAGGCTTCTACTCACCTCACTACATCCACAGCTGCCCCTCTGTCCAGGCTTCTACTCACCTCCTCATAAAAACAAATCAGGTTAGTCTGACAACTTCTGTCCTTGGTAAACCCATGTTGGTTATCACTTATTTTTATTTTTTTTGCAGACCCATTGAATGGTTCCGTATATGGTCCATAAAAAAACTGAACAGACACGTAAAGAAAATATGTTTGTGTGCATGAGCCCTAAGTGTAGTGTATGGCTGCTCATGGTCAGACAGTACAAAATGCACCAGATTTATTAAGACGCACAATTTATACAAACCACTCCAATTCCAAGTGCAAAGTATGGCATTGTTACAAATGTGGGCCTTTGTTCAGTCTTTAAGGGTAATGTATTTACATGACTTTTTGTTCTCATTGTTTGTAGTATCAGTATGAAGTCAAGGGTTTTGCTCATTTTTTGCAACAAAGTTACAAAATGTCACACAACATTTGTTAAATCTGTCACGAGAAATAAATGTGGATTTTTCAGGCTAAAGTCTAAGGGCATGCGCTGATTTTCTGCACAGTTTTGGAGCAGTTTTTTAGCTTCCCATTCATTTTAATGGTGCGGATTCCACTCCAAGATACAGCGTGCTGCTTCTTTTTTCCATTCTGATTTTTTCAGCAAGTTCTGCTTGAAATGAAATGAATGGGTGGCTTTTCAGAGGTGTTTTTTTTTCCCCAAAATGCCCTAAGGCTAGTTTCACATCTGTGGCAGAGTTCTCCAGATCAGGCATTGCCAAATAGTGCTGCCTCCCGCTGGACCCCATTGACTAGAATGGGATCTGGCCGCTCACTGGCAAAGATGCCGGGATTAGTCCGGACAAAACCTGCTGCACACAACGTTTTTTGTCCTGCCGATTCCCAGCATCCTCTGCCGGAACAACCTGCCGGAGAGCTGTGCCGCGGATGTGAGAGTAGCCTCATCATATTTGTTACAACATTTCCATCAGTTTGTACACCACCGATGGACTTGAATACACTTGTGACTATTTTTGTGACTTTTTGCAAAGAGTCACAATAATAAATCTGGCTAAAATGCAGACCCACACATAAAACATCTGTCCGCCCCAGGCCTGACACAAACCACCCTAAAAATGACACACAAATGTCATAAATCTACTCCACCAACAAAGCGGGCAACATCACTCCACTTTTCTGGAGCAGAGCACTGGATACGTTAACCCCTTGTTTCCATCCTAGAGACAGGAGTTGGGACCGATGCTGTGGCTGTGTTGCTGACGTGTTACTTTAGTTCTATCGTGTGTGGTGTCAATTTTGAGGGGACAATTGTATTACATTTATGGCTTGTGCAGGGTTTATGTCCCCATGAGATGGAAAAAAATAATTGGAACGTATTTGCCAGATTTCACCCTATGCATTGCAAAGGATTAAATCCGTAGTGAAAATCTGCAGAAAGAATGGACAATTGGCGGATACAAAATCCACACCGCGCGGTCATTTTCCACAGGGAGTGAATGGGATTTGTTAAAATGTCATCCACTTTGCTGCCCCAGCGATATGCTCACTTCCGCTACGGGTGGACGTATTCTTACTGTGAGTGTTTAATCCAGCTATTAAATTCTGTAATATTTCAAATGCCATATGCAATATGGCATTATTATGTACGGGGCTTCCAGCTGTCCCAGGGGAAGGCATGTAGCTACAAAAATATCAGATAGAGGTAAAGTGATCCACATTTCAGGGGAACTGCCGACAGAACGGGAGCCCCTTTAATTTGGGGTCACAGACCAGTTCTGTTATTTTTTTATTGCTGTTTTATGAGAAACTCGATGCATCTGTTTCCTTTCAGGCACAGAAACAGCAGATGGGCAGAAAGAGCAGCTTGCCATATCGCACCCCTCCATGATCCCTAATATTTTATTATAGGGAACCAAAGATTCAGAATTAGGTATCAATCTGATGTCGGGAACTGAGGAAAAGCAGAAATCCGTGCTAGGGGCTGATTCACATGAAGGGTCCAGGAAACAGTTTGTGTGTCAGCCGCACCTTTCAGACCAACTGCGGCTTCCCTGACTGAGTGTTTTATGATTCCGTCCGTTCCTATCACATCCTAGGTCTGTTGTACTGCGCTCTCATTCCTGCACCGAGCACGGCCATGTGAATAAGCCCTAACAGACTAGTTCTACAGATTTCCAGTTGGCAACTCAAAGATTAGGTGGTGTTTGCTGCTGATTCCCATCACAGATTTGTATTGCGCAGCTTACCCTTAGGCACAAACATTGCAAAACTGTAAGGCCTCTTTCACACGGGCGTCGCATGTGAGGGCTGGATAAGAAAGCGTTTTAATGCATTTTGCACGCGCGTGAGAAAAATCGGCATGTTTGGTACCCAGGCCCGAACCCGGACTTCTTCACAGAAGTTCGGGTTTGGGATCGGTGTTGTGTAGATTTTATCATTTTCCCTTATAACATGGTTATAAGGGAAAATAATAGCATTCTGAATACAGAATGCTTAGTAAAATAAAGATGGAGGGGTTAAAAAAATATAATAATAATATAACTCACCTTAATCCACTTGTTCACGCTGCCCAGCTTCTCTTCTGTCTTCTTCTTTGATGATCAGGAGGAAAAGTACCTGTGGTGACGTCACTGTGCTCATCACATGGTCCGTCACAAGATCCTTCACCATGGTAAAAGATCTTGTGACGGACCATGTGATGAGCGCAGTGACATCACCACAGGTCCTTTTCCTCCTGGGCATCAAAGAAGAAGACAGAAGAGAAGCTGGGCAGCGTGAACAAGTGGATTAAAGTGAGTTAAATTATAAATATTTTTTTTTAACCCCCTCCATCACAATTTTATTAAGCAAAAACCGCACATTTTCCCGCAGCGCACCCGCATCCTATCTGGCCCTCACACGCGACGCCTAACAGACAGAGAGTGCAAAGATTTTATTATATTGAGCCGCCATTTCATTTGGAGAACGGGCACGTTGTATAACCGAATGGATCAAAAGAAATTAGTAAACAGGTGCAAACAATAGTGAGAAATTCTATCTCTATTTCCAGTCCAGAGTGGACAAACCTGCCAAACATGTCAGCAACCGAACTGTTTGAGAGATTACGTTATAGCTTTATGTAGTATATGTAGCGCACTGGAGTAATGGCAATGCCCCATGGATAAAAAAATATGGAAATGATCTCATATTATCCAATCCAGGAACATGTTGGGGGGGTGGGGGGGTTTACATGGCGGGGCCTCCTCCACATGTCTGTATCTGTGATTCTGTCAGTGATATGGTGAATTGGTCGTATACTGCAGTTTGTTTCTGCTCAGACTTTTTGGCTGACATTACGTAGTGTCTAGCATCTCTGACAGACTGCATCCAATGCTGTGACTGGCAGGTTTTCATAGGGGACGATTAGTTTCATGCCCGTGGGTCTGGACATCATCAGGGCTGAGCAACAGGTGCAGGTTTGGGAGTGGTTTTATTTCTAAAAGAAAAGCTGGATCAGCGCTTTCCAGACATCTCCTCTAACAGAACATAAAACCTGAAATATTAGGATCACATCTGCGCCGCGATGAAACCAATCTGTACGTTTTGTCCTTTCCCCGCTGTAGTCTATGGGTGACCTGGTTATAATTCATACATGGAAAATAGTTGTTCTAAGCCCTTGAATACCGGAGGTTTTTTCGTTTTCGCGGTTTTTCAGCCTTGTCTTCCCAGAGCCATAACTTTTTTTTTTCAGTCACATAGCTGTATGAGGGCTTGTTTTTTTGCAGGACAAGTTGTACTTTCAAATGCCACCATTTACTATGGCATACAATGTAGTGGGAAGCGGTAAAAAAATTCCAAATGGTGTGGAATTGGGAAAAAAATGCAATTCCGCCACAGTTTTATGGGTTTCGTCTCTACGGCATTCCCAATATTATAAAACTGACCACATTTATATAGTTTAAGAATTATTTTTTCTTTTCATCGCCATATTCTTACCCCCATAACTTTTTTATAGTCATGTCTACGGAGCGGCTCACTTTCTGTGGGACGATCTGTAGCGTTTATTGACACCATTGTGAAGTGTGCGTGACTTTTTGATCACATTTTATACAATTTTGGGGGGTATGTGAAGCAATGAAAAAATGACGAATTGGTAATTTTGATGTTTCTTTCTATTACTCTATTTGCTGTACAGGATAAATATTTTAATAGTACAGGAGCTTTGGTACACGGTGATGCCAGTGATCATTATGCTTTTCTGTTTTTATTTTACTTCTATGTAAAGGGAGGTGATTTAAATAAAAAAATTAAAAATTTACTTTTTTTTTTAGCCCCTTCCCTAGGAGGCTACAATATGCAACACTGTGATTTATTTCAGCTTAGACTGTAGTTCAATAGAACTACAGTCTAAGCTTCATTTGCGGCTATGCTATTTGCCACCTGCAGGCCTCCATAGGAACTGTGGCTCTGATACGCTAGGTTTCTTCAGAGAGAAGGAGCGGCTCCACTGATCACTGCATGGGAAAGCCAGTCCTAACCCAGAAACGTGCACTTCTGTTTCTCTGGCATTTAGATGCCATGGTCATGCTCGACCACTGCAACTAAAGAGTTAAATGTATGCGATTATTGCTGGTATGCAGCAATATTGCTGGTTGCAGACATTAGCCCCGGGCCTCTGCTGTTTGAAACAGCAGAGACCCGCCAGCTATGGCGTCATATTTAAAACATGTACTTCCAGGGGTTAATAAAGTCGCCATATTCCCAAGAATATGCAGCAAGTAAGCATACAGAGTAAGGCCTCATGCACACGGCCGCTGTTGTGGTCCGCATCTGAGCCACAGTTTTTGCGGCTCGGGTGCGGACCCATTCACTTCAATAGGGCCGCAAAAGATGCGGACAACACCATGTGCTGTCCGCATCCGTTGCTCTGTTCCGTTGCCCCGCAAAAAAAAATATAGCATGTCCTCTTTTTGTCTGTTTTGCGGCATTTCTACAATGGGCCGCCTGTTCCGTTCTGCAAATTGCAGAAGGTAAACGGGCGGCTTCCGATTTTTGCAGATCCGCGGTTTGCAGACCGCAAAAAATAGAACGGTCGTGTGCATGAGGCCTAAATCAAGCAAAATAATTTTCCATAGAACTATAACTTTTTTATTTTTCTGTCGACATATGAAAACTTGTATTGTGGGGCGAGTTGCAATACAGAATCCAAGGATCCATTTAAAGGTTTCTATAACACATTGAGAAACTGTAAAAAATTTATTTGTGGGGTGGAAATGAACAAAATCACAAGTCCGCCATTCACAGTGCAATTAAAATGCCATGTCTTTAGCTGCAGGCCAGTATGAATACAGCGATACAACGTTTATATAGTTTTTGTTATGTTTTGCTACTTTAAAATATATATTTTTAAAAACATTAGGGAGTAATAAGGTCATCGTGCAGACCACAGCCAATGAATTCCAAAACTGCTGCCAAAGCCACTCCGGGTATTAGAAAGCTAAGGCTATCCCTAGGTTCTTCACCAAAGTCCGCTGTGAAGCCGAATGGACTCTGCTGCTAGGTGACATCTGTGAAGTTTACAACAGAAAACTGGGGTGGGCACACTAGTGGCAGACCTTCCAGAATGACGGGGAGGTACAAAAGAAGTCAGCAAGCAGGGTCAAAACAAGAAGAGACAGACACAGCTAATGTAGTAAACAAGAGGTTAATCCAGGCCAAGGTCAGTTACCAGGAGAGAATTTATAAGGAACAGCAGCCAGAGGTTTAATCCAGAAACACAACAGTAGTCAGTTTCTCCAGGAGAGTCAATATACAGGAATATGATATTGCTCAGTATCACAAGCAAGTTAATTAGGATAAACTTGATTGACTTTCCTTCTGGTCACATTGACAGGTCAACCAGCTGGGACTTGGATGGTCGGCACAGTAACCCTCTGTCACGCTTCGGTGTGGGAGGGAAACACCACACCGAGCATAAGAGGGAAGGGGGGAACAGGGAATCAGGCCTAAGAACTAGGGAAGGAAGATGGATACCTCCTAGTAAAACCCTAACCAAAATCCTGACTGACTACCAGTATGAACAGACCCCAGAGTTAGGTATATTCATATGCAGGAATACCTAGAGTCCTATCTAGCCCTATAGGACCCTGGTACTAATGGCAGGGACGAGACTACCTGTTCCTCCAAAAGGAAGGACGAACAGGAGTCTTCTTCAGGCCTAATACAAACAATAGGGAAATGCAACACACAGAACCCAAACAAAATCCAAAAGAGAAAGGAAAGACTTAACTTCAAAGGGGCTATGCACCAGGAACTCCGCTGAGAGCCACACACCAGCAATTCACAACTGAAACTGAATCTATAAACCGCACAGCATAGTGGGAGAAGCAACAATAAATAAGAAAGTGTAAATGACCACATTAGCAACACCTGAGGCAAGGGGTGCGGCCATTACCAGAAACAACACAGACGCCTATTTATCCACAAGGAAAACCTGTCAGATCAAACCACGTGTTGCCAGTCTCACAGATCTCCTGCCACCTGTCGGGGGAACGTCCGTGACACCCTCCTAGCACAGCCCTGCATGGTTTGGCTGGGTGAACTCCTGGAAAAAAAATAGCTTTTTGTCGCCATATTCTGACAACCATAACTGTTTTCTTTTTCTACTGATGGATCAGTGTGAGGGCTCTTTTATTTTTGTGGGCGGGCAAGTTTCATATTGATACAATTTTCATGTACAATTGACTTTTTAATAATTTTTTATTTAATTGTTTCAGAGACAAAGTGAACATAAAAACAGCAATTCTGGCATTAGGGATATTTTTTCTTACTGCGTGTAATGGATAATATCATAATGTCATATTTTGACATTTTCAAATATGGCAATACCAATTATGCTTATTTTTTATATGAGAAACTCATTTTTATTAATATTTTTTTTAAAACTTTACTCAGCTGATTTTTACTAGATCCTGAATGCCATAGCAATCTATCCACATCAGAAGACAAAGGCAGCAGGCTCCCTCCATCTAACCACTCAGATACCGCTGTCACTATTGATTATGGCATCTGAGCAGCTAGCTCCAACCCCAGCCTCTACCAGTGGGTGTCAGCTGTGTAAGGAAAAAAATATTTTTCAACAGACCTCAGCTCAGAGCCCCAATCAATGTTAACCACTTCACACCCGGGCCATTTCCCCCTTTCTGTGTTACTTTATGTGGTAATAACTTTAAAACGCTTTTACTTATCCAGGCCATTCTGAGATTGTTTTCTCCTCACATATTGTACTTCATGACAGTGGTAAAATTGAGTCAAAAAATTTCATTTTTATTTATAAAAAAATAGCAAATTTACAAAAAAAATATAATAATTAGCAAATTTCCAAATTTCAATTTCTCTATTTTTATAATAGATAGTAATACCTCTAAAAATAGTTATTACTTTACATTCCCCATATGTCTACTTCATGTTTGGATCATTTTGTGAATGTCATTTTATTTTTTGGGGACGTTAGAAGGTTTAGAAGTTTAAAAGCAAATCTTGAAATTTTTCAGAAAATTTACAAAACCCACTTTTTAAGGACCAGTTCAGGTCTGAAGTCACTTTGTGAGGCTTACATAATATAAACCACCCAAAAATGATCCCATTATAGAAACTACACCCCTCAAGGTATTCAAAACTGATTTTTACAAATGTTGTTAACCCTTTTCCACAAGAATTAATGGAAAATGGAGATGAAATTTCAGAATTTCACTTTTTTGGCAAAATTTCCATTTTAATCAATTTTTTTCCAGTAACAAAGCAAGGGTTAACAGTCAAACAAAACTCAATATTTATTGTCCTGATTCTGTAGTTTTCAGTAACACCCCAAATGTGGTCGTAAACTGCTGTACGGGCACACAGCAGGGCGCAGAAGACCCCCTGATGCACCCTTAGAGTAAAAATTCCAAAAAAGTGCCCCCATTTTGGAAACTACGGGATAAGGTGGAAGTTTTGTTGGTACTTTTTTAGGGTACATAGGATTTTTGGTTGCTCTATATTACACTTTTTGTGAGGCAAGGTAACAAAAAATAGCTGTTTTGGCACTGTTTTAAATTTTTGTTATTTACAATGTTCCTCTGACAGGTTAGATTATGTGATATTTTTATACAGCAGGTTCTTATGGACGCAGCAATACCTAATATGTATACTTTTTATTTATTTATTAAAGTTTTACACAATAATATCATTTTTGAAACAAAAAAAAATCATTTTAGTGTCTTATAGTCTGAGAGGCATATTTTTTTTTTACAGTGTTTATCTGAGAGGTTAGATCATGTGATATTTTTATAGAGCAGGTTCTTACAGACGCGACGATACCTAATATGTATACTTTTTTATTAAAGTTTTACACAATAATAGCATTTCTGAAACAAAAAAAAAATATATTTTTATGTCTCCATGTTCTGAGAGCTATAGTTTTTTTAATTTTTTTATTGATTTTCTTATTTAGGGGCTTATTTCTTGCGGAATGAGGTGACTGTTTAATTGGTACCATTTTGTAGGACATACGCCTTTTTGATCACTTGGTGTTTCACTTTTTGTGATGTAAGGTGACAAAAATTGCTATTTTTTTACACAGTTTTTATTTTTTATGGTGTTTATCGGACGGGGTGGATCATGTGATATATTTATAGAGCCAGCCGTCATGGACGCGGAAATACCAAATATGTCTATTTTATTTGTTTTTCCCTATTTTTTTATATATATATTTTATTTTATTTTTTTCTTACTTAATTGGAGATTTTTTTTACATTTGAAACACTTAATTTTTTTTATTTTTTTTTATTTTACACTTTGTGTCCCTTATAAGATCATACATTTGACTTCATTTTTTTTTTCACTATTGATTTCTCCTATAACTGGGGCTGACATAGTAGCCCCAGTTACAGGGGAAATACACCCCCCAGAGAGGCTGTACAGCGCAATACAGCGCTGTACAGCCTCAGTGCAGGGCTGATTGAGGTCTGTGAAAGACCTGACAGCTCCTGCACTCTCCCGGCCCCGGGTGAGCGCTGTGTATACAGCGATCCAGAAGGCAGTGACACCTGGGCACTGTCCCTGCCTTCTCTCTGGGTTGCCCTGATGTCACTGACAGCGGTCAACCTGCTCTTCAGCTGCACGATTAGCGTGCAGCTGCGATCTCTGAATGGACGTTCCAGAACGTCAATTCAGAGTTAAACATCCACGCATAGGCTGTTTATATCCTATGGGCGTCTGTAAAGGGGGTTAATAAGACCACTAATCAGTCCTCAGCTCAAACCCCCCAATGTTTATAAGACCCCCAATTAGACCTCAGATCGGACTCGCAATGTTAATAAGACCCCTATTTAGACACTCAGATCAGAGCCTCAATGTTAAAACCCCCATTCAGACCTTAGATCCGACAAAAAAAAATCAATCAACTTACCTCTCCTGCTCCGTTCGCTTGCGTCTATCCAGGGATCCAGCACTCTTCCTGAGTTCACAGAGCAGAGCTGACAGAAGAAGCGGTGAGTACGGGTATTTGCCCCATAAGACGCACTGACATTCCACTCCCACTTTGGAGGGAATAAAGAGTGTCTTATAGGGTGAAAAATACTGTAAATAAAATAAATAAAATGAGAAAACATAATAAAACCAAAAAAAATTTAGAAATATAAAAATAAAACAGCTACCACCTCTTCCAAAAAACCGCACACCTCTCCAAATCGACACACCACGATTGCAGAAAACACATTTTGCAGGCTGCAAAGGACAAATGAGAGAACGTTTTTATAGAAGCCCAAAATAAGGACAATGCAGTCATAAAAAATGCATTGAAAGGAGTCTATATCCCCAAGATTTATTGGGGCAGGACTCCCGGTGGATCCTTAGTGGGACTATGTACTAGTTATTTCTTCACCTTTGATCAGACATTGTACACTGGGCTTGTCCAGGTGACGCAACAGACTTGAGGATTTCAAGTCTTAGGGTCCATTCACACGACAGTATTTCTCGGTCTGCATCCTTTCCATGATTTTGCGGAACGGGTGCAGACCTATTCATTTCAATGGGGCCGCAAAAGATGTGGACAGCACACTGTGTGCTGTCCGCATTGGTAGTAACGTTCCGTCGCCCCGCAAATTGCGGACAAGAATAGGCATTTCTATCATGGGGCCGACAATGTGCGGTTTTGCAAAATGCAGAAAGCACATAGCTGGCATCTGTGTTTTGCGGACGTGTGAATGCCCCTTAATCCAAGGAAAATGTACATAGTGCAGACCATTATATAATTCTGTTGAATTTCCTTAGTGAAGTCAGGGCTCTTCCCTACAGTAGTTTGGTGGGTTTCACCAGTTTGCAGAATGAAAGATGCATGGAATAAACATAAAAGGGAACTAAACCCGGAATAACATAAATAACACAAATGGATTTAATCCATAGTGCACATAGAGCTATGTCTATAAGGTGGTCCCCGTACTGCTGTCATAAGTAGTTTAGGAGAGATCTTACAAAGAACTCCCCCCCATTTTTCTCTATCTTTGGCTACAGAACGGCTAGGTGAATGAGCATCACACACACACTGAACAGGAAGGAGAGGACCAGGGATTAACCACACAAATGCCAGCAGATTATAGGAGTCCCTGTCCTTGGTCCCGACAGAGACTTTCTCTCCCACTCCCCTGAGATCATCTATCATCTTCCTCTCTGCCTTTTCATCTTGCTCATTCTGCTCCAGCCAATTTCATTTCACCCCATTTACCCATTGAGACAGAGCTCAGCAGTGCAGAGAAGTGGTGAAGGACCTGAGTGATGTCACCACATTGGTGGAGTTCCTGTGCTGTGTGTGAGAGTGTTTCTCTTTTTAAGGCCTCATGCACACGGCTGTTGTTTTGGTCCGCATCCGAGCCGCCGTTTTGGCGGGTCGGATGCGGACCCATGTGCTGTCCGCATCCATTGCTCCGTTCCGTGGTCCACAAAAAAAATGGCTGTCTGTGCCGTTCCGGACGTGTGCATGAGGCCTAAGTTGTCAAATACTAGAACCTGTAGTTCCTGATACTTCCTGTAATGTCCTCTGATAGCACATAACATCCTAGAAATGCTGAGAGTTGTAGTTCTCTCCTGTTATTATATTACTCTTGATGCCATGGCCACTGATGCCCCATAATAACAGTCTAAACATGCAAGGAGTTGTAATGCTCTCCTCTTATACCCCTCTCCATGTAATGGCCACTGATGAAACCATATGCTGGAGTTGCATATGCTGGGAGTTGTAGTTCTGTCCTCATACTCCTCTCCTCTCTTATTGATGCCCCTAAATAACAGTCTGGACATGCTGTGTGTTGTAGTTCTCTCCTCTTATACCCCTCTCCCTATAATGTGAAATGATGCCCCATGATAAAAGTATGAACATGCTGGGAGTTGTAGTTCTCTCCTCATACCTCTTTCCCTATTATGTCCACTGATACCCCATAATAACATGTAGTCTATTTACAGCTCCACATGGTTGTAACCAAATCTAATTTGTACTATCACTAACTAGTAGATGTAGCCACCATCACTGTATAGACAAACATTATCCGTACTAAACCTAGCCCCCTCCTCCTACACTTCCTGGCTCACATGCACTAGCATCGGAGGGGTAGAGGAAGGGGGGAGAAGTCATGGCTGAAGCCTGAGAGGACAACTCATTGCTTTTCTATTGTATTTTTCATGGTCTGCAATTGTGATATCTAACGAAACGAGCAAATAACAAAGACAATGAGATTATGTTATGCTTTGTTGGTTGTTTTTTTCTATTAGAATTTTGGGTTTAGTTGCCCTTTAATCTGTCAGTCCTCACAGTCCTCTCTTTCAAGTGGCTTTGCACTTCATTCTATGCCACGGTATCTTAAGTGGAACTTATCACTGGCACAAATGAAATGACTGAGTCTGCAGCAGTGCTGCCAGATCTGATACTAGACACTGCATGAGAAGCCGGGCACAGGTACCCACACTGCCAATGGCGCGCTCATCAAAGACTCTACTGTTACTTTTATGCTTAACCCTTTACTAGAAGAAGTGAGGGCTTATGCAATATTATAAAATATTTAATAAAGATCCGACCATATGCTGCACTCTGTCACAAGCGTGCCTCAACTTACCATTTAACTGGGTGTCACATGACATGATGTCTGACTTGTGGTTATTATAGGTGTGTCACATGACATGATGTCTGACTTGTGGTTATTATAGGTGTGTCACATGACATGATGTCTGACTTGTGGTTATTATAGGTGTGTCACATGACATGATGTCTGACTTGTGGTTATTATAGGTGTGTCACATGACATGATGTCGTCTGACTTGTGGTTATTATAGGTGTGTCACATGACATCATGGTAATAAGTGTGTCACGTGACATAATGTCCAATAAGTTGGTAAGTTATTACATGTGTGTCACATGACATGATGTCTGATAAGTGGTGGGGTTATTACAGGTGAGTACTGCGGTATATCATGTGCCCATTTTCCGATGACTGTCAGGACGGCAATGTCTACGAGTCACGCTGACAAGACTTACAGGGGTCAGTGATGGGGCCTGCTGGCTGCTCGCTGTATAAATAGTGCAGGGCGTTGAGCTTTCTTTTTATAATGATTCAGAGAGGAGTTTATGTAAAAACAGTCTCAGTGTGAACGCTGCTCAGCAGCTAAATATATCAGTGAGGTCAGAGCTTGACGCCATATTAATAGGCCAGTTAGATTCTCTGCTGGGTCTCCCCATAGCTGAGCCAGGACTGCACCTATATACAAAGAGCCAATAACTATAACTCCTATCAGAGCCCCGCAGTGCTCTGTGTGCCAGGCGGAGGTTGGCACAGGCCCATGTCATCACCATTGCTTATGATCACAGTACAGATCAATACCAGGTGACTGGTACCAGGTACAGTCTCCATGTTTGCAGGTGGGGGGAGGAAGGTGCGCTGGAGCTGGCTTGAAATGAAGATCCGAGAGTGTATATAGGGTACGGGCACCATGACTATTCGTCTGAGTGGCTCCATCTCTGGGACTACAGTACGGTAATTGGCATAGAACATGTGCGGGGATAAAAGCTCTCATTTTACATAATGCAGCCAGGTAATGAAAAGACAGATAAATGTATGGCGCTTGTAAAAACCTCAAGAAATTCATGCTTTTTACAATACTTTTTTGGCGGAGATGTTTTTTTAGTCAAACGTTTTACTTGCATTTTTTCCAACATTTTTTCCCAATAGAATATTCTATGGTAAAACACCTGAACAGACACCATATCCAAAGCCTGCTGGCATTTAAAAAAAACGACAAGGGACAAACATGTCAGGAAACGTATAATTTCCTGTGGTTTTGGTGTCAGTTTTAAGTCTGTCTTTGCTTTGTCAGGTTCTACCAAATTTATGAAATGACGCACAGTAATAATATATTTCACTCAAGAGCCACCTGGTTTACGCCTCCGTCTGTGAAAGTACAGCAAGGGGCTGCATAGAGACTTCGGGTAATAACTTCCTAAATTAATTTGTACTGTAAAAAAAACATTTTCCGAAATCTCTGGTTTTGTTCCAAGTGTTACCTTGGAACCGAACCAGAGTTCGGGAAATGTTTTTTTCACAGTACAAATTAATTTATGAAGTTATTACCCGAAGTCTTGCAAGACTTCACAAAATAATAACTTCGGCTCATCAGAGCCAATACATTCTGCTCCGTACAGTATTAGAACAAAGTTTTATGCAAATCGACTTTGGATATTTCATCCGAAGTCGATTCGCTCATCCCTACTGGGCATAAATCCTACTGAGAGGTGATTGCCAGAATTCAATCAGAAAAGCGGCCACATTGCAGGCGACAAGTGATAAGATTAGTCCACAAGCAGCAGCCGGTGCTCTTGGACACGGGGACGCTACCCCAGCACAATGCTTATGCAAGATGTGACCAAGTACAGGGCAGGACAGGCAGTAACCCACAGAGGGATATGGATGATGGAAAAGGTCATTTATCAGAAGAAAATCTGCAGCCACTTATAGAAGGACTGCGGACAGAGGTGCACCACCAATCAGGCCAGGCGAGGCAGCACCAGGTAGGGGCAAGAGGGGCGGCAGCGGAAGGGCCATCGGCAATGAGCACTTTCATTGTGGCAAAAGGTTTAGGTTAAGAAATTGGCATGGGGGGGGGCACCGTATCAGTTTTGGCCTCAGGCAGCAGAAAGGCTAGGAGCACCCCTGACTGCGGAGGACAGTTATTACGTCCTATAGTTACCCCAGATAAGACCAGAGCATAGACGGAAATTTGTGGTCTGCTGATTACGAAATATCCAGTGATAAATGTGTCACAAATTGTGCAATATTTTTATTTATTTTACTTACTTATATAACGCTGACATATTACGTACTTGCTTATAGAGCTCACAATATAAATATCCAGTGATAAATCTGTCACAATTTGCACCATTATCTTTTTATTTTTATTTTACTCACTTATATAAACTTAGATATTCTGTACAGACATTCTCATCACTCTCTGTCCCAGGGGAGCTCACAATCTAAGGTCCCTATCAGTCTGTCTTTGGAGGATAGGAGGAAACCGGGGAACCTGGAGGAAACCCACGTAAACACGGGGAGAACATACAAACTCCATGCAGATGTTGTCCTTGGTTGGATGTGAATCTAGGACCCCAGCGCTGCAAGGCTCCAGTGCTAACCACTGAGCCTCACCAGTGGTTAGGGTAGGGAAAAAGCACTGGCCTGTATGTAATTTTTCCCTTCCATAACCGCTGGCGAGGCTCCTGGCGCATGCGCACTCTGCCGTGAAATTTCCCTACCCCGTCGTTGTGTGCGCCTGCGCGGCGCGGCACACCTCCTCACGTCATGTCCGGTGCGACCGGAAGTGACGAGGGTAGGGAAATATAACGTTACACCGGCCCTGACAATATCCTGCCCGCACCGCTGCTCCAATTAGCATAGCCAGAGCACAGGCTCTGCTTCAGCTTTGGAACGGTGTCTGTCCTGTCAATCTTGCGTCAGGTAGCCATTTCCTCATCTGCAGGGACAGCCCCACACAGGTGGAAAAGCCCTGCTAATGAGGGGAATTGATTCGCTAGAATCGCTAGTTAGAGCCGAATTGCTCATCTCTAATTTATGTTGATTATTGAGCCCCGATTCCTCAGGGCGGTATGTAGAGGGTCATCATTTACATCAGTCTCACAGGTGAATTTCCCCATTTATTTATTTATTATACTCACCTATATAGCGCTGATATATTCTGCAGCGCCATCACTTGGTGTCCCAGAGGAGCTCACAATCTGAGGTCCCTATCAGTCTGTCTTTGGAGTGTGGGAGGAAACCGGAGAACCCGGAGGAAACCCAGGCAAACACGGGGACTCCATGCAGATGTTGTCCACTAGGATCCCAGCGCTGCAAGGCACCAGTGCTAACTACTGAGCCACCACTAACCACTCAGCCACCACTAACCACTCAGCCACCACTAACCACTGAGCAACCACTAACCACTGAGCAACCACTAACCACTCAGCCACCACTAGCCACTCAGCCACCACTAACCACTGAGCAACCACTAACCACTGAGCAACCACTAACCACTGAGCCACCACTAACCACCGTGCTACCCATCTCCCATAGACACTGTGGTGCATTTGTGACAAATCAGGCCACACCCTTAGGGTAGGTTAGTTTTTTAGAAGAGGTCTTGAGGCAGATTCGCCTGCAGGTTTTTCAGCCAAAGCCAGAAGTGGACATGAGATGAACTGGAAATATAAAGGAAGGACTGGATCTACTTCTGGCTTTGGATGAAAAACCTGCAAGAAAATCTTCCTGAAATCTTCCTTCAAATAAGGCCCCATTCACACGTGCGCAATTTCGTTCCGCATTTTGTGGAACGGAATTGGGGACCCATTCATTTCTATGGGGCCGCACGATGTGTGGTCCGGCTCCGGAAATGCGGACCCTCACTTCCGTTCCCGAAAAAATAGAACATGTCCTATTCTTGTCCGCAATTGCAGACAAGAATAGGCATATTTTATTAGTGCCGGCAATGTGCAGTCCGCAAAATGCGGAACGCACATTGCCGGTGTCTGTGTTTTGCGGATCCGCAAAACACGCTACGGACGTGTGAATGGACCCTAACTCTGTGTGAACCTTCAGTTAACCCCTTCTCTACCAGTGCCGTACATGTACGGCGCTGGAGTGATGTGTAAACATGGTGCCCGCTCGCACGTGCAGCGGGCTCCATGGCCGGGAGATCTCTGCTGTTTCAAACAGCAGAGACCTGTGGCTAATTACCGTGACCGGCATCTAAATGCGCAAAAACCCGCTTGCTACCAATGCCCTGTGTGGCCAATGTGGGCATCGGTAGTTGCGCTGAATACTTTTAGCCTCTCTGACGAGGCTGAAAGTGTTCATGCTGCAATTCTTATTTTGGCAACCAGATGGCAGGCCAGGATAAGAAATGGGCAAATTAGGGTTTAAAAGTCAATTTAAAAATCCCTGATAGAACAAAACTTTAAAATTTGAAAACATTATTTATAGGGTCATATCAGAGCTTCAAAATGATCACAAAGTTTAAATCACCCCCCTTAACGTATGATTAAAAAAAACAGTACCTAAATAACAATAAATATAAACATCATGGGTATCATCGTAACCAAAAACACCCATACTATTAAAATATTTTAAAAAATCCAATACGGCGAATGGCGTAACAGAAAAAAGGGTAAAAATGGCCAATTTGCCATTTTTTCATTGCTTCTCTTACCTAAATAAAATGTAATAAAATGTGATCAAAAAGTCACGCACACTTCAAAATGGTATCAATAAAAACTACAGATTGTTCCTCAAAAAATGAGCCCCTAAACAGCTCAGTAGACATAAGGATAAAAAAGTTATGGGGGTCAGAATATGGTAATGTAAAAAAAAAAAATTTTTAATCAAAGTTGACATTTATTTTTACACTATTTAGACATAAAAAAAACTACACATATGGTTTATCGTTGTAATCATACTGACACAGAGAATGAAGGACATGGGTCAGTTTTGCCATAAACGAAACGCCGTGGGAACAAAACCCGTAAAACGGTGGAGGAATTTTTTTTTTTTCCAATTCCACCCCATTTGGATATTTTTTCTTTCGGTTCCCACTACATATTATGCCATAATTAATGATGGCATTTGAAAGTACAACCTATCCCACAAAAAATAAGCCCTCATACAGCTATGTGACCGGAAATATAAAAAAGTTATGGCTCACGGAAAATAGGGAAGAAAAATGAAAACGCAAAAACTAAAAAACCTCCGGTATCCTGAGGGTTGTCTGACCTCAAATATTGGTGGCACATTGCTAGGATATGCTTCCAGTGTTGGATAGGTAGGAGCCCCAACTCTGGGACGCACACACGTATCTCTAGAATAGAGCGCTCCAAGTGAAGGAGAGAGCACCGCACATGCGCAGACTCCCTCCATTCATCTGAGCGGAGCACACAGTGAAGAAAGTATCCGAGCGGAGCACACGGTGAAGAAAGTATCCGAGCGGAGCACACGGTGAAGAAAGTATCCGAGCGGAGCACACGGTGAAGAAAGTATCCGAGCGGAGCACACAGTGAAGAAAGTATCCGAGCGGAGCACACAGTGAAGAAAGTATTCGAGCGGAGCACACGGTGAAGAAAGTATCCGAGCGGAGCACACGGTGAAGAAAGTATCCGAGCGGAGCACACAGTGGAGAAAGTATCCGAGCGAGGCACACAGTGAAGAAAGTATCCGAGCGGAGCACACAGTGAAGAAAGTATTCAAGCGGAGCACACGGTGAAGAAAGTATCCGAGCAGAGCACACAGTGAAGAAAGTATCCGAGCGGAGCACACAGTGAAGAAAGTATCCGAGCGAGGCACACAGTGAAGAAAGTATCCGAGCGGAGCACACAGTGAAGAAAGTATTCAAGCGGAGCACACGGTGAAGAAAGTATCCGAGCAGAGCACACAGTGAAGAAAGTATCCGAGCGGAGCACACAGTGAAGAAAGTATCCGAGCGAGGCACACAGTGAAGAAAGTATCCGAGCGGAGCACACGGTGAAGAAAGTATCCGAGCGGAGCACACGGTGAAGAAAGTATCCGAGCGGAGCACACGGGGAAGAAAGTATCCGAGCGGAGCACACAGTGAAGAAAGTATCCGAGCGGAGCACACAGTGAAGAAAGTATCCGAACGGAGCACACAGTGAAGAAAGTATCCGAGCGGAGCACACGGTAAGGAAAGTATCCGAGCGGAGCACACGGGGAAGAAAGTATCCGAGCGGAGCACACAGTGAAGAAAGTATCCGAGCGGAGCACACGGTGAAGAAAGTATCCGAGCGGAGCACACAGTGAAGAAAGTATCCGAGCGGAGCACACGGGGAAGAAAGTATCCGAGCGGAGCACACAGTGAAGAAAGTATCCGAGCGGAGCACACGGGGAAGAAAGTATCCGAGCGGAGCACACGGTGAAGAAAGTATCCGAGCGGATCACACAGTGAAGAAAGTATCCGAGTGGAGCACACAGTGGAGAAAGTATCCGAGCGGAGCACACAGTGAAGAAAGTATCCGAGCGGAGCACACAGTGGAGAAAGTATCCGAGCGGAGCACACAGTGAAGAAAGTATCCGAGCGGAGCACACAGTGAAGAAAGTATCCGAGCGGAGCACACGGTGAAGAAAGTATCCGAGCGGAGCACACGGTGAAGAAAGTATCCGAGCGGAGCACACGGTGAAGAAAGTATCCGAGCGGAGCACACGGTGAAGAAAGTATCCGAGCGGAGCACACTGTGAAGAAAGTATCCGAGCGGAGCACACAGTGAAGATAGTATCCGAGCGGATCACACGGTGAAGAAAGTATCCGAGCGGAGCACACGGGGAAGAAAGTATCCGAGCGGAGCACACGGGGAGGAAAGTATCCGAGCGGAGCACTCAGCTATTTTTGCCACTGCAACAGAAATGAATAGAGGGCGGCCGCACATGCTCAATGAGCTGTTGTTCACTTTGGGGGCTCCATTCTAGAGATAGGTGGGGGTCCCAGAGGTGGAACCTGCACCTATCTGATATTAGTGGCATATCCTAGAGATAAGTGCGGGTCCCAGATGTCTGACATTGGTGGCCTATCCTAGTGATAGGCCACCACTCTTTGAGGGGAGACAACCCCTTAAAGCAAAAAGCTATTGTACGTGAGAAGAAAAAGCCATAGGATGGTTTCCAGATACTTTACATATGGCACATTCACTTGCATCATATTTAACGTCGGAAAACCAGTGACTTCAAGTAAAACTTCCTCTTTATTGTGGAAAAATGTAAAACGGTCTGAACACGGATCCAACAGTGGCGTAATCTCACTTATGCGTTTTGGATATAAAAATCCTTTAAACGCCATTAAACTTGAGATCCACTCCGAGAGTGGTGTTGGATGGGTTCTAGGCTGCGCTCTGCCCTTTCCTTGTGGCACCTCAGTAAAGAGCGCAGCGGGCACGCTCGTGCATGCTGCCATGATCAGAGTGCTGCTGGCACGGGCACACACTGTCCTATCCGCCCCTTCTCTGTTTCTCCCAAGTCGTGTTCTCTTTCAGCCTAATGACAGTCAGCCTTGTAAATATGTCAGCGCAGATCATTCGAAACTCATTTATCACCGTATTAACTAATTGGAACGACCTGATAATGCCTTATAACATCACAAAGCAGCTGGGGCAGCCCGAGAGCGGCTACATCCACTGGGATTTTCAAGAGACCGTAAAAAGATTAGGAGTCTGAAGTGGGATACCGCGTGGCTGCTAAGTCACGGAGGCTGCGCCTTGCGATGGATGGACTGGATAATATTACGGCAGCGCGGATTTTGCCATCTGACCCCAAGCTTTGCTGCAGATATGTTTCATATAAGTTCTCGTCATCTGCCCGACGCCGGCTCTACATGACATAGGAGTTTGGGTAGGATACAGCACCGGATCTCGCCATTGACAAGTCTACGCCCTCTCGTAGGGAAGGTCGGCTGGAATGTGTCAAGGCAATTATGTTAATGACCATGTCCTCCAGAGGGATAATTAATTGCTAATACAGATTAGGATCATTTGAATATCACATGCTCTTTGTACCAGCTGCCTGGGCTTTGATGAATATTTGAGTCGTGGCCATTTGGCTATTTCTATGCTTTCAAGTTACTTGGAGACATTTGCCTGGTGCGGACTCTCGGGAAGCGTTTTCCTAAGGTTTTTTCAGTATGTACGACAAAGGCTGAGCCCGGGGGTCCAGACACAATTCTTCTTTTGTTCTCTGTGCAGCTGTTTAGAGTTTTAAAGCCGGTGACATAGGGATAAAGTATCCTCATCCTGCCGCACGTGCTCGACGCCTGCAAATTAAGTGGTAATAGCAGTAATTCCTCTCATTAGCTGTAACACTTAGGCCTCTTTCACACGGAAATCTCGCCGCTGCAATGCGTAAGGAGAACGCATTGCACCCGCACTGAATCCGGACCCATTCATTTCTATGGGGCTGTGCACATGAGCGGTGATTTTCACGCATCACTTGTGCGTTGCGTGAAAATCGCAGCATGCTCTATATTGTGCGTTTTTCACGCAACGCAGGCCCCATAGAAGTGACTGGGGCTGCATGAAAATCGCAAGCATCCGCAAGCAAGTGCATTTTCACGCACGGTTGCTAGGAGACGATCGGGATGGGGACCCGATCATTATTATTTTCCCTTGTAACATGGTTATAAGGGAAAATAATTGCATTCTTAATACAGAATGCATAGTACAATAGGGCTGGAGGGGTTAAAAAAATAAAATAATAATTTAACTCACCTTAATCCACTTGTTAGGGCAGCCCGGCTTCTCTTCTGTCTTCTTTCTTCAGGACCTGGGTAAAGGACCTTTGATGACACCACTGTGCTCATCACATGGTCTATCACATGATCCATCACCATGGTGATGGATCATGTGATGGACCATGTGATGAGCGCAGTGGTGTCATCAAAGGTCCTTTACCCAGGTCCTGAAGAAAGAAGACAGAAGAGAAGCCGGGCTACGCGAACAAGTGGATTAAGGTGAGTTAAATTTTTATTTTATTTTTTAACCCCTCCAGCCCTATTGTACTATGCATTCTGTATTAAGAATGCAATTATTTTCCCTTATAACCATGTTATAAGGGAAAATAATACAGTCTACTCAACACCTTTTTCCAGCGACGCACCCGCATCTTATCCGGCTCAAATCCATGACGCCCATTGAAAAAGAGGCCTTAGGCCTCTTTCACATGACTGTATGGGTTTTCAGTGTTTTGCGGTCCATTTTTCATGGATCCGTTTTCTGTTTCCGTTGTGTTTCGGTCTCTGTTCTGTTTTTCCGTTCCATTTTTCCGTATGGCATATACAGTATACAGTAATTACATAGAAAAAATTAGGCTGGGCATAACATTTTTAATAGATGGTTGCATAAAAATGGAATGGATACGGAAGACATACGGATGCATTTCCGTATGTGTTCCGTTTTTTTTGCAGATCCATTGACTTGAATGGGGCCAAGGAACGTGATTTGCGGAACTATTGAAATTAATGGTTTCGTATACGGACCCTATACGGAACGCAAAAAACGGCCCGTAAACGGGGAAAAAAAACGGTCGTGTAAAAGAGGCCTTAGGCTACACCCGCATGGGTCATGCACTGCTGACTTGCATGTAGGTTTTGCTGCACATTTGCCATGGATTTCCCCAAGGCTTTACAAAAGGTGAAATCTGCAGCATAAATTGAGATGCTACGGATTTAGCCCACACTGCATGTTTTGTGTGAATTTGCAGGAGTTTAAAAATCTCATCCACTTTGCTGGTGCAGTAACACGCTGCAGACTTTCTGTGCACAAATCTGCAACAAGAAAACCCTTAGGGCTCATGCACACGACCGTGCCGTTTTTTTGCGGTGCGCAAATTGCGGATCCGCAAAAAATGGATGCCACCCGTGTGCCTTCTGCAATTTGTGGAACGGAACAGGAGGCCCATTATAGAGATGCCTATTCTTGTCTGCAAAACGGACAAGAATAGGACATGTTTCATAATTTTTGTGGGGCCACGGAACGGAGCAACGGATGCGGACAGCACACAGAGTGCTGTCTGCATCTCATGCAGACCCTTTGAAATGAATGGTTCCGTATACAGACTGTATACGGAATCAAAATACGGTCTGTATACGGACATGAGCCCTTAGGCTGGGTTCGCATGTAGCAGTGGAATTGCATTGTACAGTACCAGCAAAGTGGATGAGAATTTCAGAATTCTCATCTTTATGCTGCGTAAAAAAAAAACCTTAGTCCTCTTTCACACGGGCATCGCGTGTGAGGGCCGGATAGGATGCGGGTGCGATTAGGGAAAATGCGCAATTTTTCAGCGCGAGTGCAAAGCGTTTTCATGCGTGTTTGCTACCCAGACCCGAACCTGGACTTCTTAACATGGTTATAAGGGAAAATAATAGCGTTCTTAATACAGAATGCATAGTACAAGACGGCTGGAGGGGTTAAAAAATAATAAACAAATTTAACTCACCCCCATCCACTTGGTCGCGTAGCGGATCTCCTCTTCTTTCTTCTTTCCTTAGGACCTGGGTAAAGGACCTTTGATGACGTCACTGCAATGTGATGGATCATGTGATGGACCATGTGATGAGCGCAGTGACGTCATCAATGACGCGCGTGATAAAAAACGGAAGGTTTACAAACAACATCTCCTAGCAACCAGTGAAAGACGCATCGCACCCGCACTTGCTTCCGGATACAATGCGTTTTTTTACTAAAGCCCCAATAACTTCTATGGGGCCAGGGCTGCGTGAAATACGCAGAACATAGAACATGCTGCAATTTTCACGCAACGCAGAACTGATACATGAAAAAAAACTCATGTGCACAGCCCCATTGAAATGAATGGGTCCGGATTCAGTGCGGGTGCTGTGCGTTCACCTCACGCATTGCACCCGCATGGAAAACTCGCTCATGTGAAAGTGGTCTTAGCAGTAAAGTTGTGGTATTGCGGATTTGAAATCTGCAGCATGTTAGGCTAGCTTCACACCAGCGCTAGAGATCTGACAGGCTGTTCTTCTCCGGGAACTCTCTTGGATCTCTCTGCATTCCAGCATCGCCCAAAGCTTGAATGTCTCAGTTCGGCCCTGTTAACTGTAATGGGGACTGGCGGAGATCTGGCCGCAACTTGGCAAATATGCAATTTCCAATGCAAAGAATGAAACTGTGTCTGATCTGCGGCTTTTCTGCAGTGTGTGTACGCACCCTTTCATACGTTTCTTTCTGCTGCAGATTAGACGCAGAAATGCAGCAGATTTGGTGCTGCAGAAAACCCTCAGCTAATCAGTCACATGTGAACCCAGCTTTACAATGGTTTTATTACTGTGTGTGGACGTGGCATAATGTGGCCAACTAGAAGAACTGTGAACCTACACCGAGAGCCATAAGGAATCTGAAAGAGAAAGGTTAATGGCATGTGCCGCCCCCGTAGACATTGCTGGAGGATCCTATAGAGAATCTCGTGTCCATTTCCACCTTTATTTTCATTTCATTTACATTAGACCTTCTCCCCGTTCACATAGATCAGAAGACTCGATTCCAATCTCACCTTCGTCTGTCCTTTAAAATGGAAATGGTCCTTGAAATCTGCATTAACCAAACTGAAGGACAGGCATTTGTTAATTAACTTTCATCATCTCCATCGCTTTCGCTCTGAGCAGGAAAGATCCAAACACCGAGGAGCAGCTGACGGGAAATTCAACCTCACCTCAGTTGCTCTTGGAGGGTGATGACAGACCATGAGCTGCCATCTATAGATTTCTTAGGGGACGCAGCCTTCATCTTGCCTGTCGGATACAAGAAGTCCACAATATTCCATAAACAGAGGCCAGGCGTTCTGCCATGTGTGAGGACATTACACACACACAATCTAAAGTAACGGGTATTGTCTACGCAGTGACTGTGATGACGTCTCTAACAGGGAACCACTGGAGAGCGGACGATTTAAAAGGTTATTATAGATTGCTCTTCACACACTTGACGATGGTCCCATAAACCTTCATTTCTGCCAATAGCTATTCTACCCCATACACATGCATGCTGAGCTCGGTCAGTGTGGAATTTTAGCCCATTCCTCAGTACAGAACAGCTTCAGCTCTGCCATGTTTCCTCGCTTCGGGTCCTTTCATAACATTTCTGCTGGATTTGGGTCCATTTACACAACCATATGAATTCACGGACAATAGGCATTTTCTATATAGTGTGGGCATGTGCGGTCTGCAAAATGCGGAGCGCACACGGCCGGTATCCATGTTTTCCGGTCTTATTGTCGTGTGAATGTAGCCTTTTTTAAAGTGGTTATGAAATGTCTAAAACATGCCCGGGCCCCCCATATAGATTACCCCGCTCCCCGGCACCTGCGTCACTCCTGATCCCTGCATGGCCGTTGCTACTTCTCCCAGTTGTGCGGATCAAAACGGCGACGGGGGAAGCAGCCATTAGCAGGCCGTGGCGGGGACGAGCCTCCCTGGCATTGCGGGTGATGCTAGGACAAGTTGTAGTTTTTAATGGTGACATTCATTAAAGGGGCTGTCCGCTTTATTTACTGTATATTTATAATCTATCCTCAGGATAGGTCTTCAATATCAGATCAGCGGGGGGTGGACACCCGACACCCCCTCCGATCAGCTGTTTGTAAAGAAGGCTGCGCTCCTGCGTGCGCGGCCTTCTCCTCACTTTCATCATCTCCATGATGTGCAAGCGGCCATCTAGCAACCCATGTCCTCAGCTCTATACACAAAATCCTGGTGACGGTTTCCCTTTAAGCTGTCCCATTCACTTCAATAGGACGGCTCTTACCTGTACACGGGTTTGCGATGGCGAGAAGGCCGCACTCACACCCTTATCTTCAAACGGCCAGGAGTCGGACCCTGTCCGATCTGATATTGATGATCTATCCTAAGGAGAGGTGATAAATATAAAAAAGCGGAAAAAACAGCAATACTGCCACTGAGTTTTTACCTTCTAAATTTTGCTGTGTTAATTTTTCAGCATAAATAACATGATAACTTTATTCTCTGGTCACTACGATTACAGCTATGCCAAATAAATATATATGGTTTACGTTTTACTACTTTTACACAATAAAAACCCTTTTTAAAAAAGAAAAAGAAAATCTTTTTGCATCTCTGCTTCCCAAGATCCATAACTTGTAGTTTTCATTGGTACTGTATAATCTTGCATACATAACACTTTTTAACCACTTTATTCTATTTTTTTGTGGTGAATAAGCAAAAAACAGCAATTCTGGCATTGTTTTTTTGCTTGTTTTTTTACGGTGTTCACATTGGGGATAAATTATGTGATAATTGTCTAGTGTGCAGTGTTTCAGATGCAGCAATACCAAATATGTGGAAGGGTATTTTTGCAATTTTTCCATTGAAAAGCATTTTTTCTATGGAAAAAGGAAAATTTTTTACTTTAACAGTTTTTTTTAAAACTATTTACTAGTCCCCCAGGGGACAGTGACAGCTTGGACCACTTTTATAATACGAGGGATGTTCAGTAAGTTATCTACCTGAATATGAAAACAACATTTTTGGAGAAAATTGAACATACTACTTTTCAATGTAGTCCCCCGTGACTTCAGCAGTTATTCCACTTCGCCTCCAGTGATCGGATGCCTTCAGAATAGGAGACTTCTTGCTTCTGCAGGAACCCCGTCACCGCCTCTGACTGCATTATCATCAGGAAATCGTTTCCCACTCAGAAATTTCTTCAGGTTCCGAAAGAAAAAGTAATGACTGGGAACCGGGTCTGGTCTGTAGGGTGGATGGTCAAGCTCCATGAAACCGCGTTCCCTGACAGCAGCTTATGATTTGCGAGACTTGTGAGCTGGCGCATTGTCGTGAAGCAGCAACACCTGTGGTGTTTCTCTTAGATTGCCTCATGTAATGCCTTCTTGTGTGGCATGAATTCTAGTAATAAAATGCCTTCTGTATCCCAAAAAACTGCTGCATGATCTTTCCAGCTGACTGCTTCTTTGGAGTTGGTGACCCTTGTGCTTCCATTGCACGGACTCTTGTTTGGTCTCAGTATCATGTGGTGGACCCATGTTTCTTCACCAGTAATTATTCAAGAATAGTGGAAGTCTCCTGGATTTTCTCTAAGCATGTCTAAGTTCTCTTGGCTAAATTGCTGGCAACAAGTTTTTTGCTCAGGCGTCAATATTCGTGGCACCAACCGGGAAGTGACTTTTGACATCATCAAAACATGATGAATGATACTGGAACCTGTGCCAACTGGCGCTTGATTCATGAGCTATAACACTAACTTTGACCCGACTTCCATGGCCTCCACTTTCTGACACATTTCCTGGTGTCATGGTAGCTATTGACTGCAGCACTTAAAGGGCTATTCCTAGCTTAGACAATGGCGGCATATCGCTAGGATATGTCCCCATTGTCTGATAGCTGCGAGTCCCACCTCTGAGACCCACACCTATCTCTAAAACGAAGTCTAAAACTAAGCCGGCAAAGTGGTGACCAGCAGTGCCGGGTCTGGCCACCACCAATCGTTCCTAATGGCTCGCAGAAAATAGCTGACGGGTGCTCGGCTATTTTTGGAATCCCCATTGAAATTAATAGAGGACAGCCCTGCATGCGCGGTGCACCCTCCTATACTTTCCTGACTAGGTTTACAAGATAGATGCACCTATCAGACAATGGGGGCATATCATAGCGATATCCCCACATTGTCTGAGATGGGAATACCCCTTTAGAGGGGTTCTCTCACTTCAGCAAATGGTATTTATCATGTAGAGGAAGTTAATACAAGGCACTTACTAATTTAGTGTTATTATCCATATTGCCTCCTTTGCTGGCAACAACCACCCTGTAATCCAGCAGCGGTGGCCGTGCTTGCACATTATAGGAAAAAGTGCTGGCCTATGCATACTCCCACAGTCCTGGCCACCAGAGAGGACGGCACATTTTCCTATAGTGTGCTGGACTCCTGCTGTTTGCTGCATGGGCTACACATGCAACGCTAAGAATAGGCCGCCATGAAATGGAACAGCATAAGACCCATTAGCGACTGCTATAGAAAGGTGTATTGACAGTCACTTATGGATTAAACAAACAAAAAAGTTATACTTTGGTCTCATCCGTCCACAGAACATTGTTCTAATAGCCTTCTGGCTTGTCCAGGTGATCTTTACAAACTGCAGACGGGCAGCAATGCTTTTTTTTTTTGGAGAGTTGAGGCTTTCTTCTTGCAGTCCTGCCATGCACACCATTGTTGTTCCTTCTGATGATGGAACATTAACATTAGCTAATGTGAGAAAGGTCTTTAGTTGCTTACAGGTTACCCTGGGTTTCTTTATGACCTTGTGGACTATTACATGTCTTGCTCTTGGCTTGATCTTTGTTGGTAGACCACTCCTGGGTAGGGTAATAATGGTCTTAAATTTCCTCCATTTGTACGCAATCTGTCTGAATGTGGATTGGTGGAGTCCAGACTCTTTAGAGCTGGTTTTGTAACCTTTTCCAGCCTGATGAGCATCAGCAACTCATTTTCTGAGATCCTCTGAAATCTCCTTTGTTTTTGCCATGATGCACTTCCACAAACATGTACTGTGATAAATCCTTGTTCTTTACGCTCACACCTGATTGTCATCCCATTGACTGAAAACACCTTACTTTTATTTCACCTTCAAATTATCTGCTGAACCTAAAGGTTCACATACTTACCACTCACAGACACGTGATATTAGATAATATTACTTAACAAATAAATGACCAAGTTTAATATTTGTGACTCATTTGTTTGGTTCTTTATCTAATTTTCGGAAAATCTGAACTAGGTCAAAGTTATGTAGAAATATAGAATATTCTGAAGGTTTCACAAACTTTGAAGCACCACAATATATATATATATATATATATATATATATATATGTATGTATGTACAGGGGTGTTGTATCAGAGATACTTCCTCATCAGTTTCGGACTACAGGCATCCGGTGGTCGTACATGAAGCCTCCACTTTACCACCATCTATAGACTTTCTACAGTGTGTAACCTTAACTCCAAAGCTATTGTGGGTCACTGTAGATTTAGGGTTAGGGTTACATGGTAAGCTAAAACCGGGGATGGGGAAGACTATTAAAGTGAGATATAATTAGATGTAGAGTTGTAAAGGCTATACCTACCAGCTTCATATATTTCATATATGTTTAGTCTTTGTGCTGAACCAAAGTTTATGGTGCCCCCAAACAGACCATCAAGAGGAAGTGATGACCAACACTGAGATCTGGCCGCCTTCTATCACCAGTCCTTCATCTGTAATGTCCTAGCAGCACCAATTTTGATGTCTATGAAGATAAAAACAATATTCTACAGAAATCACAGCGGTGTATTAAGAAATGTATAGGTGGTCCTACGTCTTAAGTTCATATTTGGCCAATACAGCCGAGCAGCCCTCATTACAGTTCCATTTACACATCGTATAAGGGGCCACATGTGTTGCTAAACACTGACATTTTGTTTTATGATGCCCCCGAGGCTTTAGGCCAGCCAGATAAAACAAACGGTGGAGGGCCTTCACTAAAGATTGTGTTTCACATACAAGTCTTACTACAAGTTGGAGGAAGATGGGACCAATTTATTGAAAAGTGAAAGGACAGAAACTGAAATGTACACCCGCTATGGGTGGGCATAGGTTTCAGTTATAACTGGGACAGTTTTCTGGTGTAAATTATTGTACATGTTTTGGGCCACGATCTACCAGCCCCCCCCCCCCCCCCCCCCCCCCACACACTAAGCTTCTGCTACTTTTAAAGAAAGTGTCGAGAGTGTCGTAGAAACACAAAAAGTTGTGAATTTTTACACAAAATGTCATTTGCACAAATCTGCTGTACATGACCCCAAGTGCCTATATTCTGCAGAGGGGTTCACAGGACAAAAGTGTGTTGTAATCTGTTTGATTATTATCAGATTTTCCTCCATTCCAAACATATGGCTATATCACAGAATTTTTGTTTTAGGTATCACTGTGCTGTGCGGCCAGTGCAGATCGCTCCTCACATGAGATATATCCGTAGCTCTAAGTTTCCCATTCATCTGCCAGGTATTGCAGCCTCCTCGGCAGTAAAGCCTCATGGTCATGTCTTGGAGTGTCTTACAAATGTAAGTAGGATTTAAAGAATCTCTGTGTGGGAGACAGACATTCCCAGCTCGGCCTGTGTTTGCTCAGCAAGTGTCTCTTGACCTTTCTGTGCTCAGAGCCCTGTTATTGTGATGTCTAGAGCAGGACTTTACACTTGCCTTGTGTTTGAGAGACAATAGGGCAAGTTTTAGGGCAATTTCAATTCCAGGGCAGGACAACATTTCCGAAGAAACTTCACCAAATGTACTAAAGTGAAGCACGTTATTATTATTATTATTATTCATTATCAAAGCGCCATTCATTCCATAGCGCTGTACATATGATAAGCGGTGCACATACATAATACAGACAATTGCACTAATTATAAACAAGACGAGTTACAGACTGGTACAGAAGGAGAGAGGGCCCTGCCCGTGAGGGCTTACAATCTACATGGTATGGGAGAAGGACACAGTAGGTGCGGGTGAAGCTGTTCATGGCGGTATAGAGGCAGCAGGGTCACGGGTTGTAGGCTTATCTGAAGAGGTGGGTTTTCAGGTTTCTTTTGAAGGATTCCACTGTAGGTGAGAGTCTGATATGTTGGGATAGCGAGTTCCAGAGTATGGGGGATGCACGGGAGAAATCTTGGAGGCGATTGTGGGAAGAGGTGATAAGAGGCGAGAAGGAGGTCTTGTGAGGATCGGAGATTGCATGTGGGGATGTATCGGGAAAGTAGCTCAGAGATGTAGGGAGGGGACAGGTCATGGAAGCCTTGTATGTATTTGTTAGTATTTTGAACTGAATTCCCTGGGCAATGGGGAGCCAGTGAAGGGATTGGCAGAGGGGAGAGGCAGAGGAGTAATAGGGTGAGAGTTGGATTAGTCGGGCAGCAGAGTTGAGGATAGATTGGAGGGGTGCGAGGGTGCTGGATGGAAGGCCATAGAGGAGGATGTTGCAGTAGTCTAGGCGGGAGATAATGAGGGCATGTACAAGCATTTTCACAGATTCAAAGTTAAGGAAAGCGCGGATGTGGGAGATGTTTTTGAGTTGGAGGCGGCAGGTGGTGGAAAGGGCTTGGATGTGCGGTCGGAAGGAGAGAGCAGAATCCAAGGTCACTCCAAGGAAGCGGACTTGGTTGACCGGGGAGAGAGTGTGCAGCCATTGATCGTGACAGATAGGTCTGTTGGGGAATTGAGCAAGATGGGGGAAAGATGATGAATTCTGTTTTATCCATGTTAAGTTTTAGAAAGTGAAAGGCGAAGAAGGAGGATATGGAAGATAGACATTGTGGGATTCTGGATAGTAAGGTGGTAATGTCTGGACCAGAGAGGTAGATTTGTGTGTCATCAGCATAAGAGTGATACTAAAAGCCATGGGACTCTATGAGATGTCTCAGGCCAACATAATCTATTCGGTGCAACTCACAACCTACCAGATAGTCATTATGGCGGCTGCATACCTAGCTCAGGAATTTGAGTAAAAAAAAAAATGGTGCAAATTCATAAAAAAAAATCATTTGAACCTTTTAGATGAATCTTTTTTTTTGTCACAGAACATCAATCTTCATCTGATAAACGTGGTCTGTGAGGGCAGGCAAATATCATGGGGAGATATTTTGTTCTCATGGATGACCATGGAGGAAGGTCGCTGTGCACTTCTACAATGGGATCATTGTCCGGATCACAATGCATGATTTCATGTTACATTTATATGATACAAGACATAGAAGGCAGCAGCCGGAGAATTTATGTCTGTACAAGTATTTCTCAAGGTTTTATAATTGTCTTTATAGAGAGTAGATTTAGAAATGTGCTGGTACTGAAGCGTTTGCTACCTTCAATAATTCATCCAGACTTTAATATTAGCCGTGGATTCACAAAATACACTGCGTATACGGTATTTATTGCAAATACGCTGATGTGAAAGAGGCCACAGTGTGAAGGTGCTGTAGCCATTCATTAAGAGCATGCCATATTTTCTGTGTGAGGACAGTTTGCATTCGCTGCAGCTGCAAAAAATGCTAATACTTTGGATTTATAGCCTTCCATTGTTGACCCGGAGACACATGGGAATGAGGCCCTGTGCTCCAGAAAAGTGCCATCAAATGACATTGCTCTTACTATAATATACACCAGAAACCGCTGATGAATGTAGCGCAAATCTACACCAGCTCATCTGCCGAAGACTGCCAGAAAGATGCACCTGTGTAACAGACTTTTAGTAAGAATGATGTATGAAATGCAAGGACCCTGTTATCACAATCAGTGGGGTCCCAGCGGGCGGACCGCCACCCCCAATCCCCTATGCAGTGGAACAGCACTTCTTAGATACAGAAGGCGTATGATTACAGGATCAGACAGGGCTTGTTTGTATTGCATTTTGGAGCCATGTCCATTATAATAATATCATGGCGCTGTATACATGTAGTCATGCGGTGCTGCTGACACATTGGTAGAGGCGTCACAGCAGTGAGGAGACACTCGCCATATAATGGAGGCTTGCTTCTACCCCTACATTCATTTGCTAAGCACTGGTGGCTGTTCTGTCTCCGTCCTGACAGCCCTTATCTCTGCTTCTCCCTGGTCTCGTGGGGCGATGTGATAACACTGCCATATAAACACCTAGATAGCAGTAGTAGAAATTCCTGGCTATTTCTGTCCTCTGTACCTAATGACAGAGATGCCAGGACCAACCCTGAAGTAGGGCACTGCTGAATCTGGCATCTCAAGGACGGCCAACTCTGTTTACGTGCAACCATGCTGGTGGCACCTGGAGATTGTCACACAAGGTAAGGAGGGCGCCAACGCATTGCTGAACTGGGCTCAAGGTCACCAGTGTTCTGGAAAATCATTATCCTGGGAAGCCAGTCCGGGCCGGCTGATGGATCTCAGCCAGATCCCAGCTCTGTCTATTCCAGCTCCAGAACTGGCAGTGTTAGGGTTCAGCGGAGAGATGGCATATGGAATTCAGCTGCTGCCAGGGACGGATTCCTGCAGGGCCAGGGGGTTTTCAAGGAGCTGGAATGGGCAGAATTCACTGCCTGGCACAATGTCAGAATATTTTTTGGCGTAAAGGTTGAAGTTCTGTTATTCAAGTCTCTAAATGTATTGTGTCCTTAATGGAAACAAACAGCAGGAAGTGCAAGATTGTCTTTATCCGCTTACTTCATCGCCTTCCGAATTTACATCTTATTTACTTCTGTCCCCAGGTCCGCTCCTCATTACAGCTAGAGCTCCATCAAATTATAAAACCTACGATAATAATTTACCAGCCATTAATAATAATGTAATAATTATAATCATTTACTGTCCATTTATAATAATATAATACAAAATAATAATCATTTACCGGCCATTTATAACAATCTAGTAGATATGATTTTGTAATACACATGATGTAAATGATATGTATCACTGGAAGGTCAGTAACGGATGCTGTGTACAGCAGGCATGCTTAACCTGCGGCCCTCCAGCTGTTGTAAAACTACAACTCCCATCATGCTCGGCTGTAGGCTGATAGCTGTAGGCTTTCCAGGCATGCTGGGAGTTGTAGTTTTGCAACAGCTGCAGGGCCGCAGTTGTAGAGGACTCCTCTGGCACAGCCCTAAGCTGGCGCCGGCCTCTCCATAACCGCGGTGCATCCAGCGCCACTTCTAAATCTACGCCAGCTTCCTTGCTGTGTTACATTTAGACCATTTTCTATGCCTGACTGAGAGGAGCCTGCCGGGCCGTCCTCTTCCCTGCCTACCCCATCCCCACAATTGTAGACCTGCAGCTCTGACGTATGATGCGCCTTGTAACACTTGAACGGCGCCATTTTCTGTATGCAGAAGACGTGTGTGATAGCTAATATGATCTCCCATAAGTAGGTTACGTATCTCCATTACTTTACCAGATGCTGAGGTGTGAAATATCTTGTGTCCGGCATCACTGGGTCCTGATGAAGTGATGGATTAAACCCAGTTTTCTTGCCAGTTGTTAGGCAGTCACTTCCATCTTTCTGGCTGTTCCTCCAGATTGCCCCATCTACCTTCCCTGTGTGGATTAGGTGGATTTTGGAAGTCTGGACCAAAAACAATGAATGGTTCTATTTACTGACAGGGAGCAGAGGTACTTAAAATGGTGAGCAACTGACACACAAAGTCCATTATACAATATTCTGTTCTATTAAATGTTCGGACCCTTTAGGAAAGTTGCAATTTGCCTAATTTTGTACAAGGTGTTTCCTTGACCTCTTGGTTCCCCCTCAGTGACTGAATGACGCTTTCTATTATTCAGGCCTCGTTTCTTAATAGACACGATTCGGGGATAGGATCTCTCCGTGGGGATAGCTGCCGTATATCTGATGGCATTAGAGGCAGAGATTGTTCAGAGCTCGTTTGCATCCCTTCTTCCTTCAATAGACAGGACGGCAGAAGCAATGGGATCCCAGCTATGAAATGTAATGGGTCCTACACATACAGATGTAGCAGGGTTAACACTCATGCTGTATGAGACGTGGTATTTAAACTAAATGCAACTGAATGCGTTAAGCAATTGCTTTTCAATGGCTTTTGTTTCAAGATAACGCGATGAGTTTAGAAATTTGAGTTAAGAGTGTGCGTGTTACCTCTGCTACATCTGTACATCCCGCTGCTTATGAGACTGGGCAGCGACGGTCATTCTGCCTGATCTGGGCTCGCATTCTCATCGCTGAGCGGGCCAGCGCTTTCCCTAAAAGGTTATGCTGCATGTGGCGTCAGGTGGAGGCGTCAGGCGTAGGGAATAGTTTTCTCAGTGATTTTAGTAAGCCTCCGATCTGAGGTGGCAGTGACAGATTTATCCAAAGATGTGAGTTGTTTTACGGTAAGATCATTATCGTATTATCCGCCTGTGACATCTCACAAGCTCCGAATTATACTGCTCTTACATGCAGCGTTTCATGTGAAGACTGAGCGATTTATTGTTTCTCAAGAATTCTGAACGGGAGCGATCATCTACTCCCTGCTAGGAGGAGAGCTTAGCCGTAATCAGGAGAACGACAGCTCCGGAGCTTAGAAGAACCTGATACAGAAGAGAGGAAGAGTGTACAATAAATGGCAGACATGACAGAACGAGAACTGTGCGGATTACAGCTACGGCTGTGGGGCCAAATTAAAATGGTATCTGTCAGTTTTGGAGGCTTTTTTCTGTAAATCTACAAAGTGTCAGTATAAAAAAGTACCGATTGTATAGAACAACTGAATATATAACCGGTAATTCTATAGAGAACCAATCTCCTCCCCTGACATGTAATAACCATTCTGGAGCATCTTTTCTTCTAAGGGCTCGTTCACACGACTGTTGGTGTCCCATGCCCTGAACTGCAGATTGCGGCCCTCAATGCACGGGCCCCTTCCGTGGGGCAGGAGCAAGTTCTATCTTTTTGCGGTGCGGAGGCATGGAACGGAACCCCAGAAAGCACTCTGTAATGTTACGTTCCATGCTTCCGTTCCACATCTCCCGATTTGCGGACCCATTGAAATGAATGGGTCCGCATCCGTGATGCGGAATGACAACGGAACGATGCCTGTGTATTGCGGATCTGCAAATGCAGTCCGCAATACGGGAACGGGACACCAACGGACCTGTGAATGAGCCCTAACTCTGCGCTGTTCCTCTTTCATTCCTCTGAGAAAGCAATGAATAAATCCTAAGAGTAGTAAGTTTTTACTAAGTATTTATGTAAGTATTTACTAAGTATTTACTAAAACAGACAACAGAACCGTCATTAAGCTGTAGGGTTCGGCCCATGCTGCAGCTTCGGATCGCTATACGTTTTTTTCTTTACATACAGGTCAGGCTGGACCGCACTAAGACATTAGAACTGTGTGGCTGAATGATATTCTGCACAATTATTCATAAAAATTGCTGGTTCGTTAAGCATTTGTGGCAGCCATTGCTGGGCCAGTTTTAGGCTGGGTTCACATGTGACTGATGTGGATTTGCCGTTATGAATTTTCGCGTGGAGAATCTGCAGCATTGCACAGTACCAGCGAAGTAGATGTGAACTTCTGAATGGTCATCCACGCGCTGCGTAAAAAAAAAAAATGCAGCAGAAAAGGGTGCGGTATTACTTATATAACAATTTATGGATTTATGGATATCACCCTGTCCAGTGGAGAGGGGGAGACTGGTTGGTTTTTCCGCTGCAAAAACGGCATGTAAAGCATGTAAGCTTTGCTTGGCTCTTTGCTGAGGATAGGTCATCAGTAGCAGATCGGCCGGGGTCTGGCTCCTGGCATGAGGTCAGGACTTCAGGCAGTCTGTGCCAACAAAGGGTTTTCAACCAAGTATTAGAAATTAACATTTTATTTAGGCCCCTTTCACACGAGCGAGTATTCCGCGCGGGTTCGATGCGTGAGTTGAACGCATTGCACCCGCACTGAATCCTGACCCATTCATTTCTATGGGGCTGTTCACATGAGCGGTGATTTTCACGCATCACTTATGCGTTGCGTGAAAATCGCAGCATGCTCCTCTTTGTGCGTTGCGGTGCGATAATCCACGCAACGCAGGCCCCATAGAAGTGAATGGGGTTGCGTGAAAATCGCAAGCATCCGCAAGCAAGTGCGGATGCGGTGCGATTTTCATGCATGGGTTCTAGGTGACAGTCTATTCACTGTATTATTTTCCCTTATAACATGGTTATAAGGGAAAATAATAGCATTCTGACTACAGAATGCATAGTATAATAGTGCTGGAAGGGTTAAAAAAATAAAAAAGTTAACTCACCTTATCCTCTTGTTCGCGTAGTTCGTTCCCGTTCTGCTAGCTGTGGGCTTGGGCTAAAGGACCTTTGATGACGTCAGATCACATGCTCATTCACCGTGGTGATGGAGCATGTGATCTGACGTCACCACAGGTCATTCAGCCCAAGCCCACAGCTAGCAGAACGGGAACGAACTACGCGAACAAGAGGATAAGGTGAGTTAACTTTTTTATTTTTTTAACCCTTCCAGCACTATTATACTATGCATTCTGTAGTCAGAATGCTATTATTTTCCCTTATAACCATGTTATAAGGGAAAATAATACAAACTTCAGAACATCAATCCCAAGCCCGAACTTCTGTGAAGAAGTTCGGGTTTGGGTACCAAACATGCGCGATTTTTCTCACGCGAGTGCAAAACGCATGACAATGTTTTGCACTCGCGCGGGAAAATTGCGCATTTTCCCGCAACGCACCCGGCTCTTATCCGGGCAAAAAACATGACGCCCGTGTGAAAGAGGCCTTACAATTATTTAACTTGTCCAATTACTTTTGAGTTTAAAAAATGCTTTTGTTCCTCACATTTTTATGCCATCATTCTGTTCAACCCACTGAATTACAGCTGAAAGTCTGAACTTCAACTGCATCTGAACTGTGTCCAAAATCCATTGTGATAATGTACAGGACAAAGATTAGAAAAATGTTGTCTCTGTCCAAGTATATATGGACCTGACTGTATGTGGCAAATCCGCAGCACCTCGTGTCACACATGCAGAATCTGTTGCAGAATTGTGGCAAATACCAAAGCGGAACAATATCTGCTGTGCATTGACTTATCGGTGGACACAGAATCTGGAGTGAAATATCTGTGCAGAGCCCGAGCATACACCGAGGTGGCGGCATGCAAACACGTGTATTGCGGCATTAACTGCTTTCAGCTTCTCGTCTGACTAGATTGCACAGCGCGGACACTTGTCAGAGCCGCAGGGTTATATTTCAAAGTGCTCTAATTAGCAGAGAAATGTATGTAACCCCAACAGTATAAGTGATCTGATGTTATATATAACATGACCACGGTGTAATCTTATGATTTATGAACTTGTCTGCAGCAGCCAGTAGCTGGTCCTGTATATACGGTCTGCGGTAAGCCCAGTCATCGGGCTGCTGTGCAATTAAGATGCTTGTGACTAAAGAAGCTATTGCCCTGTGACTGTCAGAATAGGAAGCATGAACCTCCCATGGGGAACACAAGAAAACACCAAGTTCCAGTGATAGAGTCCAGGCCGGCTCCACTGGCTGCAGCTGTTCCCACAGCGGATGAGGGGAAGGGACATTCCTGCTCCCCTCTCCTGATAATCTGAAAATCTTCCCTTTAAGGTTGGCTTGCAGCAGGCCTGCAAATCCTGAATGGCAGACAAGCCTCTGTTCCATTCCACCGAGGTTATGTGAATGGCTGGAGATCAGTCTGCAACGCCATGCATCTTACATATGTTAACCAGCGCCGGAAAAGAGAATAATATCCAAAGCACAGGTCTTCAGTATCTGATCGGTGGGGGTCTGATGCCTGGTGCCCCATGATCAGCTATTTGAAGAGGTTGTGGTGATCCGGTGAGTGCTGCAGCCACCTTGCAGCTTACCAAGCACAGCGCCATCCACTGCATAGTGGCTGTGCTTGGTATTGCAGCTCAGCCACATTCACTTGAAGGCCATGTGACCGATGAACATGACATCACTGGCCTGGGAAGTGACCATAGCACTCACCAGAGCACTGCGGCCTGTTCAAGTAGCTGATTGGCGGGGGGCACGAGGAGTCCAAACCCCACTGATCACCCATTGATGACCTATCCGGAGGATTCATCAGGAAAACACCTCTACTAGTCAGCCCAGGGTATGATCATAGGCTTGGGGTAATTGTATGTAACTTGTCTAAATCGTACTACCCTTAAAGGGTTTGTCTCAATTCAGCAAATGGCATTTATTAGGCAAAGTTAATACAAGGCACTTACTAATGTGTTGTGATTCTCCATATTGCCTCCTTTGCTGGCTGGATTCATTTTTCCGTCACATTATACACTGCTTGTTTCCATGGTTACGACCACCCTGCAATCCAGCTGTGCTGGTCGTGCTTGCACACTATAGGAAACAGCGCCGGCCTCTCTGGTGGTCGGGACCGTGGGAGCGCATAGGCACACATGCAAATCAGCTCCCGTCCAGGCCACCTGGTATCTGCTCTGCCCCGGTGGCCGTAACCCCTGGATATGAGCCATGTATAATATGACGGAAAAATTAGTCCGGCCAGCAAAGGAGGCAATATGGAGAATACATTAGTAAGTGCCTTGTAGCAACTTTCTCTACATCATAAATGCCATTTGCTGAAGTGAGAGATCCCCTTTAAAACAGTGAGAAACACTGATCAAATATCCTCTGTCAGCTACATACATCAGCAGCACAGATCTCTCTCTCTCTCTCTTTGGTCCTGATAGTTTGTTACAATGTATCAGTGCAGAAAAAATGTATCAGCAAAGAGTCAAGGTTGTACAGAGACTGGATACAACTATAACAAACTCAGTTATGAGAAATATTAGAAGTTTCCATCCTCTGGGCATAAATAGCTGTCATTTACTGCAAGCAAGCAGAGATCTTGAGGTACTGAAACACAGCTGTGTTATACAGGAGATACTTGCCTTTAATGGGTCAGGATCAAAGGTAGCTCCGTTCCATACGGGCATCAAGGAGGTTAGATAAAGTGGGTGGTCTCCCTCTGCCATCTGTTTGGGCCCCACTGCGACACAACTGCAGGGCTCCGAATGGTTCATTGCAGTCCAGGGGCCAAATGATGGCCCCCCCCAGTCCTGCCACCTTAGTGCTCTTACTGACCTGACCAGAAGCAAAGAATAGTATATCAGTAAAAGCACAATATACTGCAATACAAAAAAATAAAAAACACTTTAGAAAGTTTTACAAAAAAATATTTAAAACCCCCCACAAATATTAAAATGTTTTTTAAAATGTCAATTTACTATCTAAAAAAATACAGTATATATTATACCAAATATATTGGTGATTTGGTGCAATGTCATGACTACTGTACTGTATATAAACCGGACTGACCCACAGTATAAACTTCACAGTGAACCCCGTAAGAATGAAAAAGCCAAAAAATGATGGTTTAGCTGCCCCTTTTCGTTCTATTATAACCCACAATAGTTTTTTTAAGGTTCCTCAGTACATTATGTGGAACATTAAACGCCATTAAAACTTGTTGTGCAAAAAAATAAGGTGTCATGTGACAATGTTCATGGAAAAATTGAAAAGTTCTGTTTCTTGGAAGGCAGAGAGGAAAAATGTAAAGTCCCTGGTTTTGTTGTTAAAACAATTTTGGTTGTTATGCGGATGATTACTGTAATATCATGGACAGAACAATCAGTGCTCAACTGCCGACGAATGCGACACTCAATTCCATCAAAGCTCTAAGTCCAATCAATTCTACAAAAAATCTCCGTCCCACATGTATAAGGCCCCTTGCAGACGAGCGTTCCTCCCGCAGCGAATCCGCATCGCAGCACCCGGCCTGACCACCCATCGCTGCTGGGAGTCACATAGCATTACATTGATTTATGATGCTATATAACCCTTACAGTTCTGGAATGTACTGGATAACACTGGCAGCATTATGCCAGTGTTATCCAGTACATTCCAGAACTTTAAGGGTTACATAGCATCATAAATCAATGTAATGCTATGTGACTCCCGGCAGCGATCGGTGGTCAGGCCGGGTGCTGCGATGCGGATTCGCTGCGGGAGGAACGCTCATCTGCAAAGGGCCTGAGGCCACATGCACAGTTTGAACGGTGCACATTCTGAAATCATGGAGTCTGTGTTCCCTTAGAACGGCAGGTTTGGCTGACAGTCTAATGTATGTAGGGGCGGAGGCCCTTAAAGTGGGACCATGTTGTAGGTGGGTCCAAATAACCAGAAGGCAGGGCCAACACATGTAGGTGTGTAGAACAAAATACCGTCCCAGCAGAACCAAAAACCACAGTGCAGCACAAAATACTGCCCCAGCAGAACCAAACATGGATGTGTATGGGGGAGTTGGGAAACATAACTGTCCGCTGTATAGCCGCCTTAAAGGCTATGTACACGTTCGGAGGCAAATTTTTTATGACTGCATTTTACTCATTTTGGGCTAAAAATTTTTTTTTCAATTGGTCTTTATTAAAAATATTGAGCCGTTCTGTCACAAAGGGTTAACTGTTTGTCTAGCTATGTGAATAGTTCTTTTTACTTTCACTTTGTGCACAACCCTTATCTCTAATTTACAAAGAGGTCATAAACACTTATTTAAGCCACATTCTTATCAGTAAGATAAGAACTGATCTGTAATGAATGTTTATAAGGTCAGAGAGCAGATATAAGAGAGAAAATTCAGATCCCTCTATTAGAGCATCTCAGCTCTGGACAGAAAAAAGGGTTCTATATTTGTACTATAAAGACCAATTTAAAAAATTATTTTTTCGCTCAAAATGAATACAATGCAATCATTAAAAAATTGCCTCCAATGGTGCTAATAGTAAGAAAAACGAGCCCGCACTGACATAAAAAAGATACAAAGAATATAATGAACACAACCGGTACTTGCCGTTGGTGGTGTAGTATAAGTCCTGTTCCGATTGTCAATTTCAGTTTCAGAGAGAGGTAGGAGATGGTACAATCTCCAGCTTCCTCCTTACCAAGTGCGCGGTTCCGGCCGGTAGCTCGTGCGAATGAGGAGAAGCCCTGCCGCTGTTCACAGGAGGACGGGCCTTCAGTGGGATGTCACACGCTCGTTCCTACGGATGCCTCCTAAGTCCACACTTCCAACGCGTTTTCAGAATATTCGGATTCCTTCATCAGGGATGAATGTTATTCTTACTGCTTGAAGTTTTATAGGAGTCCGTCTCCATAGTAACCAGCCCTTTAAAGTAGGAAACTAATATTCTAATATGAGCCTCCCATGATCACTTTCAATATCTCCTATTATATTCACAACCTAAATCAATATATATTGTCCATCGCTATATAGTATGTTTATTGTAAAACCAAATAGAATATAAATCTAATATATAGAGTGTATGTATGCGTGTGTGTCCGCTAAAGGAATCGGCACCGTTGCATTTACAATCACGACATTTGGCACACAGGTACATCATTTCGGGTCTCATTTCTCTAGGGCGTACCGTTCCTGAAATATTCCCAAAAAATGCAAATATGGCATATCACATGACCTACATTAGCCAATAGAATCCTGCAGGTCTTTCTCTTCATATCCCAAATGCCATACACACAGTCACATGTCCCTTATCAGCCAATAGAAGTTTGCAGGTCCTTAGTCTCCACATACACACAGTTTTACACCAGGATTCCAGAACAACCCAGCCATTTTTCTTCACTGCTGCAGGTCAGCTTTAAAGGGGCAGGGCGCGGTGGATGTCACTGTTAGGGTCCATTCACACGTCCTGTTTTTTTTCATCCTGAAAAACGGTCCGTTTTTTGCGGATCCGTTGTTCCTGAAAATGTTTCCGTATGTCATCCGTATGTCATCCGTTTTTTGCGGATCCGCAAAAAACGGAAACATGTATACATTTCAATAATCAAATAAAGTTGTTTGGATTTCTTTGAAAAAAAATTGAAAAAAAAATATAAAAAAAAAATTTGTTATGTGTTTCCAGGAACGGAATCCGCAAAAAACGGATGACATACGGAATGACATCCGAATGTCATCCGTTTTTTGCGGATCCATTGACTTTGTATTGTACCAGGATCCGATTTTTCAGGACAAGAATAGGACATGTTTTATATTTAAACGGACATGCGGAACGGAACAACGGAAACGGACAGCACACATTGTGCTGTCCGATTTTTTCCAGGACCCATTGAAAATGAATGGGTCCAGATCTGGTCCTGATCTGTTCCTGAAAAAACGGAACAGATCAGGAAAGAAAAAACGGACGTGTGAATGGACCCTTAAGGGAGCGGGGTGCTGTGGAAGTCACAGTTCAGGGGGCAGGTAGGGTGACCATTCAGGCCACCCTCAAAAGGCAGACTTAAAAACCCCACCCCCAGGTCCCATTAAGCCATGCCCTGATCCAGTTAGGCCACGCCCTATCCCACTCTGCAGCCAACAGGGACTAAAAAAATAAAGGTTAAAATCAACTTCTGTGAGCTGCAGGGGTGGCAGGGAGGATGACTTTCTCCCTGCAGCTCACACTCAGACAGCACAGTGCTGCTGTCTGAGAGTGAGCTGTTCAAAAGAACATCCCTGTGCAGGGCCTGGACAGAGGACAGGGAGTCTGAAAGCCGGACTGTCTGGGCTAAAACTGGACCTCTGGCCACCCTAGGGGTGGGCGTTGTGGAGGTCTCTGTTAAAAGGACAGGGAACTGTGGAGGTCACAGTTAAGGGGACGGTCCGCTATGGAGGTCAGTGTTAAGGGCGGGGTACTGTAGAGGTCACTGTTAAGGGAGCGGGGTGTTGTGGAGGTCACATTTTAATGAAACAGAGCTCTGTAGAGGTCACTGTTAAGGAGGCAGTTTATTGTGGAAATCACTGTTAACGAGACGGGGTACTGTGGAGGTCACTAATAAAACGGCGGCCGTTGAGGAGGTCACTGTTAAAGGGGAGGGCACTGTGGATGTTACTGTTAAGGGGCAGGCTGCTGTGGAGGTCACTGTTAAAGGGGCAGGGTACTGTAGATGTCACTGGTATAGTGGATACTGTCGATATCATTTAACAACACACAAACAATAAATGAAATAGATGAAATATACCCGAGCAAAGCCAAGTCCTTCTGATAGTATAATTATAATTACCCAAGCCTTTTTATTGGAAATCTTACTGTCATATTTCTACCAGATTTTTCTTCCTTATTATATATTATTAAATCCACTTCTATACTTAAATAATATATATATTCACTAAATAGCAAATAATTTTAACTCCTAGTTCAGTCCCATAGGTTCAAGACTATAAATCCATTTACTCTCATTTCTAGACATGAGTTTGATATATTCTCCCCCTCTTGGATCTGGTTTTACTCGTTCAATACCCCCGAATGTGGAACCCCCAAAATTCCCTCCATGTTTTTCTCTATTAAGGTCGTTAGAGTGGACGACCATCAATTTTTTTAAAATTAATATTCCTTATATGCGCCCCTATTCTAATTTGCAATGTTCGTTTTGTTCTTCCCATGTATAGTTTAACCTAGGGGCATCTTATATAGTAAATAACTCAGCTGGAATAACAAACAAGGTGACTATTAATTTTATACATTTTCTGTTTATTTTTCAATTCTGTGATAGATTTTTTACATTTCAAAAATTGGCAAGCTTTACATACGTTACAGGGGGAAAAAACTTTTTTTTTTTTTTTTCATGATTGTATTAGTTTTAATGGAGGGAGCTACTAAATTCCCTAGGTTTCTGGCTTGTCTAAAAATTAATTTAGGATGTTGGGATAATTTTTCCCCTATTACCTTATCTTGCTTCAAAATGTGCCAATGGCGGGCTCGTTTTTCTTACTATTAGTATCATTTAACATACAGGGTACTGGCAGTGGGGGCACGAACCCAGCAGCAACACAACTACCCTAGTTTTTATTTACTCAGGCGGCAGTGCTGGTATTAATGACCTATTTATATTGAGCAATTCTGGAATCCATATGAAAATAAGCCATTGAGCCCATGCACCCTTGCTCCTCCTTCCTGTCAAGAAGAAGAAGTAAGAGGAGCAAGGGTGCACAGAGTGGCTTGCGTCCATCTTTAGGGCATTTACTTGTCATCTGCATATTATGGATTAATAGTATTTTTTTCTTTAGAATGAAAAAACCCGATCGCTAAGTGAAAGGCACCATTACTGTGCATTCAGCTGAGCGAGCCCTGCACGGTGCCTGGAGTCAGAGTGGATTTCTTGGTGATGAGCTCCCTTTAAATAATAGTTAAATTCTCTGAACTGTGGTGAACACTTTATATTCGATATCCTCTCTGTAAACCTCAGTGATGGCAGCAATGTCACCACAATGCAAACAGCATCTTCCAAGAGATTCCCAGTTCCTTCTCTAGTCTCATATCTTGAGTGGGAATTTCCAACAGGGTTTTTTTCCAATGTAAAATTCGATCTAATATAAACCCTCCTGGCGCCTGCAGAGTTCTCTTTGCTGGCGGCCTAATACCACAGCCTCAGATAGGGAAGACCCCTCTAACTTTTGGGTTTGACTAGCAAGGTCTAAAAAAAGATCATATAATGAAATGTCTTTGTGTACAGACGTGTCACTGCTCCATATGAAATAACATTGCAAATTATAAAGAGTCTGAGGGGCATTTACTTTGGCTTTTACACCAGAATTCTGCTGTGGAAAAGTCACAAATGTTGTTGCACTCTGTATTTGCAGTGAAATGTGCAACTTTTTGGCACTCGTGCCAAATCCGGCTCGGATCATCTTCAATCACACCAGAATAAACATAGAAACCTACGGGGGCTGCCATAGATTTAGGCATGTCGCACGGCCTGCGCCTCCATATAAATGTGTTGCATCTTTCGACAGCACAGACGGAATCAAGACCAGTGCTTGAAACGCCGATCTTGATAAATCTGCCCCTCTGTGTTCATCTTATTCTTTCAAATAATAAGGCTGGTGTCAATTTTGACAAATTTAATCATAATATATTTGGCATAACTTGCTTGACACTTTTCTTTATGCCACTTTCTGGCTGGTGTTTACTTTATTTATTTATTTAGCTCAATTTCTGCAGAATTTGTGCACTTTTTCTTATTAAATCCTTCCATAGTGGTTTGTAAATAGTGTATAAACTAGGTTCTACATGGTACTCATTAGGAGGCCTTCACACATTGGTTTTTAATGACATTTTTCTGCACTTTAGTGTTTTTAGTGAAATTATGGTTTTAGATGCATTTTTTTGTGGTAAATTGCAGACTCCAGTTAGCTGAAAGCCAATGGGAAATATGAAACGCAGGACGCACAAGCGTCTTTTTTTTTTTGCTACTAGTGTTTTTGTTTGATGGCTGAAGATTTCTCGAATTTTGACATCTTCTCTAAAGGGAAAAAATTTCAGAAAAAAATGTGGTCCAACAATTAAAAAAAAAAAAAAAAAAAAAGCTGCTAAAAACACTATAAAAAAAATCGCATGCAGTATGGAAAAGTGTGAATGGTTTCAATAGCGTTTCTTGATCCTTGTAGGCCCTAAGAGTCCTTACACATGTGAATTTGGCACTGGCGTTTTTTTTTACCTGAAAAGAAAAAATGCTAGAATAAACAAGTTTTTCTTTTTGTACCAGTTTTTTTTAATGGTGTTTTTACAGTCATTTTTTTCCACATAGTGGTGTTAGATTTATCATAGAGCAGCATTTTGTGCTGGTGTCTGAACTCTACTGCGCTGCCGTAGGCAGGGTCATAAATTAGTCTCCGGCAGTCCTTGCGCCTACAAGGACCTTGGAGCTGCTGTAAAGTTCTGTCTTTATTTACGTCAGAAAACTGGAGTAAATGAAGATAAAGTCACTGGGTCCCTGGACCTGCCCCTCCCTCGCTATGCTGCCTTTTCGGAAAGTGGCGAGGGCGGTGTAGAAATGCCAGCTGCGACACAATTTGTGACTTTTTTACGACAGAAAACTGGTGTGGGGAGAATGATAAATTCCCCCCAGTGTGTTTTACCCCTAGCGTTATCTTCATGGTGTTCTTCTCCTATAGAGAAGGTGATATCAAAACGCCTTAAAAACGCCAATAACTTCAGCAGGACGCATTTTTTTAAAGAGGCCTGAAGGACAAAAAAACACCACCTAATGATAAAAAACACCAGAATTAAAAATTCTTGTGTGTCTTGCATTTCATATTTCCCACACTCACCTTCTAAATGTCTCCCATCCCTGCTGGGCCTGCGGCGGTCACGTTCCTCGTTCACTTGGCCAGTCACTGGCTATAGGCATCCCGGGCCATGGGCACCGTATGACGGGTCTGTAATACGGCCACGTGCATGAGGCCAAACACACTAAGTGCAGTGTATAAAGATTCAGAGATTGTTACATGATATGAATTTCCTCTTTCTAACGCAGATTACATCCTCCTCCTCCAATATTAAATAGGAACTGCAGAACGTCATGGTGGATTACAGCTTGTAAAACCCAAAACTGGTAACCGCACGAAATCTGCAATGAAAATGTAAGAATGCTGCCGCGGAGGACAGATTAGATATAATCCAATTCCATTTTCACGTACGGTTTTTGGCAATAATCAACAGATTAGTTCATTTCTGAACGGATCAGGATAGATGTTATCTTCCTGCGGTCAGGTTTCCTGTTTGTTAGACGCTCTGGGTACGTTTTCTGTCAGTCTTGTAGTCAAAGCCAAAGGTCGTTTTCTTGACTTTCAGGCACAAGGGACATATTTCTATAAAATTTATGAGCACACAATCCTTTTCGACCAGTTTGCTGTCCCCGTAGATCCTGCCCGCTGTGATAGCCATCAGGCTGTGTTTATGGCGTCTCAGCCGTGATGCATCTGTTACACTGGGTTGTATTTGGTGCCCTCTTAACAAATTTACAATCAGCGACACAATGAAGATGGCGATTCTGGGGAGAATAATCCGACCGGAAAGTTCACTATTTATTTTATAGTTTGTTAGTTTACAAATTGTACGCTTCCAAAAATTAAATATTTAACATAAATTATAATATATAACATCATTATATTAGAAGAATTATTTAAGGTCTGTTTTTAAAGGATAGCTTTCTGGAAAACAGGCATTAAAAACAGTCCCATTGAATTGCATGAAGTTTGTCGAGCTGTGAAAACTGACAAGATACGACGTGTCCTAATGGGTAAATACAAGCACATTGTTCTGTAAGGTCCCTTTACACTGCTCAACTGAACAGATAATTGGCGCTTCCTTCCTGGTAATTGCTCGTCAGTGATCTCCTCCACAGTATAGGGAGCAGTGATCACTCGTCCCCATACAGAAGCATTGTTTGCCAGCGCAATCTGCTGCTGGCAAACAATGATTTAGGGGACCGCATGAAAGATCCAATTACCCAATAAACGAGCATTTCACAGATTTATCGGGTAATCGGCGGCATCTTCACACAGGCACATCATTGCTCACAGGGCAGTGTAAAAGGCCTGTGGCTCCTTGATGGTAGTCCATAAGAATGCATTAGGACAGTGGCATGTGCAGGCAGCATTTACGTGACTTTCTGTGGGTGTTTGAAGACACAGTACTGAAAAAAAAATACTCCTAAAAACAAGTGATTCCTGCAAAATCTTGTATCTGCAACCTGCCGACGATGGCGACTATTGGCAGCGGAGAATGTCCAGGTGATCCATCCGGGACCTCCCCCATTCATTCTGATGATTATGTATGTAATTTTTTAGAAAGCGTTTTTGCATGTTGTATTGAGGTCAGCTTCTTTGTGTTAGGATGGATTTATGGCTGTATACAAGGGGAAGCATTCCGACAGCAGCTTTATGTAGAAGTAGTAGTTGCCAGCAGCCCTGGAAATAAGAAAGTTTAAATCTTGTTTCAAGCTCCGTTTTACGCTACATTCACACGGCCATTAAAATGGACACTGTCAGTTTTTTACGCTCATTTTGCATCAGAGTGCGCATCCATTTCCTGGCCATCTATCCGTCTTTAAAGGGGTCCTCTCACTTTGGCAAATGACATTTATCATGTAGAGAAAAGCACTTCCCTATTGTGGTTCTCCATGTTGCCTCCTTTGCTGGTTTGATTCATTTTTCCATCACATTATACACCGCTCGTATCCGGAGGTTACGACTAGAGATGAGCGAAGGGAGCTTCAGATGTTTACGTCCGAGGTCGCTCTGTTCAAATCTTCGGAATGATACTGTACGGAGATCCGTCTTCGTAGAGTATTAGAATGTATGGGCTCCGATGAGCCGAAGTAAGTTATTCGCGAAGACGTGCCTGACTTTGTTGCATAACTTCAGTAATTGATTTTTAAAGTATAAAACCACTTTAAAACTTGAACTTTTCTTTGGTTCTGAGGTGCTAGTCGGAGCCCCTACATTGTAATACGGTACGGAGACGGATCTCTGTACAGTATTATTCTGAAGTTTTGAAAGAAGCGACTTCAAATGTGACATCCGAAGCTCGCTTCGCTCATCACTAGTTGCGACCATCCTACAATACAGCAGCGGTGGTCATGCTTGCACACTATAGAAATAAGTGCTGGACTGGGTACACTTCCACGGTCCCGCCACCAAAGAGGCAATATGGACAATCACAATACATTAGTAAGTGCCTTGTATAAAACGCATCTACGTGATAAATGTCATTTGCTGAACTCAGACGACCCCTTTAATGGCTTTTTTGCCTCCCTTCTTTACCAGCGGTTAAAAACAGCCATTAAAAATGGATTTCATTGGCTTTTTTTCCTGCAGTGCATAGTGTATACATAATGCCCACTGGACATCAAATAGACCACACAGTGCCCCCCAATATGCATAATGTCCCCTTAATGCTTCCCAGTATATATAAGGCCCCCTAGCATATAAAGCCCTTTTTAGTGTACACCAGCATTTTAATGCCCCTCTTAGTGTCTCCTAGTATAGCGCCTACAAAAAATAAAAATCTACTTCAATGCGAGGGGACACTATCTCCTTACTGCAGCAGGACCTGACACTCTAGGTCAGATGATGTCACATGACCACGCTGGGAGCGCAGGTCCTGCAGCATCCAGTGAGGAGATGTAAGCAGTGTCCCTGCGCATTCAGTTGGATGTGGTAAGTATATTTTTATTTTAACCCTTGGAAGGTCATTGTAGTAATTTTTTACGGCTATTAGATGGGTGCACTCCTATTTTTGGACAGCTGCTATTCACTGGCCGTTAAAAAAAACAGCCATGTGAATAGACCCATAGACTTTAATTGGTTGTGAAAACTCTCTTTTTTCACTGCCTTGCGAATGAGGCCTTGGACTTCACTAGCTTTTACACACTGTGCAGATGTTTTACAGCAGCATGCAGGCAGAGAGCGCGCAGAGCCAGGACATCTGAATTTCCATACAGGCCTACAGAACGTATTGTTGGAATGCAACACATTTGTATAAGCAGCTGTCCTGATTGTGTGTGTATATATATATATATATATACAGGTGAAACTCTAAAAATTAGAATATTGTGCAAAGTTCATTTATTTCAGTAATGCTACTTAAAAGGTGAAACTAACATATGAGACTCATTACATGCAAAGTGAGGTATTTCAAGCCTTTATCTGTTATAATGTGGACGATTATGGCTTACAGCTTATGAAACTCCAAAGTCACAATCTCAGGTGCCCTTTGCTCAGGGGGTACGGATTAATTAGCTGACTAGAGGGCGACACTTTGAGCCGAGAATATTGAACCTTTCCACAATATTCTAATTTTTCGAGTTTCACCTGTATATATATATACACACACACATATACAGTATACTATATATAATATACAAACTGGCTCTGTTAAGATGAACCTATACTGTGAAAATAATTTTTGACAAATACGAATGACTTAAAAATGGAACTTTTTGACATTTTTAGCTTAAATGAATCTTAGAAATGAGTTGGATCATTGTAAAGACGTCCCCAAATAACATTTCGGATGAATCCCGCTACAATCCATTCTGAGTTCAGTCTCAGAAAGGCAAAGTATCAGATGCCGCCTTTTACTGGAGGAGAAGCAGATTCGGGGCGGCATGGCTTCTCCTGTAATCTTCTGGTAGGAGGGTGAATATTCATTAGGGATTTACAAACAGTGGGAGAGGAGTGCAGCCACATAAATTACAAGGTGACAGACTCTGAAACGATGTCTTAGAAATGTGCGATGAAGCAAAGTCTGCAGAAGGACAGGAGGCGTGATAACCGAAGCTGCTGAATGATGGAGAATGCTGGAACTGCAGAGTGACAGGGACAAAGTGATGGAGAGAAGCTATGGCTGTTACTGCTACAGAATGACAGGGGCCATGACGAGAGACGAGCAGGACGACGGCAGCTGGGGAGCTGTGGTCATTTAGTATGACCCTGTGCGCCAGAAACTGGAATAAAAAGGTCATACAAGCCTTTTGCAACTTTTTGAACACCTATGCGCCTAAATGTAGGCTCACATGGTGTTTGTAGGTCGCCCGCTTCACTGGTGAGTGGCGGGATCGGTGGGACCATCACGGGACAATCAGCCCAGGCAAATTCAATTCCTGCTGTAAATGATGACTGAAATCTGCTCCACCTAGGGGCTGTAATAGATTTCTCTCTAGGCGCATGGGCTGAGCCTAATTTATGACAATGCCTGCACCTCATCATAAATTAAGCACATCCTCTGGTAGCACAGGGGATATCAACCGGCATAAAATGTCTGACTTTGTTATATGACCCCCAAGGACTGCAGCTGTGGAGTAGAAGAGGGCACAATGACTGCAGCTGTGGAGTAGAAGAGGGCACAATGACTGCAGCTGTGGAGTAGAAGAGGGCACAATGACTGCAGCTGTGGAGTAGAAGAGGGCACAAGGACTGCAGCTGTGGAGTAGAAGAGGGCACAATGACTGCAGCTGTGGAGTAGAAGAGGGCACAATGACTGCAGCTGTGGAGTAGAAGAGGGCACAATGACTGCAGCTGTGGAGAAGAAGAGGGCACAATGACTGCAGCTGTGGAGTAGAAGAGGGCACAATGACTGCAGCTGTGGAGTAGAAGAGGGCACAAGGACTGCAGCTGTGGAGTAGAAGAGGGCACAATGACTGCAGCTGTGGAGTAGAAGAGGGCACAATGACTGCAGCTGTGGAGTAGAAGAGGGCACAATGACTGCAGCTGTGGAGTAGAAGAGGGCACAAGGACTGCAGCTGTGGAGTAGAAGAGGGCACAGTGACTGCAGCTGTGGAGTAACAGGGGGCACAAGGACTACAGGTGTGGAGTAACAGGGGGCACAAAGACTACAGGGGTGGAGTAACAGGGGGCACAATGACTGCAGCTGTGGAGTAACAGGGGTCACAATGACGGCAGCTGTGGAGTAACAGGGGGGCACAATGACTGCAGCTGTGGAATGTTCTTCCCCATCTGACCCCTCAGCTGCCATTGTTGCAATTGACCATGGAATCTGAGGGGTTACATTTCCAGGATTGGAGTTGTCTCCAATCATGGACATTAGTGTCGGGTTTCTGCTGTGTGAAACAGCAGGCACACCCTGGCTACGGCATGCTGAGCTGGAGCTTTCCTTAACCACTTAGGGACAGAGCCATTTTCTGTTTTTGCATTTCCATTTTTTTCCTCCATGCCTTCCTATGTGGTAAAACTGACCTGTTATCTTCACTCTCCGGGTCAGTACAATTACAGCAATTAAACATTTGTATAGTTTTTATTGTGTTTCAATACTTCAGAAAGTAAAAACTTTGACACAAACTGATTTTTTATTTGCCATCGCCATATTCTGACCCCCATAACTTTTGTATTTTACAGTATGTCTATTGATCTGTGTGGGGACTAATTTTTGTGCGGGGTCATCTGTAGTTTTCAGTGATACCATTTTGGAGTATGTATTACTTTTTGACCAATTTTTGTTAAATTTTTTGGGGGAGGTGAAGCGATAAAGAAATGTTCAATCCGGCATTTTGATTTTTTTTTCATGTTACAGCATTCAGAGTTATGCCATAATAGTTCGGTTTTTTTGGGACGCGGCGGTGACAATATATATTTCTTTTACAGTTTATTTTTATTATAGTATAGTGCAGGGTTCAGCAACCTTCGGAACTCCTGCTGTTGTGAAACTACAATTCCCAGCATGCTCTATTCATTTCTATGAGAGTTCTGAGAAGAGCAGAGCAAGTAGGCATGCTGGGAGTTGTAGTTTCACAACAGCTGAAGTGCCAGAGGTTGCCTACCCCTGGTATAGCGAATAGGGGGTGGTTTGAATTTTTATATATTTTTTAAAATATATTTTTAAACTTTTTAAACTTTTTTTCACTTACATTTAGTCCCTTTAGGAGACTTTAACATAAGATCATTACATTGTTTGTCCCATAGACTATGACGAATTACCAGTGCAGCCTATGGGACATATAGAGCCCTGCCACAGGATCCTTCAGAGGGACCAAGGCTACTACGGGGAATGAACGGCTCCCCCAATTCTCCGCCTCAGATGCCATGGCAACAACTGACAGTACATCTAAGGGGTTAAATGTCTGTGATCTGCTTTATCACCACATGTCTGCTGTGTGAAAGTGGGCGCCATCTATAAAGTGCATACATCCTGAAGGGGTTAAAGACTTGGCTTCTGCCATGGGTCGTGCCATTTATTCTTCACTACCTGTGTCCACTAACATATAAATCTGGAGGCTTACGGATGTGTAGTATGGGCACACAGCAGAATGCAGACACTGGAGTAATGTGGCTGTGTGCATGCTTCCTCGGGTATAGATACTACAATAAAAGAGGTAAATGAAGCAATACCAAATGCAACCAAATCAAAGACAAATGCACTGGGATGGATTTACTATTCCTGATTAGTGTTGAGCGAACTTGCGTTTTAAGTTTGGCATCTAAAGTTCGGGTTCGGGTTATCGAAGAATCACGTTATGGATTCCGCTACCACGGACCCTAACGGAATTTAGAATCCATAACGGGATACTTCGATAACCTGAACCCGAACTTTAGATGTCGAACTTAAAACACAAGTTCACACATCACTATTCGTGATTACTTTAACTAGACAGTCTAAAAATGCAGCAGATACGACCCCTTACTGGTCAGCCATGTGTCGAGAAAAGTGTCTAAAACACTGAGGTGCAAGGCATCTATGTCACTTTTTGTGGCACAAATTCTTCTAGATTTCTGGTGCATTTCTATTAGTAAATCTCCAATTTTTTGTAGCACATTAAATATGTCACTATAGTCCTGAATATAACACCTGGCACATAAAAAATGCAGTGAAAAGCGTTATGTGAAATTTTCCTTATATATGCTTATTAGCGCTCCCTGTGCACGCGGCGGCATCCTGAAAATAACACAGGAAAACAATGGGCCATTTGTGGCTTTCCTGACAGCAGCCTGGGGTCGGTGCGCTATCGATCTACGACCTTATTACATCGTTTCCAGAGAGTTGTTCACATAATATGTGTATATGACGGCATTGTGACCCTGCTGTGTATATTAGGATTTTACCTCCACCATATAGTAGAACTGAAGAGGTGACATTGAGCATCAGAAGATGGCAGCGATCTATGGATCTCACCTGAAGGAGGAGGCCTGACTGATGGAGGTGTGATACTTACCTGGAGGAGGAGGCCTGACTGATGGAGATGTGGATCTTACCTGGAGGAGGAGGCCTGACTGATGGAGATGTGGATCTCACCTGTCGGAGGAGGCCTGACTGATGGAGATGTGGATCTCACCTGGAGGAGGAGGCCTGACTGATGGAGATGTGAATCTTACCTGGAGGAGGAGGCCTGACTGATGGAGGTGTGATACTTACCTGGAGGAGGAGGCCTGACTGATGGAGATGTGGATCTCACCTGGAGGAGGAGGCCTGACTGATGGAGATGTGGATCTCACCTGGAGGAGGAGGCCTGACTGATGGAGATGTGGATCTTATCTGGAGGAGGAGGCCTGACTGATGGAGATGTGGATCTCATCTGGAGGAGGAGGCCTGACTGATGGAGATGGGAATCTTACCTGGAGGAGGAGGCCTGACTGATGGAGGTGTGATACTTACCTGGAGGAGGAGGCCTGACTGATGGAGATGTGGATCTTACCTGGAGGAGGAGGCCTGACTGATGGAGATGTGGATCTCATCTGGAGGAGGAGGCCTGACTGATGGAGATGTGGATCTCACCTGGAGGAGGAGGCCTGACTGATGGAGATGGGAATCTTACCTGGAGGAGGAGGCCTGACTGATGGAGGTGTGATACTTACCTGGAGGAGGAGGCCTGACTGATGGAGATGTGGATCTTACCTGGAGGAGGAGGCCTGACTGATGGAGATGTGGATCTCATCTGGAGGAGGAGGCCTGACTGATGGAGATGTGGATCTCACCTGGAGGAGGAGGCCTGACTGATGGAGATGGGAATCTTACCTGGAGGAGGAGGCCTGACTGATGAAGGTGTGATACTTACCTGGAGGAGGAGGCCTGACTGATGGAGATGTGGATCTCACCTGGAGGAGGAGGCCTGACTGATGGAGATGTGGATCTCACCTGGAGGAGGAGGCCTGACTGATGGAGATGTGGATCTTACCAGAGCACATTTCCTTCTGTGGTAAAGCTGATATCGGATAAACAAGCGTAACTTGCATTCGTACTTCTTTCTCTTTACAATCAAAATGTCTTCTTTCATGGAAAAAGAGCGCGGAGTGGCCACCCTGCTGTTTTTATTGAGCTTGAAATTGCTGCAATATTTCCATCTATATAACAATCATCGGAATGGTGCTCATAGCCCCTCAGTCTGCAGAAATGCCACCCTTTGTCTGCAGTTTGGAGCTTTTATGACTGGGAAGATCGTGCTAAAGAGCGGATTGCCTTCATTTCCATGGTTGAGCTGTTAGTAAAAAGAAGTAAATCCAGCGTGCGGATCAGTACATGACACAACTGTTGTCCTTTCTGCTTTGTATAAGGTAAAAGTCATGAATTTTTCCAAATACAACAAAAGCTTAACATTCCCATACAGGCCTTAGAGAAACCGTCCAACCACCGGTCACAGAGACACTGCTTGGCATTATACTCTACCCTGTTGTTGCATTCTGCCAGCAAAGATCTGGATAACATACCAGACCGGTGCCAAAGACACACTGCTGGCTGCCCGGGCCGCCATCTGCAGGAATGCACTGATTCTACATGAGACTTTATGTTTCATTGGCGACATAATTTCCCTGAATAATTGAAAGAGAGCGTGAAACACATGGTGTTCATAGTTCTGGGCTCAAGATGGTATCTGTCTTTGGCACAGCAACCTCTGGTGCATCCGGTTTGTCTCCCGTCTACTAAACAAGTTTGAAGGTTGCAGATGGAGAAGTGGCGTTCATATGGAATATTAGGGTACCTGAAAACGGCTGCTGGTTTACTAACAGAAAACCACATGTTTTACTTGCGGTTTTTGGTGCGGATCTGATGTGGTTTTGTCACAGGTCTCACCCGTCCATTGAAAAGGGTGAAATTTGCACAAAAGAACCTCACAAACCATTGACATGCTGCAGAGTGTACATGAGATCTATCTAATCTCAAACTTTGCTGGTACGGTATTAGGCCTCATGCACATGGCCGTTGTGCGGACGTTCCCCAATGCACGGGCAACATCCGTGCGGCGGCCGGGATGGATTGAGACCCAGTCAACTTGAATGGGTCCGTGATCCGTTCACACCGTAAAAAAATAGAACATGTTCTATTTTTTTGTTGTGCGGAGGCACAGACAGAAACTGTTTGCGGGCTGCAAAACAGCCACCGCCGGGCCATGTGCACGAGGCCTTATGCTGTGGGTTTTCTGCACAAGAATCTGTGTGCAAAAACTGCATGTAATCTGCATTGTGTGCAGAGAGCCTTAGAGCAGATATGGAAGGCAATGTGACTGCAGGATCAGGAGACACAGAGTTTGCTTGTCGTCTTTATCTTGAAGACACAAAATAATAGGGAAATTTTAATCAAAGCCTATTACAAAGTTGTTAAAATTTTGATTTTATTTTGGACACATTGGTGGGGATGGTTGCATAGTTGGTAAGGCTGTAATTAGACACGGGTCCATCAAGTCCAACCTATATCCCAATAACGTAGATCCAGAGAGAGGCAAAAACTCCTAAGAGAGGGAGGCCAGGGGGAAAAAACCTTCTCCCCGGATCAACGTCCCATCTACAGAAATCCAGTGACATTTAGAAACACAGGGTTTGCGACTTTTTTGCGCCATAAAGATGATAAATCTCTCCCATGGAATCGTTTGCCAGATAAGACCACATTTCCGTGTCCGTGCCAAAATAGTGAAAGGCTACTCCTGAGGTTCAGTGACTTTTCATTGACAAGGACGACGGACGGTTCTTGCTCAGCGTAAGCGAAACTTCGAGAGATAACTAACACTAATTGTAAATCACTCACATGGACATCGTACACAACAACTGCTCCGAGCCCCTGCAGTCATTAGATGTCAAAAAAAGGAAAATATTCAAGTCATTTGCAGGTTTTGTGTTTCATGGCCATGTCTGGTTTTTAAACTCATCATGAAGTTGGTGCTGGGAATCATCAGCCTTATTGGGGCAAGGGCAGAAAGCTGGTGACAGCAGCTGGTTCAAGTTCATGGAAGTGTCCCTCAAGGTGACGGCACCAACAGACTACACTTAGAATAACCAATAAACCTAGCACTTAGTCTTAGAGAACCAAACACCCTAGAACACAAGGGTCACAGGAGTCAGTGCAGGTGGCAGCAGATTCACACATGGCTTGCATTCATGATGAAGCTATGACAGACACCCCGCTGACTCATAATTGGGTCCATCAGATTTCGGCAGGGTTCAGGTTGGTAATATTTTCCCTGTGGAATGCTCTTTTGTTGCTGTCAATGTGGCAACGGAGCTCCACTGCTTTTGGCCCAAATGCCATATTTCTCAACATATTGATTTAAAAAAGCTGGGCCAAAAATGTTGATAAACCTGTCCCGATGCGTTTTGAGACAGTTTTTTTGGCCATAGAACTCAGATATTGCGCCATCTGCTTTTCTTTACTACAATTGTGTTTGATTTCATATTGTTTAGGAATCCACTATGGAGGACACTCTCCCAGTATGGGGCGCAGTTGGAGGACACGCTCCCATTATGGGGTGCAGTTGGAGGACACTCTCCCAGTATGAGGTGCAGTTGGAGGACAATCTCCCAGTATGGGGTGCGGTTGGAGGACACTCTCCCAGGATGGGGTGCGGTTGGAGGACACTCTCCCAGTATGGGGTGCAGTTGGAGGACACTCTCCCAGTATGGGGTGCGGTTGGAGGACACTCTCCCAGTATGGGGTGCAGTTGGAGGACACTCTCCCAGTATGGGGTGCGGTTGGAGGACACTCTCCCAGTATGGGGTGCGGTTGGAGGACACTCTCCCAGTATGGGGTGCGATTGGAGGACACTCTCCCAGTATGGGGTGCGGTTGGAGGACACTCTCCCAGTATGGGGTGCGGTTGGAGGACACTCTCCCAGTATGGGGTGCGGTTGGAGGACACTCTCCCAGTATGGGGTGCGGTTGGAGGACACTCTCCCGGTATGGGGTGCGGTTGGAGGACACTCTCCCAGTATGGGGTGCGGTTGGAGGACATTCTCCCAGTATGGGGTGCGGTTGGAGGACACTCTCCCAGTATGGGGTGCGGTTGGAGGACACTCTCCCAGTATGGGGTGCGGTTGGAGGACACTTTCCCAAAATGGGGTGCGGTTGGAGGACACTCTCCCAGTATGGGGTGCGGTTGGAGGACACTCTCCCAGTATGGGGTGCGGTTGGAGGACACTCTCCCAGTATGGGGTGCGGTTGGAGGACACTCTCCCAGTATGGGGTGCGGTTGGAGGACACTCTCCCAGTATGGGGTGCGGTTGGAGGACACTCTCCCAGTATGGGGTGCGGTTGGAGGACACTCTCCAAGTATGGGGTGCGGTTGGAGGACACTCTCCCAGTATGGGGTGCGGTTGGAGGACACTCTCCCAGTATGGGGTGTGGTTGGAGGACACTCTCCCAGTATGGGGTGCGGTTGGAGGACACTCTCCCAGTATGGGGTGCAGTTGGAGGACACTCTCCCAGTATGGGGTGCAGTTGGAGGACATTCTCCCAGTATGGGGTGCAGTTGGAGGACACTCTCCCAGTATGGGGTGCAGTTGGAGGACACTCTCCCAGTATGGAGTGCGGTTGGAGGACACTCTCCCAGTATGGGGTGCGGTTGGAGGACACTCTCCCAGTATGGGGTGCAGTTGGAGGACACTCTCCCAGTATGGGGTGCAGTTGGAGGACACTCTCCCAGTATGGAGTGCGGTTGGAGGACACTCTCCCAGTATGGGGTGCGGTTGGAGGACACTCTCCCAGTATGGGGTGCAGTTGGAGGACACTCTCCCAGTATGGGGTGCAGTTGGAGGACATTCTCCCAGTATGGGGTGCAGTTGGAGGACACTCTCCCAGTATGGGGTGCAGTTGGAGGACACTCTCCCAGTATGGAGTGCGGTTGGAGGACACTCTCCCAGTATGGGGTGCGGTTGGAGGACACTCTCCCAGTATGGGGTGCGGTTGGAGGACACTCTCCCAGTATGGGGTGCAGTTGGAGGACACTCTCCCAGTATGGAGTGCGGTTGGAGGACACTCTCCCAGTATGGGGTGCGGTTGGAGGACACTCTCCCAGTATGGGGTGCGGTTGGAGGACACTCTCCCTAGAAGCAGGAGAGCTCTGTATACAAAGCATTGTACGGTGGCTCATTAGGTCCTGCACGCTCCACATACAATACTCTGAGGGTTGATCTACAGTTTCTGTGCTGTGTGGACCTTACACATTTATTTCCTTGTCTTTGTGTCTTCACTGTAGTTCTGGCATTGTGTTCAAGAACCAGAAGGCTCAGGATGAACATGGTTATGGCTCCCTTTCAGCATGAGAACACTTGGGATTTTCCGTTAATAAGCAATCTTTTTTTGTACTAATTTCAGCTGATTTCCTCCTCTGTCCGTCCGGCCTTCGTGTCAGTGATTGCACCGGGAGCTCGTTCTGCTTGGTGCAGGAGTATTTTCATTCATCCCTCTTAATGACCGCTCGTCTGGGGAGCCGAATATGAACAACTGTTTTTATGCCGCTTTGCATATCTAAGTTATTTTTATTTCTCGGGCACATCTTCAAACAAATGATGTCATCACTAAGCCCCGGCTGAGGCTTTTTTGGACGCGAATGAAAGTTACATTGCAGAAACAAATTACCATTTCCTGTCAGGACAGCGCAGGCAACGAGCGGCTGGTGCGGCCTGACCCAACGCCCACTGGGGGGCGACACTCTCACTGTTAATACGTATCCTTCTTATTGTTATTAATGTGAAACATTTCTCAGTTTCCATATTAATGGGTGGGGGTCTCATGGTTATGGTACAGTAAGCGCTGGTCCAGGGAGGTGGACGAGTGGCTGGAGCCCCACTATTTCCGTAACCCCTACAGCAGTGAATGGAGGCTGCGCAGGCTATGCTGTTCTGGTGACTCCTGGCTTATAGAACCAGAGCAGTTTGCCTTGCTAGCGGAGTGCTGGACGCTCGGATGTTTCAGTAATTCCAGCCAGCGCAGGCCAGCACTTATTTCAGGTTATTCCCATTTCGGGCATGAAAGGCTAAGATAGGACAATCCGACAACCCCTTTAAGCCCAGCTTTCAAAAAAGTGCTAGTCTGACAGAAAACTGCTGCATAGGCACTAATAAATCTCCTCTTTTGGACTTAAAAAGGGTTTTCCGTAATTTTAATACTGATGACCTATTCTTAGGACAGGTCATCAGTAGCTGATCTTTAGGGGTCCGACACCTGGGACCGATCAGCTGTTTGAGAATGCAATGGCTCTCCTGTGAGCGCCGCGGCCTTGTCCGTACTCACCAAGCATGGCGCCGTACATTGTATAGCGGCTGTGCTTGGTATCGCAGTCCCTTTCACTTCAGTGGAGCTGAGGTGTACCGAGGCCACGTGACCGATGAACGCGTCATCACTCGGCCTATGGAAGGCTGGAGAAGGCTGTGGTGCTCACAGGAGTGCAGATGCCTTCTCAATAGCTGATTGACCCCCACTGATCAGATACTGATGACCTACCCTGAGCAGGGACGGACAAGCCATAGACCCTACTGGGAAATTTCCTGCTGGGCTGATGCCAAGGGGGCGACCCATGCCCTCCTTACTGCCGCTGGCAGATGCATTATGATCTGATGTCCTGAGTTGTGATTAACGCAGGGAGCATCAGGTACTCGTGTTCCTGGACGGTGGCTGCAGATACAACTGGAGGAGGACAGAATGTGCAGCTACAGAGGGACAGCTTCTGGGGCAGTACCTAGTGCTGCACTGTAGTATTTAGTTCTGCTGGGGCGGTATTTTGTGCTGCACTGTGGTATTGCTGACCCCGCCTACTTGTGTTGGCATTACCTACTTGTGTTGCCCCGCCTTCTATCAATTTGTACCCGCCTACAAAATGGGGCCACTTTTATTTATTTTTTCCAGGACCACTTTAAGTTCCAACTTCCCAGTCCTCCCCTGATCCTGAGGATAGTCCATCAGTATGAACATCTCGGAAAACCCCTTTAAATGTAAGAATTTTTACAATGGCAGTAAGCAGAGGTCTTGGAAATGGTGGAGAACTGAAATGCATAGGAGGGAATTTATCAAGTTTGTACAATAGTTTTCTGGCGTAGAAAAGTCACAAATACTGTATTTACAAGCCCATTTTGTGAAAAAAAATAATTATAATTGACTTTTCCCCCACTTACGCTGCATTCCTACTTTTGTTGTATGGGCGAGGAGTGACGGGGCCTGCACAAACTGAAAACAGAGACATCAGGAAACTGGTGTGAATTAGAGGGGATGTTGGCTACTGGCTGCCCCAGAGTTCAGTGTAGTGCGGCTCTTAATAACTATCGGACTCTGTACTAGGCCCACAGTATGGAGCATGGTTCACATCTGTGCTGTAAACTCCGGCACTCTGTTCCGGTCACTGTACACTATGTGCAGAATTATTAGGCAAATGAGTATTTTGACCACATCATCCTCTGTATGCATGTTGTCTTACTCCAAGCTGTATAGGCTCGAAAGCCTACTACCAATTAAGCATATTAGGTGATGTGCATCTCTGTAATGAGAAGGGGTGTGGTCTAATGACATCAACACCCTATATCAGGTGTGCATAATTATTAGGCAACTTCCTTTCCTTTGGCAAAATGGGTCAAAAGAAGGACTTGACAGGCTCAGAAAAGTCAAAAATAGTGAGATATCTTGCAGAGGGATGCAGCACTCTTAAAATTGCAAAGCTTCTGAAGCGTGATCATCGAACAATCAAGCGTTTCATTCAAAATAGTCAACAGGGTCGCAAGAAGCGTGTGGAAAAACCAAGGCGCAAAATAACTGCCCATGAACTGAGAAAAGTCAAGCGTGCAGCTGCCAAGATGCCACTTGCCACCAGTTTGGCCATATTTCAGAGCTGCAACATCACTGGAGTGCCCAAAAGCACAAGGTGTGCAATACTCAGAGACATGGCCAAGGTAAGAAAGGCTGAAAGACGACCACCACTGAACAAGACACACAAGCTGAAACGTCAAGACTGGGCCAAGAAATATCTCAAGACTGATTTTTCTAAGGTTTTATGGACTGATGAAATGAGAGTGAGTCTTGATGGGCCAGATGGCTGGATTGGTAAAGGGCAGAGAGCTCCAGTCCGACTCAGACGCCAGCAAGGTGGAGGTGGAGTACTGGTTTGGGCTGGTATCATCAAAGATGAGCTTGTGGGGCCTTTTTGGGTTGAGGATGGAGTCAAGCTCAACTCCCAGTCCTACTGCCAGTTTCTGGAAGACACCTTCTTCAAGCAGTGGTACAGGAAGAAGTCTGCATCCTTCAAGAAAAACATGATTTTCATGCAGGACAATGCTCCATCACACGCGTCCAAGTACTCCACAGCGTGGCTGGCAAGAAAGGGTATAAAAGAAGAAAATCTAATGACATGGCCTCCTTGTTCACCTGATCTGAACCCCATTGAGAACCTGTGGTCCATCATCAAATGTGAGATTTACAAGGAGGGAAAACAGTCCACCTCTCTGAACAGTGTCTGGGAGGCTGTGGTTGCTGCTGCACGCAATGTTGATGGTGAACAGATCAAAACACTGACAGACTCCATGGATGGCAGGCTTTTGAGTGTCCTTGCAAAGAAAGGTGGCTATATTGGTCACTGATTTGTTTTTGTTTTGTTTTTGAATGTCAGAAATGTATATTTGTGAATGTTGAGATGTTATATTGGTTTCACTGGTAAAAATAAATAATTGAAATGGGTATATATTTGTTTTTTGTTAAGTTGCCTAATAATTATGTACAGTAATAGTCACCTGCACACACAGATATCCCCCTAAAATAGCTAAAACTAAAAACAAACTAAAAACTACTTCCAAAAATATTCAGCTTTGATATTAATGAGTTTTTTGGGTTCATTGAGAACATGGTTGTTGTTCAATAATAAAATTAATCCTCAAAAATACAACTTGCCTAATAATTCTGCACTCCCTGTATAGGCCGGCGTTTGGCCGGACAAAAAATACTACATGCAGCTTTTTTTGTCTGGCCAAAAGCTGGCATCTATACTGGAAATGAGCAGGATTTGGCGGCGCGCAGTGGTATCCGGTTATGCTGGATACATTGAACTCTGACAGTCTGTTCCTCCGCCGAACACAGATGTGAACGCGGCCTGAATAAATTTCCCCCAAAGTGTTTTAGGAAGTTGAAAACATTTACATGATATATTGAATAAGCTTAAAGAGTAACCAAACCTCTGTGTCAAATTTTAATACAGTGTCCCTAATGCCCTAATAAAAGATTTTCTAATATACTTTATTAATTAACTTTGTATTTTTATTATACTTTTTCCTCCCTAAAGCGCACCATTCCCTGTGCACTTAAAACTGACCGCGGACAGCGCAGCAGTGTACGGAGTACAGACTGTGAAGTGTATGGATGGGGCCACACCGCAGTAAGTACGGGCAGGAGCACATATTGCTGCTCCTGCCCGTGCCTCCCAGAGGATTACTAACTGCTTGCATAGCACATCAGAGACATGCAGGACTCTTAGCTTAGCGGAGCAGGCAGAGGCAGGAGCCCGCTCAGCTAATCCTGGCATAGTACATAGGTACAGGGTACTGGTGTGCTATGCAAGCAGTTAGTAATCCTCTGGGGGGCACGGGCAGGAGCAGCAATATGCGCTCCTGCCCGTACTTACTGTGCTGTGGCCCCATCCATACACTTCACAGTCTGTACTCCGTACACTGCTGAGCTGTCGGCGGTCTACAGAGAAGTCAGTTTTAAGTGCACAGGGAATGGTGCGCTTTGGGGAGGAAAAAGTATAATAAAAATGCAAAATTAATCACGGTAATAAAGTATATTAGAAAAACTTTTATTAGGGCATTAGGGACATCTTAATACAATTTTACACAAAGGGTTAATTACTCTTTAATTAATAAAACAGTAAAATCTGTTTACAGAACAAAAACAAAGAGAACAGAAATGTCCTTTTTTAACGAGCTCAAACAGCGCAGCCGCCTGGGCCGCCCGGCAAGTTCTAAGGGGGCTCTGATACAGAGCGATGGAAACATTACCGTTTTATATCCTTTATTTAACCCACTGAAATCAGTGGCCTCTGCGGACACCAGTGTGAACGGTTGTTTTCATCCTTTCTATGGAATAGGCTTAATATACCCCACTTTCCACTGTGAGACGCAGTTCTGGCTACTATGGCTATGATTAGTAAATACGTATTGGAAAAATACGACTTGTATTTGCAGCAGAATCTGAGGCCTTGGATTTCTGCTTTGGTTTTATAGTTTCCACCTGCGGATTTAATAAGGGCGCATGTTGCTCTGGCTTTTTGCCACAATGTATACACAGAACAATCTGCATAGTATAAACTATAAACTAATGTGGATTTCCCATTGAAAACAATGTGAGGCAAATTCCAGTGAATTTTGGTGTGGAATATTTGCCAAAATTCACATGTAAAAAAAAAAAAAAAGACAGATAAACAAATCCTAATAAAACACAGAGGACGCACCTAGATAAAGAACTAAACCGTGCTGTAGGACAACTGCCCAATGCAGCAAGAATTCCTCTCCATTGCGTGTTACTGTTGGGCCCCACTTTGCAGCTGCTTGTCATGGCTATGGGAAGTACGGAGATCTTTAAATATACCCCAATAAATGTCTAGTTTATAGCCGCGTGGCGTGTGCATACTCTGTACACCATGCGGGCTGGTAATGCTCTAGGGATCCTGTGAAGGGTGAAAGATTGACAGTCACAGCTTGGTCCTGATGACAGATGTGAAAGTGCTGTGTCTGCAGGCTCCTGCTCTCCTGCATAGGTCTGTACTAGACGGTCCCCATCACAGATCGGAGAAACCAGAAAAGGGCCCCCTCTACAGGAAGCTCCAAGCACTGCACTCCTAGCAACTATAACAAAACATGAAGTAAGAGGGTAAACGGCATATTGTGCATAATCTGCAGGGACGAGGGGACGAGCAGCGAGAAGGGACATGATGCATAGAGAAGGGCACACATAATGTGCTCATACTAGGTGGGAACATACCTTATAGCCTTAGGCCTCATGCACACGACTGTATGTATTTTTCAGTCTGCAAAAAACGTATACGCAAAAAATTGGGATGATGTTCGTGTGCATTCTGTATTTTGCAGAATGGAACAGCTGGCCCCTGATAGAACAGTCCTATCCTTGTCCATAATGCTGACAATAATAGGACATGTCTTATTTTTTTGCGGAACGGAAATACGGACATACGAAAAACGGAATGCGCATGGAGTACCTTCAGTTTTTTTGCGGACCCATTGAAATGAATGGTTACACAAACGGTCTACAAAAAAAAACGGAACGGACACGGAAAGAAAATACTTTTGTGTGCATTAGCCCTTGGGCTATCAGTGATTTTGAGCCAAAACCAGGTGCGGCTTTAAACACAGAACAGGAGCAGATCTCCCACCCTTACGCTGGGTTCAGACCTGAGCGTACTTGAACGTACGCTCTGTATGCGCGATTGTACGGGCGTTTGCAATCGCGCATACAGAGACAAGCGTACGCCCATTGTTGCGCGTTCCCACTGAAGTCTATGTACGGGAACGCGCGACAAGACACCCCAAAGAAGCTCATGTACTTCTTGGGGCGTCGGGCGTTTTACAGCGCGATCGTACGCGCTGTAAAATGCTCAGGTGAGAACCATTCCCATAGGGAATCATTGGTTCTGGCCTGTTGAGCGTTTTACAGCGCGTAGGAACGCGCTGTAAAACGCTCAGGTCTGAACCCAGCCTTATACCTCATGTCTGTGGAGGCACCAGTCCTGGTTTTGGCTCACACTGACATTTGAACGATGCCTTGGGGCTCATGCACACGGGCATAGCCATTTCTGCAGACCAGAAATTGCAGATCCACCAAACACGGATACCGGCCGTGTGTTTTCCACATTTTGCGGAATATCCGACACATAATATAACAGTCCTATCATTTCCCCATAATACGGACAAGAATAGGAAATGTTCAGTTTTTTTGCGGGGCCACGGAACGGACATACAGATGCGGACAGTGCATGGTGTTCTGTTTCCATCTTTTGCGGCCCCATTGAAGTGGATGGGGACTGTGAACTGTTTTCTGCTGTGGCGGGGAGCATAGGTAATCGGGAACTTCCAACAGTGCGCCTTATGGACCGTCGGTCTACAGAGCAGAGAATATATAGATTTTCTTCACTAATTTCACCCTATGGGGGGAGTGTACATGGGACTGCAGGCCTATATTCTGTTTCAGGTGCAATTTCAGATCACACAGATATTTGACATTGTATGGGACAGCAGTAGGGGAACAGATACATTCACTTGTGTGATAAGCAAATCTCCTTGTATACTTGGTGATGGACCATGTGATGAGCGCAGTGACGTCATCAAAGGTCCTTTTGCCAGGTCCTGAAGAAAGAAGAGGAGATCTGCTACGCGACCAAGTGGATGGGGTGAGTTAAATTTGTTTATTATTTTTAACCCCTCAATGGACATTTTAGTAAGCATTCTGTATTCAGAATGCTATTATTTTCCCTTATAACCATGTTTTAAGGGAAAATAATAAAATCTACAGAACACCGATCCCAAACCCGAACTTCTGTGAAGAAGTCCGGGTTCGGGTCTGGGTACCAAACATATATATATATATATATACACTGTATATAGACTGACAAGCCAGAGAGAAAGTTTCCCTTCTCTTATAATAACGTCCATATCTGCAGATCCAGTTCTAGTTTGTGTTATATTTCACTCTAATCAATTGCTTTTCGGATCAGGTGAAGATCATGTCCCCCTGGATTATATAAATGATTTCACTAAATTTCTTAAAGGGTTTATCCCATGAGTAATGTATACAGATATACAGAACATGACAGTCTCTTTCTAACAAACTTAGAACCAGCCCTGCACCTCACATGGATCCAGAGATCTCCCCATTCATTGCTGCAAGTGCGTTAATGGATTAAAGGGGTTATCCAAACCCTATAATACCCGGGCACCTCACACAGGTTGTACTTACCTTTCTCCCGGGCACCTCACACAGGTTGTACTTACCTTTCTCCCGGGCACCTCACACAGGTTGTACTTACCTTTCTCCCGGACACCTCACACAGGTTGTACTTCTCCTGGGCACCTCACACAGGTTGTACTTACCTTTCTCCCGGGCACCTCACACAGGTTGTACTTACCTTTCTCCCAGACACCTCACACAGGTTGTACTTACCTTTCTCCTGGGCACCTCACACAGGTTGTACTTACCTTTCTCCTGGGCACCTCACACAGGTTGTACTTACCTTTCTCCCGGGCACCTCACACAGGTTGTACTTACCTTTCTCCCAGACACCTCACACAGGTTGTACTTACCTTTCTCCTGGGCACCTCACACAGGTTGTACTTACCTTTCTCCCGGGCACCTCACACAGGTTGTACTTACCTTTCTCCCGGGCACCTCACACAGGTTGTACTTACCTTTCTCCCGGGCACCTCACACAGGTTGTACTTACCTTTCTCCCGGACACCTCACACAGGTTGTACTTACCTTTCTCCTGGGCACCTCACACAGGTTGTACTTACCTTTCTCCCGGGCACCTCACACAGGTTGTACTTACCTTTCTCCTGGGCACCTCACACAGGTTGTACTTACCTTTCTCCCGGGCACCTCACACAGGTTGTACTTACCTTTCTCCCGGACTCCTCACACAGGTTGTACTTACCTTTCTCCCGGACACCTCACACAGGTTGTACTTACCTTTCTCCCGGACACCTCACACAGGTTGTACTTACCTTTCTCCTGGGCACCTCACACAGGTTGTACTTACTTTTCTCCCGGGCACCTCACACAGGTTGTACTTACCTTTCTCCTGGGCACCTCACACAGGTTGTACTTACCTTTCTCCCGGGCACCTCACACAGGTTGTACTTACCTTTCTCCCGGACTCCTCACACAGGTTGTACTTACCTTTCTCCCGGACACCTCACACAGGTTGTACTTACCTTTCTCCCGGACTCCTCACACAGGTTGTACTTACCTTTCTCCCGGACACCTCACACAGGTTGTACTTACCTTTCTCCTGGACACCTCACACAGGTTGTACTTACCTTTCTCCCGGGCACCTCACACAGGTTGTACTTACCTTTCTCTCGGACACCTCACACATGTTGTACTTACCTTTCTCCCGGGCACCTCACACAGGTTGTACTTACCTTTCTCCCGGGCACCCGTGTCGCTTCTGATGCCCACCCGGCCGCTGCCCACATCCGGCGATAGGGGGCAGCCAATAGCAGGCCGTGACGGGGACGAGCCTCCCTAGCATCACTCGCGAACTGGTGCCAGTTGAAGGATGGAACGGAGTATGTACGTCAGTGTTGGTGAGCCGGACAGAGAAGTTAGAAAAAGGGCAAACAGCAGGTGGCGCTATACAGATAGAGGTCGGTGAATAGCAGATATATTCACATGCAGGCGCTGGTTTAACAATAGAATATATTTAATGATGTAGAATATTTATTGTGGGACAACCCCTTTAACCCCTTAAGGACCCTGGGATTTTCCTTTTTGCGTTTTCGTTTTTCACTCCCCGCCTTCCCATAATGCAAACTTTTTTATTTTTCCATTCACATAGCCTTATGAGGGCTTATTTTTTGCGGGACAAGTTGTACTTTCTAATGGCACCATTTACGGTTGCATACTATGTAGTAGGAAGCGGGGAAAAAATCCAAATGGGGTAGAATTTGGAAAAAACGCAAATCTGATGATTTATTTATTTTTTTACACTGTACACTATGCGGTATAAATGACCAGTTATCTTCATTCTCCAGGTCAGTACAGTTACAACGATACCATACTTGTATAATTTTTCTTGCTTTTTAATGCTGAAAAAAAAATCAAAACCTTTGAGGGAAAAAAAACATTTTTTTTATAACCATATTCTGACCCCTATAACCATTTTGTAGCTATGTGTACGGGGATGTGTGAGGGCTCATTTTTTGCGGGACGATCTGTTCTTTTCAGTAATACCAATTTGAAGTGTGTGTGATTTTTCTGATCACTTTTTTATAGAAAAAATAATTAGATAGTTGAAGTGACAAAAAATGGCAAATTGGCTTTTTTTGTTTTTTTTATCGTTACGCCATTTGCTGTATGCCATTAATATTGTTATATTTAATAGTATGGGCATTTTCGCACACGGCGATGCCCATGATGCTTATTTTTTTATTGTTTAAGTATTTTTATTTTAAGGAAAGGGGGGGTGATTTGAACTTTTTTTTTTTTGCAAAACCTTTTTTTTTTTACTTTTTTAAAGTCACCTTGGGTGACAATAACTGGCAATCATTAGATTGCCTATTGTGTTAATTGATGTCTATGTAGACACCATTGAACACGTGATTTGCACTATACTAATACAATGCTGCCACCTACTGGCCTGTATTGGTATGTTCATCTAATAGGCACCGCAGCCTGCTTGAGGCTTCAGCCTATTAAATCAATGTAACAGGTTCCCCGATCTCAGCCGGACTGCGCAGATGCCATGATCACAATTGACCACGGCATCTGAAAGGGAAAATATATGTGATCAGCCTTATGGCTGGTCGCATGCATGTGCTGCGGGTCTCTGCTATTCAAAATAGCAGAAACCCGGCGGCTATGGCACCCGCTGCGCGTGCGAGCGGGCGCTATGTTTGGGGACCGGACTTCCTCCGTTCATGTATGGAGGAGGTCCTTAAAGAGTTAACACCTGCCCATATTTTTGGTGATTGCAATTAATGATTGATGCACAGTGTATTGGTTGTTTTATATTTCATAAAGAAATTTTGTGAAATAAATTCATTTAGCCTGTATGACTGGGGCATCAGAGCACGGCAAGGCTTTTTCTTCAGGCTTCTCATGGGTATGCGGAGGCTTCTGCCTAGCAGTGAGTCTGGTAGAGTCACCTGCACAAGCGGACAGTCCTTAGTACCGCCTTAGGGTCCATTCACACGTCCGCAAAATGGGCCCGCATCCGTTCCGCAATTTTGCGGAACAGTTGCTGACCCATTCATTTTTAATAGGGCCGGAATGTGGTGTCCGCATCCTTATTTGCGGATCTGCACTTCCGTTCCGCAAAAAATAGAACATGTCCTATTCTTGTCTGCAATTGCGGACAAGAAAAGGCATTTTCTATGAGAGTGCGAACGATGTGCGGTCTGCAAAATGCGGATCGCACATTGCCGGTATCCGAGTTTTGCGGATCCTCAAAACACATACGTGCGTGTGAATGGACCCTTAGGCTGTTTAACAGGCTAGGGCAGCGCTAAACACCGCCCATTAGTGCCAGTGACATCACCAGGATCACTGCTAGGTGTAAGGCTGTATGCTCCACTCATACAGGCTAAATGAGTGAATCAGTGAAGGGGAGCTTATGTCCGGGCTCAGCTCTGACTCACACTGCACTCATACAGTACATGGTAAGTGAGTGAAGGGAAGCTTATGTTCGGGCTCAGCTCTGACTCACACTGCACTCATACAGTACATGGTAAGTGAGTGAAGGGAAGCTTATGTCCGGGCTCAGCTCTGACTCACACTGCACTCATACAGTACACGGTAAGTGAGTGAAGGGAAGCTTATGTCCGGGTTCAGCTCTGACTCACACTGCACCCATACAGTACATGGTAAGTGAGTGAAGGGGAGCTTATGTCCGGGCTCAGCTCTGACTCACACTGCACCCATACAGTACATGGTAAGTGAGTGAAGGGGAGCTTATGTCCGGGCTCAGCTCTGACTCACACTGCACCCATACAGTACATGGTAAGTGAGTGAAGGGGAGCTTATGTCCGGGCTCAGCTCTGACTCACACTGCACCCTTACAGTACATGGTAAGTGAGTGAAGGGGAGCTTATGTCCAGGCTCAGCTCTGACTCACACTGCACTCATACAGTACATGGTAAGTGAGTGAAGGGAAGCTTATGTCCGGGTTCAGCTCTGACTCACACTGCACTCATATAGTACATGGTAAGTGAGTGAAGGGAAGCTTATGTCCGGGCTCAGCTCTGACTCACACTGCACTCATACAGTACATGGTAATTGAGTGAAGGGGAGCTTATGTCCGGGTTCAGCTCTGACTCACACTGCACTCATACAGTACATGGTAAGTGAGTGAAGGGAAGCTTATGTCCGGGCTCAGCTCTGACTCACACTGCACTCATACAGTACATGGTAAGTGAGTGAAGGGAAGCTTATGTCCGGGCTCAGCTCTGACTCACACTGCACTCATACAGTACATGGTAAGTGAGTGAAGGGAAGCTTATGTCCGGGCTCAGCTCTGACTCACACTGCACTCATACAGTACATGGTAAGTGAGTGAAGGGGAGCTTATGTCCGGGCTCAGCTCTGACTCACACTGCACCCTTACAGTACATGGTAAGTGAGTGAAGGGGAGCTTATGTCCGGGCTCAGCTCTGACTCACACTGCACCCTTACAGTACATGGTAAGTGAGTGAAGGGGAGCTTATGTCCGGGTTCAGCTCTGACTTACACTGCACTCATATAGTACATGGTAAGTGAGTGAAGGGGAGCTTATGTCCGGGTTCAGCTCTGACTCACACTGCACGCATACAGTACATGGTAAGTGAGTGAAGGGAAGCTTATGTCCAGGCTCAGCTCTGACTCACACTGCACTCATACAGTACATGGTAAGTGCGTGAAGGGGAGCTTATGTCCGGGCTCAGCTCTGACTCACACTGCACTCATACAGTACATGGTAAGTGAGTGAAGGGAAGCTTATGTCCAGGCTCAGCTCTGACTCACACTGCACTCATACAGTACATGGTAAGTGCGTGAAGGGGAGCTTATGTCCGGGCTCAGCTCTGACTCACACTGCACCCTTACAGTACATGGTAAGTGAGTGAAGGGGAGCTTATGTCCGGGTTCAGCTCTGACTCACACTGCACGCATACAGTACATGGTAAGTGAGTGAAGGGAAGCTTATGTCCAGGCTCAGCTCTGACTCACACTGCACTCATACAGTACATGGTAAGTGCGTGAAGGGGAGCTTATGTCCGGGCTCAGCTCTGACTCACACTGCACTCATACAGTACATGGTAAGTGAGTGAAGGGAAGCTTATGTCCAGGCTCAGCTCTGACTCACACTGCACTCATACAGTACATGGTAAGTGCGTGAAGGGGAGCTTATGTCCGGGTTCAGCTCTGACTTACACTGCACTCATATAGTACATGGTAAGTGAGTGAAGGGGAGCTTATGTCCGGGTTCAGCTCTGACTCACACTGCACTCATACAGTACATGGTAAGTGAGTGAAGGGAAGCTTATGTCCGGGCTCAGCTCTGACTCACACTGCACTCATACAGTACATGGTAAGTGCGTGAAGGGGAGCTTATGTCCGGGCTCAGCTCTGACTCACACTGCACTCATACAGTACATGGTAAGTGAGTGAAGGGAAGCTTATGTCCGGGCTCAGCTCTGACTCACACTGCACTCATACAGTACATGGTAAATGAGTGAAGGGGAGCTTATGTCCGGGTTCAGCTCTGACTCACACTGCACTCATACAGTACACGGTAAGTGAGTGAAGGGAAGCTTATGTCCGGGTTCAGCTCTGACTCACACTGCACCCATACAGTACATGGTAAGTGAGTGAAGGGGAGCTTATGTCCAGGCTCAGCTCTGACTCACACTGCACTCATACAGTACATGGTAAGTGAGTGAAGGGAAGCTTATGTCCGGGCTCAGCTCTGACTCACACTGCACTCATACAGTACATGGTAAATGAGTGAAGGGGAGCTTATGTCCGGGTTCAGCTCTGACTCACACTGCACTCATACAGTACATGGTAAGTGAGTGAAGGGGAGCTTATGTCCGGGCTCAGCTCTGACTCACACTGCACCCATACAGTACATGGTAAGTGAGTGAAGGGGAGCTTATGTCCGGGTTCAGCTCTGACTCACACTGCACTCATACAGTACATGGTAAGTGAGTGAAGGGGAGCTTATGTCCGGGTTCAGCTCTGACTCACACTGCACTCATACAGTACATGGTAAGTGCGTGAAGGGGAGCTTATGTCCAGGCTCAGCTCTGACTCACACTGCACCCATACAGTACATGGTAAGTGCGTGAAGGGGAGCTTATGTCCGGGCTCAGCTCTGACTGACACTGCACTCATACAGTACATGGTAAGTGAGTGAAGGGGAGCTTATGTCTGGGCTCAGCTCTGACTCACACTGCACCCTTACAGTACATGGTAAGTGAGTGAAGGGGAGCTTATGTCCGGGCTCAGCTCTGACTGACACTGCACTCATACAGTACATGGTAAGTGAGTGAAGGGAAGCTTATGTCTGGGCGCAGCTCTGACTCACACTGCACTCATACAGTACATGGTAAGTGAGTGAAGGGAAGCTTATGTCCGGGTTCAGCTCTGACTTACACTGCACTCATATAGTACATGGTAAGTGAGTGAAGGGGAGCTTATGTCCGTGTTCAGCTCTGACTTACACTGCACTCATACAGTACATGGTAAGTGAGTGAAGGGAAGCTTATGTCCGGGCTCAGCTCTGACTCACATTGCACTCATACAGTACATGGTAAGTGAGTGAAGGGGAGCTTATGTCCGGGTTCAGCTCTGACTCACACTGCACTCATACAGTACATGGTAAGTGAGTGAAGGGGAGCTTATGTCCGGGCTCAGCTCTGACTCACACTGCACTCATACAGTACATGGTAAGTGAGTGAAGGGGAGCTTATGTCCGGGTTCAGCTCTGACTCACACTGCACTCATACAGTACATGGTAAGTGAGTGAAGGGAAGCTTATGTCCGGGTTCAGCTCTGACTCACACTGCACTCATACAGTACATGGTAAGTGAGTGAAGGGGAGCTTATGTCCGGGCTCAGCTCTGACTCACACTGCACCCTTACAGTACATGGTAAGTGAGTGAAGGGGAGCTTATGTCCGGGCTCAGCTCTGACTCACACTGCACTCATACAGTACATGGTAAGTGAGTGAAGGGAAGCTTATGTCCGGGCTCAGCTCTGACTCACACTGCACTCATACAGTACATGGTAAGTGAGTGAAGGGGAGCTTATGTCCGGGTTCAGCTCTGACTCACACTGCACCCATACAGTACATGGTAAGTGAGTGAAGGGGAGCTTATGTCCAGGCTCAGCTCTGACTCACACTGCACTCATACAGTACATGGTAAGTGCGTGAAGGGGAGCTTATGTCCGGGCTCAGCTCTGACTCACACTGCACTCATACAGTACATGGTAAGTGAGTGAAGGGAAGCTTATGTCCGGGTTCAGCTCTGACTTACCCTGCACTCATATAGTACATGGTAAGTGAGTGAAGGGAAGCTTATGTCCGGGCTCAGCTCTGACTGACACTGCACTCATACAGTACATGGTAAGTGAGTGAAGGGAAGCTTATGTCCGGGCTCAGCTCTGACTCACACTGCACTCATACAGTACACGGTAAGTGAGTGAAGGGAAGCTTATGTCCGGGTTCAGCTCTGACTCACACTGCACCCATACAGTACATGGTAAGTGAGTGAAGGGGAGCTTATGTCCAGGCTCAGCTCTGACTCACACTGCACTCATACAGTACATGGTAAGTGAGTGAAGGGGAGCTTATGTCCGGGCTCAGCTCTGACTCACACTGCACCCATACAGTACATGGTAAGTGCGTGAAGGGGAGCTTATGTCCGGGCTCAGCTCTGACTCACACTGCACCCATACAGTACATGGTAAGTGAGTGAAGGGGAGCTTATGTCTGGGCTCAGCTCTGACTCACACTGCACCCTTACAGTACATGGTAAGTGAGTGAAGGGGAGCTTATGTCCGGGCTCAGCTCTGACTGACACTGCACTCATACAGTACATGGTAAGTGAGTGAAGGGGAGCTTATGTCCGGGCTCAGCTCTGACTCACACTGCACTCATACAGTACATGGTAAGTGAGTGAAGGGGAGCTTATGTCCGGGCTCAGCTCTGACTGACACTGCACTCATACAGTACATGGTAAGTGAGTGAAGGGGAGCTTATGTCCGGTTTCAGACACTGCACCCTTACAGTACATGGTAAGTGAGTGAAGGGGAGCTTATGTCCGGGCTCAGCTCTGACTGACACTGCACTCATACAGTACATGGTAAGTGAGTGAAGGGGAGCTTATGTCCGGGCTCAGCTCTGACTCACACTGCACTCATACAGTACATGGTAAGTGAGTGAAGGGGAGCTTATGTCCGGGCTCAGCTCTGACTGACACTGCACTCATACAGTACATGGTAAGTGAGTGAAGGGAAGCTTATGTCCGGTTTCAGACACTGCACCCTTACAGTACATGGTAAGTGAGTGAAGGGGAGCTTATGTCCGGGCTCAGCTCTGACTCACACTGCACTCATACAGTACATGGTAAGTGAGTGAAGGGAAGCTTATGTCTGGGGACAACCCCTTTAACATAGTTTTTCAATACATTTTTGATAACTGCATAGTTCTCTTTTGCCAATAAAGTAAGGAAATTGTGGAACCTTAACCCCTTAGTGACTACTAATACATATTTTTTACGGCAGTCACTAAGGGGCCTTAGATCGCCTATTAAAGTCCCTTTTTATGATTAAAAAAAGTTCTATTTAATAAAAAATTCCAAGTTTAAAAATAAACCTGTTTTCAACTGAAAAAAAAGCTTTTAATGGAAAAAAAATGCTAAACATATTTGGTATCACCACATCTGTAATGACCCACACTACACAGTTATTATGTACAGCCTTACACCTGACCATTTTTCGGCTACCAAGGGTTCGTGTAAATGCTTGTTAGCAATCATCTCGCAGTGTAATATTGCTGCAGATTTCCTCGTTCATCGGTCAATCCAAATCTTTTGACATGTTAAACAATTATTGTTTGCAGACGGCAGATCATGGTGTCTAATAACGATCTGCCGGCAAACCACTACACAGCATGGGGAAGAGTGATGGCATAACGATCGCTTGGCCCTATACTGCGGAGGAGATCACAGCAGGTAATAGCAGCCGATTGCTGGGAGGGAACGCTTCCCTCTCGACAACTGTCTGCCACATCGGGCTGTGTAATACCGGCTTAAGTTATCCCGTGCGGTGAACATCATAAAAAATAAGAATAAAACAATGCCAGAATTGCTGCTTCTTTTTAAAAAGAGTTTTTTAAATGTGCAAAAGTAGCAAAACGTTAAAAAAAATATACGTTCTGTATTTTGTAATTGTACTGACCAAGAGAATAAAGTTATTTATGCAAAAAAATGAACACAGCAAAAATCGATCTATCTATCTACTTTTCTCATCCTTCAGACATTGCAGTGTGAATTAACCCTTTATTGTGCCGATTTTGAAATCCACGTGCTCATTTCTAATGTAAGGTACTTACATCGCTTGTATGAACCAGGGCTGACATTTGTGCCAGCTCATGTTGCCCCTTATACTGGGTATTATAATATGGGATTTCCAACAAGTGCGATTGGAATGTAATTGAGCAGTTATGATGAATGGGAAGAACGCAGAGCTCCCTAACGTATGGACGGGAGCAGCGCTTAACTAAAGTGCTTACAGGCAGCATTTAATCTGAGTTATAAAAATTCTAGGAAGACTTTAAAAGCTCCACACGAAACCTGATATGGAGCAAATAGATCCGGCCGTACCTTGATTTCTTCTCTTTTTTGACTGACAGGTGCCAGGCAGCAACACGCTGTTATCTTATGTTTCTCTCCTGTGCCAGAAGGACATTTCCATGGCTTTGTACAGTCATACTTATTTAACATTTTCAGAAAAATGGTGCAGGTGAAAGCATCCTCTGGATAGGTGATCAGTATCTGATCGGTGGCGGTCCAACACCAGGGACCCCCGCCGATCACCTGTTTAAGAAGGCACCGGCACTGCTGCTGTGAGCGCCGCTGCCTTCTCTCAGCTCACCAAGCACAGCGCCGTACGTTGTATAGTGGCCATGCTTGGAATCGCGCTCAATGGCTATGTACCGATAAATGTGTCGTCACTGGCCTAGGAACAGCAGAAAGAAGGCTCACAGAAGCGTCGTTACCTTCTCAAACGACTGTTCGGCGGGATCCCGGGTGTCGGACCTTCGCCGATCAGATACTGAGTACCTATCCTGAGGATAGGTCATCAGTATGAAAATCTTGGAAAACCCCTTTAAGGCCCCTTTCACATGAGCAAGTTTTCCGCGCAGGTGCGATGCATGAAGTGCTTGCGAAATGGTGCGAGTTTCACTGAACGCATCCTGACACAATCCGTATGGTTTATGTGAAAGAGGCCTAAGTCTGCTGTTAGGTTGCTCCTTGTCCTACTGCTCTGCTGGCATTACTGTCACTCTTTACTGAGCCCCTTGCATTGCCTTCATAAGCCAGGAACTCAGGGCTACAGGTGCTGTAGTATTTGATACAGAGGATTGGGAAAGGAAAATAAATGGAATGAATACGGTAAGATAAAGCTTGTATCGCTTCTTTGTCGACCTGCAATAACCCATTTCTGCCAGCCCGATGTGAAGTCCCTGTGCCATTATCCCTTTAATGTACATATTAAAGGTGCACAGTTTGTTTTCTCCGTACCCTTGATCTGTTGGCAGGACAATCACAATTTTAGGACGTGTAATGGCACAATGGGTGAAGGCGGTTGGCAGTCACAGAATCAGACAGTTGTGGGTCTTTTCCTGGCACGCACCTTCGCACCACGTGGCAGCAGCTTACTCATGTGTGACTTGGAAGGAGAAACGCGGATATTATTTGAACGGCTGTGGGTTTTCTTTCGTACTCTAACACGTCTCTCCTTCTGTGCTTAAAGCCAAGGAGCTGTAAGCTTGTGAATTTTCCATCTCTGGGGCTTTGAATGGCTGACCCTTTTGTAGCCAAAAGATTGGGTTTCAGTCCTTAAAACAAAGAATTCTGATGGAATTTCCTTTTCATATTTCATATGTCATTAACATGGAAATAAGCATTAAAGAGGTTTTCCAGAATTTAGATATTGATAGCCTATCCTCAGTATCAGATCGGTGAGGACCTGGCACCTCCGTGATCAGCTGTTTCAGGCGGCACTGGCACTGCACGGTGTATGGAACGGCTGCCAATCGGTGATGGTGCCAGGTGTCGGACCCCTACCCAGCTGGTATTATTTAAGTCTCGAAAAAACCCTTGAGCAGACATACAGAAAATGGTTCTTCCACTAAGGCCTCATGCACACGACCGTGGTTTTGGTCCGCATCCGAGCTGCAGTTTTTTCAATGGGGCCGCAAAAGATGCGGATAGCACTCCGTGTGCTGTCCGCATCCGTTGCTCCATTCCGTAGCCCCGCAAAAAAGAAATTACATGTCCTATTCTTGCCCGTTTTGCGGACAAGATAGGCATTTCTACAATGGGCCGCCTGTTCCGTTCCGCAAATTGCGGAAGGCACACGGGCAGATTCTGTTTTTTGCGGATCCGCTGTTTGCAGACTGCAAAAAGCGGAACGGTCGTGTGCATGAGGCCTAAGTGTGTATGGTTGTGTGGTTCTGCAAACCATAACTTTTTGCCACAATTTTTTTGCAGTCTGCTTGGGGATTTTAAGGGTCCTATTCACTTGTATACAACATAATTTACACACATTGTGAACTTGTAATTTTTTGTGGATGAGGTGACTTATGGCAAAACGTATGGCACTTTTACACATGGGCCCCACAGAGGCTTTTAAACAGTGTTGTATTGAAAACATAGATAGGGGGTCATTTACTATGCTCAAATACTCACGCCAGGTCTAAAACGCCAGTCTTAATAAATGTGAACCATAGTTTGTAAGGCTAAAAAAAATATTCGTCCAACCAGTTCAGCCCAATATCCTTGATCTAAGGATTGGCAGTGGTGGTAAACCTATGGCACTCAGAGCCGTCTCTGTGGGCACCCGCACCCCAGAAAAAGTCTATGATCTACCAATACGCCTTAGACTTTTCCTGCCATTCATCAGCGCAGGGAGCACTAGGAACGGCACATGCAGCGCAGTGAAAAGGCCGACTATTATTGCTAAATGATAAAGTAACATGGTCTCACTGCTCTTACAGTATATAGTCCCATAGTCTCACTGCTCTTACAGTATATAGTCCCATAGTCTCACTGCTCTTACAGTATATAGTCCCATAGTCTCACTGCTCTTACAGTATATAGTCCCATAGTCTCACTGCTCTTACAGTATATATTCCCATAGTCTCACTGCTCTTACAGTATATAGTCCCATAGTCTCACTGCTCTTACAGTATATAGTCCCATAGTCTCACTGCTCTTACAGTATATAGTCCCATAGTCTCACTGCTCTTACAGTATATAGTCCCATAGTCTCACTGCTCTTACAGTATATAGTCCCATAGTCTCACTGCTCTTACAGTATATAGTCCCATAGTCTCACTGCTCTTACAGTATATAGTCCATAGTCTCACTGCTCTTACAGTATAGAGTCCATAGTCTCACTGCTCTTACAGTATATAGTCCCATAGTCTCACTGCTCTTACAGTATATAGTCCCATAGTCTCACTGCTCTTACAGTATATAGTCCCATAGTCTCACTGCTCCTACAGTATATAGTCCCATAGTCTCACTGCTCTTACAGTATATAGTCCCATAGTCTCACTGGTCTTACAGTATATAGTCCCATAGTCTCGCTGGTCTTACAGTATATAGTCCCATAGTTTCGCTGCTCTTACAGTATATAGTCCCATAGTCTCGCTGCTCTTACAGTATATAGTCCCATAGTCTCACTGCTCTTACAGTATATAGTCCCATAGTCTCGCTGCTCTTACAGTATAGAGTCCCATAGTCTCACTGCTCTTACAGTATATAGTCTCATAGTCTCACTGCTCTTACAGTATATAGTCCCATAGTCTCACTGCTCTTACAGTATAGAGTCCATAGTCTCACTGCTCTTACAGTATAGAGTCCATAGTCTCACTGCTCTTACAGTGAAGAGTCCATAGTCTCACTGCTCTTACAGTATAGAGTCCATAGTCTCACTGGTCTTACAGTACAGAGTCCATAGTCTCACTGCTCTTACAGTATATAGTCCATAGTCTCACTGCTCTTACAGTATATAGTCCCATAGTCTCACTGCTCTTACAGTATAGAGTCCCATAGTCTCACTGCTCCTACAGTATATAGTCCCATAGTCTCACTGCTCTTACAGTATATAGTCCCATAGTCTCACTGCTCTTACAGTATATAGTCCCATAGTCTCACTGCTCCTACAGTATATAGTCCCATAGTCTCACTGCTCTTACAGTAAAGAGTCCATAGTCTCACTGCTCCTACAGTATATAGTCCCATAGTCTCACTGCTCTTACAGTATATAGTCTCATAGTCTCACTGCTCTTACAGTATATAGTCCCATAGTCTCACTGCTCTTACAGTATATAGTCCCATAGTCTCACTGCTCTTACAGTATATAGTCTCACTGGTCTTACAGTATATAGTCCCATAGTCTCACTGCTCTTACAGTATATAGTCTCATAGTCTCACTGCTCTTACAGTAAAGAGTCCCATACTGCTCTACCGTAAAGAGTCATAGTCTCACTGCTCCTACAGTATATAGTCCCATATTCTCACTGCTCTTACAGTATATAGTCTCACTGCTCTTACAGTATATAGTCTCACTGGTCTTACAGTATATAGTCTCACTGCTCTTACAGTATATAGTCCCATAGTCTCACTGGTCTTACAGTATATAGTCCCATAGTCTCACTGATCTTACAGTATATAGTCCCATAGTCTCACTGCTCTTACAGTATATAGTTCCATAGTCTCACTGGTCTTACAGTATATAGTCCCATAGTCTCACTGATCTTACAGTATATAGTCCCATAGTCTCACTGCTCTTACAGTATATAGCCCCATAGTCTCACTGCTCTTACAGTATATAGTCCCATAGTCTCACTGCTCTTACAGTAAATAGTCCCATATTCTCACTGCTCTTACAGTATATAGTCCCATAGTCTCACTGCTCTCACAGTATATAGTCCCATATTCTCACTGCTCTTACAGTATATAGTCCCACTGGTCTTACAGTATATAGTCTCATAGTCTCACTGCTCTTACAGTATAGAGTCCATAGTCTCACTGCTCTTACAGTATAGAGTCCATAGTCTCACTGCTCTTACAGTAAATAGTCCCATATTCTCACTGCTCTTACAGTAAATAGTCCCATATTCTCACTGCTCTTACAGTATATAGTCCCACTGGTCTTACAGTATATAGTCTCACTGGTCTTACAGTATATAGTCTCACTGTTCTTACAGTATATAGTCCCATAGTCTCACTGGTCTTACAGTATATAGTCCCATAGTCTCACTGGTCTTACAGTATATAGTCCCATAGTCTCACTGCTCTTACAGTAAATAGTCCCATAGTCTCACTGGTCTTACAGTATATAGTCTCATAGTCTCACTGCTCTTACAGTATATAGTCTCACTGGTCTTACAGTATATAGTCCCATAGTCTCACTGGTCTTACAGTATATAGTCCCATAGTCTCACTGCTCTTACAGTATATAGTCCCATAGTCTCACTGCTCTTACAGTATATAGTCTCACTGGTCTTACAGTATATAGTCCCATAGTCTCACTGCTCTTACAGTATATAGTCCCATAGTCTCACTGCTCTTACAGTATATAGTCTCATAGTCTCACTGCTCTTACAGTATATAGTCTCACTGGTCTTACAGTATATAGTCCCATAGTCTCACTGGTCTTACAGTATATAGTCCCATAGTCTCACTGCTCTTACAGTATATAGTCTCATAGTCTCACTGCTCTTACAGTATATAGTCCCATAGTCTCACTGCTCTTACAGTATATAGTCCCATAGTCTCACTGCTCTTACAGTATATAGTCCCATAGTCTCACTGCTCTTACAGTATATAGTCCCATAGTCTCACTGCTCTTACAGTATATAGTTCCATAGTCTCACTGCTCTTGCAGTATATAGTCCCATAGTCTCACTGCTCTTACAGTATATAGTACCATAGTCTCACTGCTCTTACAGTATATAGCCCCATAGTCTCACTGCTCTTACAGTATATAGCCCCATAGTCTCACTGCTCTTACAGTATATAGCCCCATAGTCTCACTGCTCTTACAGTATATAGTCCCATAGTCTCACTGCTCTTACAGTATATAGTCCCATAGTCTCACTGCTCTTACAGTATATAGTCCCATAGTCTCACTGCTCTTACAGTATATAGTCCCATAGTCTCACTGCTCTTACAGTATATAGTCCCATAGTCTCACTGCTCTTACAGTATATAGTCCCATAGTCTCACTGCTCTTACAGTATATAGTCCCATAGTCTCACTGCTCCTACAGTATATAGTCCCATAGTCTCACTGCTCTTACAGTAAAGAGTCCATAGTCTCACTGCTCCTACAGTATATAGTCCCATAGTCTCACTGCTCTTACAGTATATAGTCTCATAGTCTCACTGCTCTTACAGTATATAGTCCCATAGTCTCACTGCTCTTACAGTATATAGTCCCATAGTCTCACTGCTCTTACAGTATATAGTCTCACTGGTCTTACAGTATATAGTCCCATAGTCTCACTGCTCTTACAGTATATAGTCTCATAGTCTCACTGCTCTTACAGTAAAGAGTCCCATAGTCTCACTGCTCCTACAGTATATAGTCCCATATTCTCACTGCTCTTACAGTATATAGTCTCACTGCTCTTACAGTATATAGTCTCACTGGTCTTACAGTATATAGTCTCACTGCTCTTACAGTATATAGTCCCATAGTCTCACTGGTCTTACAGTATATAGTCCCATAGTCTCACTGATCTTACAGTATATAGTCCCATAGTCTCACTGCTCTTACAGTATATAGTTCCATAGTCTCACTGGTCTTACAGTATATAGTCCCATAGTCTCACTGATCTTACAGTATATAGTCCCATAGTCTCACTGCTCTTACAGTATATAGCCCCATAGTCTCACTGCTCTTACAGTATATAGTCCCATAGTCTCACTGCTCTTACAGTAAATAGTCCCATATTCTCACTGCTCTTACAGTATATAGTCCCATAGTCTCACTGCTCTCACAGTATATAGTCCCATATTCTCACTGCTCTTACAGTATATAGTCCACTGGTCTTACAGTATATAGTCTCATAGTCTCACTGCTCTTACAGTATAGAGTCCCATAGTCTCACTGCTCTTACAGTATAGAGTCCATAGTCTCACTGCTCTTACAGTAAATAGTCCCATATTCTCCACTGCTCGTACAGAATAGTCCCATATTCTCACTGCTCTTACAGTATATAGTCCCCACTGGTCTTACAGTATATCGTCCTCACTGGTCTTAACAGTATATAGTCTCACTGTTCTTACAGTTTATATAGTCCCATAGTCTCACTGGTCTTACAGTATATAGTCCCAATAGTCTCACTGGTTCTGTACAGTATATAGGTCCCATAGTCTCACTGCTCTATACAGTAAATAGTCCCATAGTTCTCCACTGGTCCTTATCAGTATATAGTCTCCTAGTCTCACTGCTCGTTACAGTTATAGTCTCACTGGTTCTTACAGTATATAGTCCCACTAGTCTTCACTGGTCTTACAGTAATATAGTCCCATAGTTCTCACTGCTTCTTCCAGTCTATAGTTCCCTAGTCTCACTGCTCTTACAGTATATAGTCTCCACTGGGTCTTACAGTATATAGTCCCATAGTCTCAGCTCTTACAGTATATAGTCCATAGTCTCACTGCTCTTACAGTATATAGTCTCATAGTCTCACTGCTCTTACAGTATATAGTCTCACTGGTCTTACAGATATAGTCCCATAGTCCACTGTCTTACAGTATATAGTCCCATAGTCTCACTGCTCTTACAGTATATAGTCTCATAGTCTCACTGCTCTTACAGTATATAGTCCATAGTTCACTGCTCTTAGTATATAGTCCCATAGTCTCTGCTCTCTACAGTATATAGTCCATAGTTCACTGCTCTTACAGTATATAGTCCCTAGCTCACTGCTCTTACAGTATATAGTCCTAGTCTCACTGCTCTTGCAGTATATAGTCCCATAGTCTCACTGCTCTTACAGTATATAGTCCCATAGTCTCACTGCTCTTACAGTATATAGCCCCATAGTCTCACTGCTTTACAGTATATAGCCCCATAGTCTCACTGCTCGTACAGTATATAGCCCATAGTCTCACGATCTTACAGTATATAGTCCCATAGTCTCACTGCTCTTACAGTATATAGTCCCATAGTCTCACTGCTCTTACAGTATATAGTCCCATAGTCTCACTGCTCTTACAGTATATAGTCCCATAGTCTCACTGCTCTTACAGTATAGAGTCCATAGTCTCACTGCTCTTACAGTAAAGTCAATAGTCTCACTGCTCTTACAGTATAGAGTCCATAGTCTCACTGCTCTTACAGTATATAGTCCCATAGTCTCACTGCTCTTACAGTATATAGTTCCATAGTCTCACTGCTCTTACAGTAAAGTCAATAGTCTCACTGCTCCTACAGTATAGAGTCCATAGTCTCACTGCTCTTACAGTATAGAGTCCCATAGTCTCACTGCTCTTACAGTATATAGTCCCATATTCTCACTGCTCTTACAATATATAGTCTCATAGTCTCATTGGTTTTACAGTATATAGTCTCATAGTCCCACTGGTCTTACAGTATATAGTCCCATAGTCTCACTGCTCTTACAGTAAATAGTCCCATAGTCTCACTGCTCTTATAGTAAAGAATCCATAATCTCATTACTCTTCCAGTAGAGAGTCCTATACTCTCACTGTTTTTACAATGAAGAGTTTCATAGTCTAACAGCTTCTACAGTAAAGGGTCCTATAGTCTCACTGCTCTTACAGTAATTTATATATACACACACAGTAGACTGTCCTCTGTAGTATATATACAGTATACTGTCCTCTGTAGTATATACACAGTATACTGTCCTCTGTAGTATATATATATATTATACTGTCCTCTGTAGTATATATACAGTATACTGTCCTCTGTAGTATATATATACAGTATACTGTCCTCCGTAGTATATATATACAGTGTGATGTCCTCTGTAGTGTATATACAGTGTACTGTCCTCTGTAGTATATATATATTCATATACAGTATACTGTCCTCTGTAGTGTATATACAGTATACTGTCCTCTGTAGTATATATATATATATACAGTATACTGTCCTCTGTATTATATATACAGTATACTGTCCTCCGTAGTATATATATACAGTGTGATGTCCTCTGTAGTGTATATACAGTGTACTGTCCGCTGTAGTATATATATATTCATATACAGTATACTGTCCTCTGTAGTGTATATACAGTATACTGTCCTCTGTAGTGTATATATATATATATATATATATATATACAGTATACTGTCCTCTGTATTATATATACAGTATACTGTCCTCTGTAGTGTATATATATATACAGTATACTGTCCTCTGTCCCCAATGGATTCGTGTAGCGGGTCCTGCTACACAGACGGCGTCTCACATGGTTTGGAGCCGATCATGTGATGCAGGGATAGATCACGTGTTCTTCCTGCTTGTGACATGCCTCTTGTTCCTATTATAATTCAATGGTATCAGATACTACTCTGAGTATACTAGATATTACTCTGATTTCTTCGTATCATGTAGTGCCAGACATCAGATTAAATACATAGAGGGTCCAGTCCTATATCCGCCAGACGCATTTCGAGGTATTCCAACCTCTTCCTCAGAGGCCACTGAGTGTGAGGTCACTGTTAAGGGAGTGAGGTACTGTGGAGGTCACTGTTAATGGACCGTGGTACTGTGGCAGTCACTGTTAAAGGGACGGGTGCTGCGGAGGTCTCTGTTAAGGGGGCAGGGAACAGTGGAGGTCACAGATAAGTGGATGGTCCCCTATGGAGGTCAGTGTTAAGGGGCGGGGTGCTGTATAGGTCACTGTTAAGGGGACGGGCCCCCGAAGAGGTCAATGTAAAGGGGCGGGCTGCTGTGAATGTCAAAGTTAAGGGGATGGGCTGCTGTGGAGGTCCCATTTTAACACTGTGGGGGGGTCAGTGTTAAGGCGTGAGGGCTGTGGCGTTCACTGTTAAGAGGGGAGGTGCTGTAGAGGTCACTGTTATGGGGGATAGTGTGGATATCTTTTAACGACACACAGAAACATTAAATGAAATAGATGAAATTTACCCGTGTGAAGCCGGGTCCTTCTGCTAGTATATATATATCCTCTGTAGTATATATACAGTACAGACCAAAAGTTTGGACACACCTTCTCATTCACAGAGTTTTCTTTATTTTCATGACTATGAAAATTGTAGTTTCACACTGAAGGCATCAAAACTATGAATTAACACATGTAGAATTATATACATAACAAAAAAGTGTGAAACAACTGAAAAGATGTCATATTCTAGGTTCTTCAAAGTAGCCACCTTTTGATTTGATTACCGCTTTGCACACTCTTGGCATTCTCTTGATGAGCTTCAAGATGTAGTCACCTGAAATGGTCTTCCAACAGTCTTGAAGGAGTTCCCAGAGATGCTTAGCACTTGTTGGCCCTTTTGCCTTCACTCTGCGGTCCAGCTCACCCCAAACCATCTCGATTGGGTTCAGGTCCGGTGACTGTGGAGGCCAGGTCATCTGGCGCAGCACCCCATCACTCTTCTTCATAGTCAAATAGCCCTTACTTTCAAAGTTTTCCCAATTTTTCGGACTGACTGACCTTCATTTCTTAAAGTAATGATGGCCACTCGTTTTTCTTTACTTAGCTGCTTTTTTCTTGCCATAATACAAATTCTAACAGTCTATTCAGTAGGACTATCAGCTGTGTGTTCACCTGACTTCTTCTCAACGCAACTGATGGTCCCAACCCCATTTATAAGGCAAGAAATCCCACTTATTACACCTGACAGGGCACACCTGTGAAGTGAAAACCCTTTCAGGTGACTACCTCTTGAAGCTCATCAAGAGAATGCCAAGAGTGTGCAAAGCAGTAATCAAAGCAAAAGGTGGCTACTTTGAAGAACCTAGAATATGACATATTTTCAGTTGTTTCACACTTTTTTGTTATGTATATAATTCACATATGTTAATTCATAGTTTTGATGCCTTCAGTGTGAATCTACAATTTTCATAGTCATGAAAATAAAGAAAACTCTTTGAATGAGAAGGTGTGTCCAAACTTTTGGTCTGTACTGTATATATACAGTATACTGTACTCCTTAGTATATATACAGTATACGGCCCCAGGATGAGTGTGACGGGAAGCAGTGTCGGACTGGGGAATCTAGGGCCCATCAGTAAAATGTATTTTGGGGGCCCACCGTACGGACAGATTCAAATATTCCCTGCTCACACAGCAGCAAGATGCTACCAGATGACTGAATATGGGGGCCCCTGCAGCAACTCTGAGAAGGAGTAGAGAAGAGGACACTGGCGACTTTCCTCTATACCTAGAAGTCATCTCAGCTCTGACTGTGTCTATAATAATAAACTGTGGAGTTTCTGGTTGAGGTGCTGTACATTGAAAACATGTATGTAGTGCAGTATGTCTACATATGCCACATGTGCAGGGGATGGGAGACTAGGGGCCCACCTTGCTCAGGGGCACACCGGGGGATTCACCTGTACCTCTGTGGGCCAATCCAAGCCTGATGAAAAGTAAGGATGAGCATGATGTAAAGTAAGGAGGAGCTCGACAGGAAGTAAGGATGAGCGTGACGGGAAGTGAGGATCAGTGTGACGAAGAGTAAGGATGAGTGTGACGTAGAGTAAGGATGAGTATGACGTGAAGTAAGGATCAGTGTGATGAAGAGTAAGGATGACTGTGACGTAGAGTAAGGATGAGTATGACTTGAAGTAAGAATCAGTGTCATCTGAAGTAAGGATGAGCGTGACGGGAAGTAAGGATGAGCATGACGGGAAGTAAGGATGAGCGTGACGGGAAGTAAGGATGAGCATGACGAGAAGTAAGGATGAGCGTGACGGGAAGTAAGGATCAGCGTGACGGGAAGTAAGGATGATTGTGACGGGAAGTAAGGATGAGTGTGACGGGAAGTAAGGATCAGTGTGACGTGAAGTAAGGATGAGCATGACGTGAAGTAAGGATGAGTGTGACAATTAAGGTTACTGGTTATTTATATAAGGATACCACAAGACTTGAGTCAGTAAAAGAAATATGTCTGGTGCAACACTGTCCTCTGGTGGGCACACAGCAGGTGTGCTCCGACATTGAAGGGTGTATCCCGCTTACCTGGGCTACTGTGTGAGGAACATATATCATGTGCAATTCACTAAAATACAGATGAGCTGCTGACAGATTCCCTGTGGCTGTCTGCAGAGCAGGGCACATCACACGTCTTTAGAGCGCTCCTGGGGGCTCAGCCTGCAGACTGCAGTAGTGAAGGACCGGACTTCCAGAAGAAGCAATTCTAAAATGAATATATGTATTAAGGAACTGATTAAATATTTCACGTTATCTCATTATAACAACATTTTAATAAATATATTGGGGGTCATTTACTATCAAATATACGCCACTTTTGTGGCATATATCTGGCGCAGATTCTGTCTCACGCCATGTTGTGGCAGAATCTGCGACTTCTTCCCGACTCACGCCAGGTCTAAAAAAAGTGGCGTGGGCAGTGAAGGGGATGGGCCGGCAGGTCCGTCTCATTCATCACTTTCTATGCCTGGTTTAGGTGTATAAAATGGTCTAAATGTAAGTCAGCGCGGAGGTTGTCTTACATTTAGAATCAGCGGTGGATCCGCCAAAGTCGTGTAGAGGCCGGCGCCTCTTCATAACTTCGGCAATTCACCACCAGCGCAGGGGTGTTAAACACCAGTTTTAATAAATTGTTTTGTCCTCCCCTCAACTATGGGTTTTAACGCCCACACATAATTTCGACAGTCGGATGCCACTGGTGTTAGTATTTCTTGCAGTTTCTACTACATTTACTATTGTGGCTGCACCTGAATTCTGCAGCAAAATCTGTTGCATTTTTTGCCCGTCTCATTTTTCTATAACCCTAATTAAACCACACAGAACAATCCACATTCATCAATGGGGCATGGCTTAAAGGGGTTTCCCAGTAATCATGATTTTTAAGCAAGTGCCGGTAGCCTGCCCCCTGAAACAGAGGATTCATACGTACCTTCTCCACACTGCGCCAGTCCTCTGCGCTGCCTCCATCTTCCGGTCCTCGCACTGCTTTCTTCCGGCAGTGCATGGGCTTTGAACGAAAGATCTTTCGTCTGACTACTGAGTGAGGATATTAAAGGGTTTCTGTCATCAGAAATAACGTTATGTAGCTGACTGACATTAGCGATGCAGTACATAACCGTGCGCTCTATAACTCCCTGCCTGCCTCGTTCTCTTAAAATAAAGACTTTTAAAATATGCTAATGAGCCTCTAGGTGCTATTAGGGCGTTGCTTCAGCACCTAGAGGCTCGGGCTACTCACCCTTTGGCACGGCCAGGTCCCGTTGATTGACTGGCGAGTTCTCCTCTTTGTCCAGTAAATCCCGCGCCTGCGCCGTCCCGTTTATTATTCGGCGCAGGCGCAGTGAGTGAAATACGCGCTCCTTCACTCAATGCGCCTCAATACTAAACGGGACAGCGCCTGCGCAGTGAGTGAAGCCGGCACAGGCGTAGTGAGTGAGGCTGGCAGCAGGAACGCATCCTTCACTCGCTGCGCCTGCGCTGAATACTAAATAAGACGGCGCAGGCGCGGAATTTACGGGACACTGAGGAGAACTCGAAAGTCAATCAATGGGACCTGGGCGGCAGGCAGGGAGTTAGAAAGCATACAGTTATGTACTGGTGACATCGCTAATGTCAGACTTCTTTGTCTATACTAGTTAATGAATATAACTGCACTAATACATGTATTACCCTCTGTTCACATTAGCGCAGTGGTTTCCGTTCTAACAGCTGTGAAAAATGCACTTTCAAATGGATACCAACAGATCTTCATGGATCCTAGTGATGTATAATGACTAATGATGTAAACCCGACTTGGGTAGATAGATTACATAGATAATAGATAGATAATATATATGAGATATTAGATACACATAATAAAAGGTTTATATTAAAAACTGAAATTAAATTTTTCTTAGAAAAAGAATAGTTTAGACCTCGGTGAATTTCATTGCAAACAGCAGGCTGAATGCCTTTTGGTGTCTGAAGGATCAACAGGTGGATGGAAGAGGAAGGGAAGGTGTGACTGGGATCGCGGCTGTAAAGGAAGTTGCAGGACAGAGACAATAAGGGTCCAAACAGCTGCTGTACGGTGCAGACAGTGGGAAGAGGAGGAGTGGTCTTCTGGTGGTGGGCAACGTTGCATAGAGCTTCAGGAATACTGTGGTTCAAAGCTGTGTAGATGTCCCTGAGAAACTGATGAGAAAACTGTACGTCCTGTGCATGGAGCCTTCGTCAAAAGAATGGACATGCCTGACCTGATGAGATCTTTCAGGTGACTCCTTATCATGGGGTATGGGTGATGTAGGGTATGGGTGATGTGGGGTATGGGTAATGTAGGGCATGGGTGATGTAGGGTATGGGTAATGTAGGGCATGGGTGATGTAGGGTATGGGTAATGTAGGGTATGGGTGATGTAGGTCATGGGTGATGTAGGGTATGGGCGATGTAGGGTATGGGTGATGTAGGGTATGGGTGATGTAGGGTACGGGTGATGTAGGGTACGGGTGATGTAGGGTACGGGTGATGTAGGGTACGGGTGATGTAGGGCATGGGTGATGTAGGGTATGGGCGATGTAGGTCATGGGTGATGTAGGGTATGGGTGATGTAGTGCATGGGTGATGTAGGGTATGGGCGATGTAGGGTATGGGTGATGTAGGGTATGGGTGATGTAGGGTACGGGTGATGTAGGGTACGGGTGATGTAGGGTATGGGCAATGTAGGGTATGGGTGATGTAGGGTACGGGTGATGTAGGGCATGGGTGATGTAGGGTATGGGCGATGTAGGGCATGGGCGATGTAGGGCACGGGTGATGTAGGGCACGGGTGATGTAGGGTACGGGTGATGTAGCTGCCTGATACATTACAGGTCCTTCTAAAAAAAATTGCATATTGTGATAAAGTTCATTATTTTCTGTAATGTGCTGATAAACATTAGACTTTCATATATTTTAGATTCATTACACACAACTGAAGTAGTTCAAGCCTTTTATTGTTTTAATATTGATGATTTTGGCTACAGCTCATGAAAACCCAACATTCCTATCTAAAAAAATTAGCATATTTCATCCGACCAATAAAAGAAAAGTGTTTTTAATACAAAAAAAGTCAACCTTCAAATAATTATGTTCAGTTCTGCACTCAATACTTGGTCGGGAATCCTTTTGCAGAAATGACTGCTTCAATGCGGCGTGGCATGGAGGCCATCAGCCTGTGGCACTGCTGAGGTGTTATGGAGGCCCAGGAGGCTTCATTGCGGTGTGGCATGGAGGCAATCAGCCTGTGGCACTGCTGAGGTGTTATGGAGGCCCAGGATGCTTCGATAGCGGCCTTAGGCTCATTCAGAGTGTTGGGTCTTGCGTCTCTCAACTTTCTCTCCCCAATATCCCACAGATTCTCTATGGGGTTCAGGTCAGGAGAGTTGGCAGGCCAGTTGAGCCCAGTAATACCATGGTCAGTAAACCATTTACCAGTGGTTTTGGCGCTGTGAGCAGGTGCCAGGTCGTGCTGAAAAATGACATCTTCATCTCCATAAAGCTTTTCAGCAGATGGAAGCATGAAGTGCTCCAAAATCTCCTGATAGCGGCTGCATTGACCCTGCCCTTGATAAAACACAGTGGACCAACACCAGCAGCTGACATGGCGCCCCAGACCATCACTGACTGTGGGGACTTGACACTGGACTTCAGGCATTTTGGCATTTCCCTCTCCCCAGTCTTCCTCCAGATTTTGGCACCTTGATTTCCGAATGACATGCAACAGTCCAGTGCTGCTTCTCTGTAGCCCAGGTCAGGCGCTTCTGCAGCTGTTTCTGGGGAATGCGGCACCTGTAGCCCATTTCCTGCACACGCCTGTACACGGGGGCTCTGGAGGTTTCTACTCCAGACTCAGTCCACTGCTTCCGCAGGTCCCCCAAGGTCTGGAATCGGTCCTTCTCCACAATCTTCCTCAGGGTCCGGTCACCTCTTCTCGTTGTGCAGCGTTTTCTGCCACACTTTTTCCTTCCCACAGACTTCCCACTGAGGTGCCTTGATACAGCGCTCTGGGAACAGCCTATTCCTTCAGACATGTCTTTCTGTGTCTTACCCTCTTTGCTTGAGGGGTCAATGATGGCCTTCTGGACAGCAGTCAGGTCGGCAGTCTTACCCATGATTGCGGTTTGGAGTAATGAACCCGGCTGGGAGTTTTTAAAAGCCTCAGGAATCTTTTGCAGGTGTTTAGAGGTAATTAGTGGATTCAGATGATTAGGTTAATAGCTCGTTTAGAGAACCTTTTCATGATATGCAAATTTTTTTAGATAGGAATTTGGGGTTTTCATGAGCTGTATGCCAAAATCATCAATATTAAAACAATAAAAGGCTTGAACTACTTCAGTTGTGTGTAATGAATCTAAAATATATGAAAATCTAATGTTTATCAGTACATTACAGAAAATAATGAACTTTATCACAATATGCAATTTTTTTTAGAAGGACCTGTATTATACAATGTATGGCTGGACCGATCTTAGTGCCTAATGGCTTATGAAAGTCTGTCTAGGTGGGCAGAGGGTCTGCAGGGGGCTGTGATGGAACTAGCACCGTGTCTCTGAATCCCCTCAGTCTCTGGGCTGTTGCGGCCATTATTCTGCTCCTTTCATGACGGTTTGTAGGATTAGCATCTATAGCAGATTCCTTGTCTCTTTGTCATCCCTTCATTTCACTGTAGTCACTGCGCATGCACAGCTGCATTTCCACCAAGTCCTTAATTTCTAGGGGACATGCCATGAAGGTGAGCTCACAGAAAACCCTTTGGTTAGGATATCCTCTCCATGCTTTGCTGCAGCGGCTATGAACCTGTTCACACAGCACTGGTTTTACTGGTGCAGCACTGCTGTGCTCTCTCATTACATCCCTTGTGCAGAGTCTAACAGGACATTAGAGAAGTCGATTCTGTTCTCGTCGCTCGCTTTACGTGAACCCTGCACTAATGGATTACAAGACTTCAGAAGGAGCGTTTTTACTTTTTACTCCCTTGTCTGCACTGTGATGTGTGATGTACAGTAACCTGATGATGGATGTATAGTCCCCGCAGCTTACAGTCTGCTCTGTGATGTGTGATGTACAGTAACCTGATGATGGCTGTATAGTCTCCGCAGCTTACAGTCTGCTCTGTGATGTGTGATGTACAGTAACCTAATGATGGATGTATAGTCCCCACAGCTTACAGTCTGCTCTGTGATGTGTGATGTACAGTAACCTGATGATGGATGTATAGTCTCCGCAGCTTACAGTCTGCACTGTGATGTGAGATGTACAGTAACCTGATGATGGATGTATAGTCCCCGCAGCTTACAGTCTGCACTGTGATGTGTGATGTATAGTAACCTGATGATTGATGTATAGTCCCCGCAGCTTACAGTTTGCTCTGTGATGTGTGATGTATAGTAACCTGATGATGGATGTATAGTCCCCGCAGCTTACAGTCTGCACTGTGATGTTAGATGTATAGTAACCTGATGATGGATGTATAGTCTCTGCAGATTACAGTCTGCACTGTGATGTATGATGTATAATAACCTGATGATGGATGTATAGTCCCCGCAGCTTACAGTCTGCACTGTGATATGTGATGTATAGTAACCTGATGATGGATGTATAGTCCCCGCAGCTTACAGTCTGCACTGTGATGTGAGATGTATAGTAACCTGATGATGGTTGTATAGTCTCTGCAGATTACAGTCTGCACTGTGATGTATGATGTATAATAACCTGATGATGGATGTATAGTCCCCGCAGATTACAGTCTGCACTGTGATGTATGATGTATAATAACCTGATGATCGATGTATAGTCCCCACAGCTTACAGTCTGCTCTGTAATGTGATGTACAGTAACCTGATGATGGATGTATTGTCCCCGCAGCTTACAGTCTGCACTGTGATGTGTGATGTACAGTAACCTAATGATGGATGTATAGTCCCGCAGCTTACAGTCTGCACTGTGATGTGTGATGTACAGTAACCTAATGATGGATGTATAGTCCCCGCAGCTTACAGTCTGCACTGTGATGTGTGATGTACAGTAACCTGATGATGGATGTATAGTCCCCGCAGCTTACAGTCTGCACTGTGATATGTGACGTATATTAACCTGATGATGGATGTATAATCCCCACAGCTTACAGTCTGCACTGTGATGTACAGTAACCTAATGATGGATGTATAGTCCCCGCAGCTTACAGTCTGCACTGTGATGTGTGATGTACAGTAACCTAATGATGGATGTATAGTCCCCGCAGCTTACAGTCTGCACTGTGATATGTGACGTATATAAACCTGATGATGGATGTATAGTCCCCACAGCTTACAGTCTGCACAGTAACCTGATTATGCATGTATAGTCCCCACAGCTTACAGTCTGCTCTGTGATGTGTGATGTACAGTAACCTGATGATGGATGTATACTCCCTGCAGCTTACAGTCTGCTCTGTGATGTGTGATGTACAGTAACCTGATGATGGATGTATAGTCCCCGCAGCTTACAGTCTGCACTGTGATGTATGATGTATAATAACCTGATGATGGATGTATAGTCCCCACAGCTTACAGTCTGCACAGTAACCTGATTATGCATGTATAGTCCCCACAGCTTACAGTCTGCTCTGTGATGTGTGATGTACAGTAACCTGATGATGGATGTATACTCCCTGCAGCTTACAGTCTGCTCTGTGATGTGTGATGTACAGTAACCTGATGATGGATGTATAGTCCCCGCAGCTTACAGTCTGCACTGTGATGTATAATGCATAATAACCTGATAATGGATGTATAGTCCCCGCAGCTTACAGTCTGCACTGTGATGTGTGATGTATAGTAACCTGATGATGGATGTATAGTCCCCACAGCTTACAGTCTGCTCTGTGATGTGTGATGTACAGTAACCTGATGATGGATGTATAGTCCCCGCAGCTTACAGTCTGCACTGTGATGTATGATGTATAATAACCTGATGATGGATGTATAGTCCCCGCAGCTTACAGTCTGCACTGTGATATGTGATGTATATTAACCTGATGATGGATGTATAGTCCCCGCAGCTTACAGTCTGCACTGTGATGTACAGTAACCTGATGATGTATGTATAGTCCCCACAGCTTACAGTCTGCACTGTGATATGTGATGTATATTAACCTGATGATGGATGTATAGTCCCCGCAGCTTACAGTCTGCACTGTGATGTACAGTAACCTGATGATGTATGTATAGTCCCCACAGCTTACAGTCTGCACTGTGATATGTGATGTATATTAACCTGATGATGGATGTATAGTCCCCGCAGCTTACAGTCTGCACTGTGATATGTGATGTATATTAACCTGATGATGGATGTATAGTCCCCGCAGCTTACAGTCTGCACTGTGATGTGTGATGTACAGTAACCTAATGATGCATGTATAGTCCCCGCAGCTTACAGTCTGCACTGTGATGTATGATGTATAGTAACCTGATGATGGATGTATAGTCCCCACAGCTTACTGTCTGTACTGTGATGTATGATGTATAGTAACCTGATAATGGATGTATAGTCCCCGCAGCTTACAGTCTGCACTGTGATGTATGGTGTATAGTAACCTGATAATGGATGTATAGTCCCCGCAGCTTACAGTCTGCTCTGTGATGTGTGATGTACAGTAACCTGATGATGGATGTATAGTCCCCACAGCTTACAGTCTGCACTGTGATGTATGGTGTATAGTAACCTCATAATGGATGTATAGTCCCTGCAGCTTACAGTCTGCTCTGTGATGTGTGATGTACAGTAACCTGATGATGGATGTATAGTCCCCGCAGCTTACAGTCTGCACTGTGATGTGTGATGTACAGTAACCTAATGATGCATGTATAGTCCCCGCAGCTTACAGTCTGCACTGTGATGTATGATGTATAGTAACCTGATGATGGATGTATAGTCCCCACAGCTTACAGTCTGTACTGTGATGTATGATGTATAGTAACCTGATAATGGATGTATAGTCCCCGCAGCTTACAGTCTGCACTGTGATGTGTGATATATAATATTGCAAAGATTCAAATATAGAAGAGATTCCACGGCACCTCCATGTGGTGAAAAAATGGTGTCTTTTATGAAAAAAGTCCCAGCAAGTGACTGAAATGTTGCACGGGTGAATGAAGGACGCCATTTTCCCCCACGTGTAGGTGCCGTGGAATTCCTTCTGTTATTGCTGTTGACGTGGACTGTGGGTGTCACAATGATGCGTTTTCCTGACGATCGTTCGCTCCTTGTTACTTCATTCCTATCAGAAGAGACGTCTTTTTGGTCTGAGTGACTATCTCGCCTCTTACTATGGAAGCCGAGGCTGTAATGCCTTCATTTCTATGCAGAGATCTGGCAGTGACTGCTCTCAGCTGCTCTATGTGAAGACTGCATTGGTGGTGGGGGTGCCATGCTGCGCCCAGCGGGTGGCCCAGGTGTTAGAGGGCACCTGTCTGTTTTTACCCCCCACACAGGCTCCTCGGCCTAGTCCGAGAGCACATGTACGGCCGGGATCACTGCCGATTGTATAGATTCAATCATTATTTCAATCTCTATTAGGGCGAAATCTGTCACTGGAATTTTGGAGAGGTCATTGTGCTAATATTCCGACGGTGGCCGCCTGGTGTCTGCCTCCTATTATTGTCCATGCAGTTTGCAGGCTGGCGGTATAAAGCCGTGGCAGCACCATGTCCCTTCTTGGCCTGGTGTCTGCCTCCTATTATTGTCCATGCAGTTTGCAGGCTGGCGGTATAAAGCCGTGGCAGCACCATGTCCCTTCTTGGCCTGGTGTCTGCCTCCTATTATTGTCCATGCAGTTTGCAGGCTGGCGGTATAAAGCCGTGGCAGCACCATGTCCCTTCTTGGCCTGGTGTCTGCCTCCTATTATTGTCCATGCAGTTTGCAGGCTGGCGGTATAAAGCCGTGGCAGCACCATGTCCCTTCTTGGCCTGGTGTCTGCCTCCTATTATTGTCCATGCAGTTTGCAGGCTGGCGGTATAAAGCCGTGGCAGCACCATGTCCCTTCTTGGCCTGGTGTCTGGATGTCATTCATTATCAGAGATTGTATTTATTTATGGATTTCTCCTATCTGCTGTCTGTTTACCCAGCTGCGACATGTGACTTCTACAGCCAATCACTGGCCTCTTCGGGGCACCACTGAAGCCAGAGACTGGCTGCAGCAGTCATGTGTTGTCTACTTGACATCTCCGCTGCAGCCTCAGTGTCTGGCCAGGAGAGCAAGAGCGGCAGTGTATGATCTGCGAGACGAGTAATGATGGCTTCAGTGAAGCAGACATTAGGACGTGTTGGTGTTTTCTTGTTTAGATAGTGGTGGACCCTTTTTCCTACTGGGGGCCCACCGTAGGATCTTTGGATGTTCTGGTGGGCTAGTCCGACTCTAAGGGGGTCATTTACTAAGACTGTCCCCTTCCACTTCCACTTTTTTAGACCTGGCATGAGCAGGGAAAAGTTGCAGGTTGCGGCGCGACTAAACGATGCACCGTAATCTGTGCCGGAAATATGCCTGATATAGGAGTATTTCTGCAGAATAGATGACCCCCTAAATGTCTTATAAAGACAAAAAGGAACAAATGATTTATCTCATCGATTTGAAAGCAATTTTTGCAAATGATAAACTTGATGCTTCTCAGTCAGCGTATGGTGAGACATGGCGGTCTCATACTTTACTACACGGTCCCCGGCTGAGCTGGATACAGCAGCGCGCTGGTTACCATTCAATTAGCATGTATTGTAAAACACAGGAATGTTTGGGAGGTTTCTGTCCTGGCACCTGGCTTCAGTATGTCACTATAGTATGCACGTGTCATGTGGCCAGCGGGCGCGCTGAGAGGAATGTTTGCCCAAAGAACAAGGGCACAAGTGTCTGTCAGTCAGCAGAGAGGACAAGAGAGACAAGTGGGCCGATCTGAGCAGAGCCGCAGTCTATCCGAAAGATTGCTGAAAGTAAGAGCAGTTGTCACTCTGAGGGTCTGACAGCGTTAACACTTTATGTGTCAGTGCGAATCATAAATCTGTCTTTCCCCCAAAAAAACACCCTAAGGCCTCATGCACACGACCGTTGTGTGCATCCGCGTCCGTTCCGTCAACTGATAGTTTTTTCTCCGCATCCGTGATTCCAGTCCATAAAAAAAATATAACCTGTCCTATACTTGTCAGTGGAAAACGGAGGACGGACCCATTCAAGTCAATGGGTCCATCAAAAAAAACGGACGCACAACTGGTATGTCGTCCGTGTCCGTTTTTTTTTCTACAAGACCTTGGTGCAATAAAATTACACTTTTCATTAACCTTCCTTTTTTTCCCCTGTCAGACAAAAAAAAAAGGAAGACACGAGGAAACACAACTGAAGCAAAATCACTGACAGTGAAAAAACACTGTCGTGTGCATGAGGCCTAAAGCGCATATGTCAGGATGATCAACCCTGTTATACCAAGCATATTGCCTGGTAGGGTTGGTCATGCTGAGTAAATTGATACATGTCCTTTCTTTTCAATAGTTGTCGAGAGATATAACTTTTTAGATTTATGTAAATCGCCTGTTTCGAGCACCAGGGGCTGGTCGTAGCACATTTGATATATTGCTATGATGTTTTAGATATGACGGATCTCGTTCATCCTTGTGTCACTGAACATGGCGGCCAGTCCACATCCGTGCTCAACCATCCACATACTTCTGTATGGCCACCTAGGTGCTTCTTCACACAACGGGGCACATTTATCAAGCTCGCCAGTTTTTCGCCAATAATATTAGACAGGTATTCATTCATTCCGTATTTCATTTGGCTGTATTTAATAAAAGTCGCGCATTGTTACGATTCTGGTGGTTGTTTTTCAGTATGACAGATTCATATTCACTTAGACTGGTCTAATTTATCTACGCGGGAGAAAAGTCGCATGTCACCCTGAAAGTGCGACTTCTAATACAAAATAAAGTTGCAACTCAACACCGAAAAAAGATGAAGAAAATCACGCCAGCCCAGGGGTGATGTAGAAATTAGACTGGTTTTTCAAATTCAGGTGCACAAAAAGACGCACCTACATAAATAGGTCAGAAAAAGTAGCAAAAGTTTGAAAACTTCGGAATTAGGGTTCATGCACACAAACTTATTTTTTTTCCATGTCCATTAGGTTCTTTGCTTCTCTTATGCGGAACCATTCACTTTAAAACGGAAATGACTCGGTTTGCATTCCGTTTCCGTATGTCCGCATATTGTTCCGCAAAATGATAGAACATGTCCTATTCTTGTCTGTTTTGCGGATGAGGATAGGCATTGTTACAATGGATCTTAAAAAAAACAAAAAAAACTGATGCAACACTGAACTCGTTTTGTATTTTTTGTGGATCCGTGTTTTGCAGACTAAAAAACAGGAGCAAGCACTTTAGTAAATGTGACCCAGTTTGTGTTGTGGTTTTTGTGTTGAGGGCTCACACACACGACTGTTGGTGTTTTGCAGTCTGCAAAACGCAGATACAGGCCGTGTGATTTCCGTATTTTGCGGAACGGAACAGCTAGCCCCTAATAGAACAGTCCTATCCTTGTCCGTAATGCGGACAATAATAGGAAATGTTCTATGTTTTTGCAGAACGGCTATGTGGACATACAGACACGGAATGCACGCAGAGACATTTCAGTTTTTTTGCAGCCCCATTGAAATGAATGGTTCCACATATGGGTTGCAAAAAAACGGAACAGACACGGACCAAAAATACGTTTGTGTGTATGAGCCCTGATTGAGAGGTGTTCCTCCCCCAGTGTTACTCTTCACAGCAGTACGGGAACAATGCATTGTTGTAAAAGCAGCAGACAATGAGGAACAAGAACCCACCAGACTCAGAGGATGCTGCGATTTAAAAATAAAAAAAGGCATTGACCCAAAAAATGCAGCCCAAATGTTACCAAAAACATCATTATGAAAATGCTTCAGAAGTGGCTTGTTACTTCTTAGTGGATTGAGAGTGGTTTTTGCATTGAAGTCAATGGAGAAGCAGAAATAAAATGCTAGAGGTTTTATTAGCGTTTTTAGCAGCATTTTTTTCACCATAAAAGCTTCAGAATTTCCCCACCCAAGGGCTGGATTAGAAAAACTGTGGCAAAAACACTTCTAAAACCTCTTTTAAAAAACTCTTCCAAATCCTCAACCGAAAACTATTTTAAAACGCAGAAATCTGCCTCCAAAAATGACCTGTTTTCAGCTACTGATCTTGTATGAACATACCCTGTAAGGCTACTTTCACACTAGCGTTGTTTAAATCCGGCGTTCAATTCCAACACCGGAACTGCCTGCCGGATCCGGAAAAACGTGTGAAAACGGATTACATTTGAATCCTGATCAGGATTTTGATCACAATGTAAAAATGCATTGGAAAAAACGGATCCGCCATTTATGGACTTTTTTTCACATTTTTTGGGTTTAACATGTAAAAGCCGGATCCGGTTTGACTGAACACACGGCGCCGGATCCGGCGTTAATGCAAGTCAATGGGAAAAAGGCCTGATCCGGCGTTCAGTCAAAGTGTTCAGGATTTTTGGCCGGAGGTAAAAATTCTGCATGCTACGTTTTTCTGAAAAGCCTGATCAGTCAAAAAGACTGAACAGAAGACATCCTGATGCATCCTGAACGGATTACTCTCCATTCAGAATGCATGGGGATATGCCTGATCAGTTATTTCCCGGATTTGAGCCCCTGCGACGGAACTCAGCGTCGGAAAAGAAAAACGCTAGTGTGAAAGTACCCTAAGAGCAGAGCCTGATATCCCCTGCACTGCAGTACCCCTGAGTATCCCCTAGGTGGTGCCCTGACAGAAACATTTGCTACCTCTACCTCAAATGTCAGTAGAAGTCCAGTACAGATAAATTATTCAAAACACGAGCCTCCTGATAAGGGGACTTTCACACTAGCGTTAGAGGAATCCGGCAGGCAGTTCTGCCTGCTGGATCCGGAAATCCGTGTGCAAATGGATAGCATTTGTTTCCGGATCCGGATGTGGATTCGTCTGACAAATGCATTGAAATACCGGATCCGTCTCTCCAGTGTCATCCGGAAAAACAGATTGGGTATTTATAGGTTTGTGCATGGCATTCCGGCAAGTGTTCTCCGCCCAAATACTGTAAACGTGACTGAACTGAAGACATCCTGATGCATAATGAACGGATTGCTCTCCATTCAGAATGCATTAGGATAAAACTGAAGTGTTTTTTTCTGGTATTGAGCCCCTTGGACGGAACTGAATACCAGAAAACTGTAACGCTAGTGTGAAAGTGCCCTAAATCTGATGCATCTGGAAGTGTCTTTGATAAACAAGGCTGAAGTCTAATCTCCGCATGGCTAGGCACACACACTTCCATTGCCTGATTCCTCTTTAGGAGTGAGAAGATGAAATGATACAGATTTTGGTGAAAATCTGACAAGTTTACTTATGCACACGAATGTTGTTTGTTTCCATGTCCGTTCCGGTTTTTTTTGCGGATAGAATGCGGACCCATTCATTTTAATGGGTCTGCAAAAAATGGGGACAGCACACCGCATCAGTATGTCCGTTCCGTAGCCCCGCAAAAAAAATTGAACATATCCTATTCTTGTCCGTTTAAGGCATTGTTACAATAGATCCGCAAAAAAAAAAACGGATGGCATACGGATGGCAACACATGTTCTGTTCTTTTAGTGCACACATGCTTCGATACTTCGATTCGCCCAACCCTACACCTCAGTACTATTCACTTCTGCACAGCTGAGCTGCAAGACCAGACAGAACCCCAGGAGCGCTGTGGTGCTGTTTTTGGAAGAAAGCAGCCATTTAATTATTATTCAAGACCATCTATTTAAAGGCTATGAACACCTTCTGAGGCAATTTTTTTATGATTGCATTTAAGGCCTCAGGCACACGACTGTTGTTGTGTCCCGTGTCCGTTGTTCCGTTTTCCGTGATTTTCTGCGGACCTATTGACTTTCAATGGGTCCGTGGAAAACTCGGCTAATGCACCGTTTGTCATCCGCGTCCGTGATCTGTGTTTCCAGTCCGTGAAAAAAATATGACCTGTCCTATTTTTTTCACGGACAACGGTTCGCGGACCCATTCAAGTCAAGGGGTCTGTGAAAAAACACACAAGATTGTCATCCACGTTTTTTTCCTATCATTTGCATGGCAAACTAAACTTTTTTTTACTTTCCTTCATGTTTGGAGATCCTCCAAAAATAAAGGAAGACACACGGAAACAAAAACGGACACGGATCACAGAACAACGGAACCCCTTTTTGCGTATCGAAAAAAAATACTGTCGTGTGCATGAGGCCTAACTAATTTTGAGCTAAAAATCTTTTTTTCAATTGGTCTTTGTGACAGAACGGTTCAATATTTTTTAACAAAGGGTTAACGGTTTTTCTAGCTATGTGAGTAGCACTTTTTACTTTCTTGCTGTGCCATAACCCTGATCTCTAAATTACTGAGAGGTCATAAACACTTTCTTAGTAAGATAAGGACTGAGCTTTAGGAGGTCAGAGAGCAGAGATAAGGAGCCGTCAGATCAGCCGGCTGACCGAGAAGAGAGAAAATTCTAATCCCTCTATTAGAGCATCTCAGCCCTGTACAGAAAATAGGGCTCCATATTTGTAATAAAGACCAAACTAAATAATGATTTTTAGCTTGAAATGAGTACAATCCAATAAAAAATAAAATAAAATTGTCCTCAAAGGTGTACATAGCCTTTAAGTAAGTAATTGAAAGTTCCTATCACATTGGTGCGCCCATCCTGTACACACGCCATAGAGCAGATAAACGCAGTGTATAACAGAGGCAGATAGTGGGATCTCCTGGACTAGATTTAGTCACAAGATATTTATTGAGCCCAAACTACAAACGCTTGGGTTTGTAGGCATTAGAAAGCATTTGAGATCATCATCCCACCATGTTCGAAATGAACATCTTTTTCTACTCCATGCTTTCCCAAAGCTGTTTCTTTTTTTTGGCAGGACAAGTATATTTTCATTTTTTATTCCCTTTTATTCAATGTTTTTGGGAGGGAAAGCGGCCAAATATCGTACATTCGGACATTCTGCTATCTCTCCTGATCCGCTCATACATATATGGATGCTCAGCTGGGTTGGACATGCATATGTAGTGAATGGGGGGAAAGCCACTGTCAGATTCCTTTGGCAGCGGTTTAGGCTTTGTTCACAGTTGCGTTGGGAATCCAGCAGGCTAAGCCTGTTTCGGCATAAATACCATCCGTCCACTGGAAAAACAGCGGTATTTGTCCAGCTGAAACCTGCATTTATGCTAGATAAGAGGCCGGATTACCGCCGGACCCATTATAGACAGTGGGGATCCAGCAGCACACGGTTGTATCCGGCAAGGACAGATACAGTGAGCTCTGGTAGTCCTCAGCTGAATAAGGCTACCGAAATTCAAACATAACATCCCCGCTAACAGAAGGATCAGGCAGTTGAATCCAACATGCCCAATCCTTATCTTTCCTGTCATCAGCTGCTGGGGGAGAATCAGGAGGCCCCATACCCATTAGATGGTCAGCCTAACGTTGGGTTCACCTGGTACAGACGTGTGTAGGGCCAGCTTAACGCTTCTGCCTTTCCCGCTGCTTTTTCATTAGACTCCTCTCCTCCAGGAGCCCAATCTTATCTTCTCCTATAGTTTTCTAACGTCTTTGTATTTATCTGTACAGTGAACTACATTTATAACGTGGCACCTTGGTTGACCAGAGTACATTTCTAACCCGGTAACCTCAGGTGGGATCAGTAGTGGGCGGCATTACATGTTACCCCCACAGTTGGGAATTAACCCATGCCTAAAAGATAATACGAGAACTTCCTTGGCATCAAGCCTGGAATTGGTCACATATCTTTCTTAAGATAAAATATCTTTGGCAGAGATCCCAGCAAATACTAATGTTGTGAACGAGAGTTCTCCCCAGGGAGCAGCAGGACGCCACGTATCGGGGCAATCACAGATGGAGGTGAGTCCCAGCTAGGGGGTCTGAGAAGATGCAATGCAGACATGTCATTGGATCCTGCCCTCACTCAGGTCTTCTTACATGGCTGCACCTTTAAATAGGCCCATGCAGTTCCATGACCTGTTTACACAGACAGGCATGTGCAGCTACAAGCGCGCGTGTTCCCCTGGTGAGCTTCCCTCGCCACCCTCTTATTCCCACCAATCCTACATGTAAGGCCTCATGCACACAGCCCTGTGGTCCACAAACCATGGATCCGCAAAACACAAATACTGGCCCGCATCCCGCATTTTCCCTTCTGCAGGTCCCGCAGTCTGTTTCAAATGCAAAATGGACAAGAATAGGACATGTTCTAATTTTTTGTGGGGCAGCAGAACTGATGTGCTCCCCGCATCTTTTGCAGCCCCATTGAAAGGAATGGGTCTGCATCCGATCTGCAAAAAAATGCGGATTGGATGCAGACAGAAATGACGGTCAAGTGCAGGAGCCCTAAGGCATTTAGTGGTGCTGTTTTAGGCTAGGTCTACACGACGACATTAGTCGCGCGACAGATAGGGCACAACTACACTGCAACATTTGTCGCGTGACATTTTGTTGCACCAGTGTCACGTGACAATTTTTATAATGGTAGTCTATGGTGTCGCACTGCCACATGCTGCGACGCGACAGTCGCAGAAAAATCAATCTCGAATGTCGCGTCGGAGCGGCATACATCGTGCGCACGGGAGCACACAGCATCGGGAGCACACATAAATAGGAGAGGGGATCCCACATACTAGCACCCTATGGGAGCTAATAGTGAGAAAAAAAAGGTGAAAAAAATTAAAAACATAAAATAAAATAAAAACACTATATATTAAATGTTTGTTTATAACACCCCCCTTTCCCAATTTTACATATAAAAATATATAAAGAATACAAAACATATTAGGTATTGCAGCATCCAAAAATGTCTAAACTATTAAAATATCAAAAAAAATCCTGTATGGTGAACGCCGTAATGGAAAAGAAATTAAAAACACATCATTCGTGATACGCGATTTTGAACAGTGATCAAAAAGACGTACATACTACAAAAATGGTACAAATTAAAAATACAGTTCATTATGCAAAAAAAAAATGGCCCTCATACAGCTCTGTAGGCCAAAATGTAAAAGAGTTATAGCTGTCAGAATATGGCAATGCTAAGAAAATGCTGATTTTTTTCAAAGGTTTTTATTTTTTTTAAGTAGTAAAACAAAAAAAAATCACATACATGTATGGTGATGTCATAATCATATTGAGCCACGGAATAAGGATGTCGGGTCATTTTTTGCGCACAGTGAACGGAATGATGTTTTTTTTTTTTTCAGTTTTGCGACACAAATAATTTTTTCTCCGTTTTTCAATACAAGACATGGTAAATTAAATGGTGGTATTAAAAAATGCATCGTGTTCCGTAAAAAATAAGCCCTCATATAGCTATGTGACCGGAAAAATAAAAAAATTATGATTATTGGAACGCGGGGAGGAAAAATCCAAAATGCAAAAATGAAAATAGGCCTCGTCTTTAAGGGGTTAAAACACAGGATGATCTTTTTGGTGTTTAATTTTCTGTTCTTCTGACGATCAGAAACGGAAAACTAAACCGTGATGTGAACCCATTAAGGACGCAGGCGAGTTTGGTTTGGTGGTTTTCTTGTTTTTTTTATCTCGACATTTTTTACAAGCTGCATGATGACTTGTTTGTATGTGGGGCAAGTTGTATTTTTATGGCCCCATTTTGGGGTAAATCAGGTGGATTCTGTAAGTTAAAAAAAAAATTGGGTGTGAAAAGAAAATGCAATTCCACTACTGTTTTTAGGGTTTAGTTTTTACAGTGTCCACTACATGGTGATAATGACATTTTAACTTTATTCTGTAGGTCAGTACGATTATGGAGATACCAGATTTATATGTTTTTTGATATTTTTACTAATTTAAAAAAGTAAAATGCCCTTTTTTTTAAAAAAAAATGTCGCCCATAACCCATTTATTTATTTATTATTTTTACATTTTTCTGCTGACGGAGCTGGGCGAGGCTCATTTTTTGTGGGGTAAGCTACAGATTTTATTAATACTGTTTAGGTGTATCCCTAAATATCTGGGACACTTAGAAACATTTTTTGCGGAACGGACATACGGAAATGGAATGCACGCAGAGCAACTTTGTTTTTAGTTTTTTTGGCTGACCCATTGAAACGAATGGTTCCGCATACGGTCCGCAAAAAAAGAACGGAACGGACATGGAAAGAAAACACGTTTGTGTGCATGAGCCCATAGACCGTGCGGATAGTGTAGATCCAGAAAGTGCTCAGAATTCGCAGAACTGATATCGTACAACTTCCGATGGAGCTCACAATCTGCTCGACAACTGTTTGCTCTTTTCCACCTGATCGAAAAAAAAAAATTTGTGGTATTGTCTCGAGGGCTGTATAACATTTCTTAGATGCATGGGGCTGAACAACTTTGGGAACATTTACGAGCTGTAACTAAACAAAGAAGGAAAAATGACTTGTATCCCATGGAAAATGCCGAAGAAAACCCGTTAGACAGCTGTGTATTAGCTACAAGCGCTGAACATGCCGGCTGTGCAGTATGCACCGGGCCTTTACTAAAGAGAGGATCCTTTATTTTTAGAAGAATAAGGCCTCATGCACACGTCAGTATTTTTCTATATCCCGAATTTCGGTCCGTTTTTTGCGGATCCGTTGTTCCTGAAAATGCTTCCGTATGTCATCCGTTTTTTGCGGATCCGCAAAAAACGGAAAAATGTATAAATTTCAATAAGCAAATAAAGTTGTTTGGATTTCTTTGAAAAAAAATTGAAAAAAAAAAAAGTTTCTGTTTGCAGGATTTAATTTCCAGGAACGGAATCCGCATAAAACGGATGACATACGTAATGACATACGAATGTCTTCAGTTTTTTGCGGATCCATTGACTTTGTATTTTACCAGGATCCGATTTTTGCGGAAAAGAATAGGACAAGTTTTATATTTTTTCGGACATGCGGAACGGAACAACGGAAACGGACAGCACACATTGTGCTGTCCGATTTTTTTCAGGACCCATTGAAAATGAATGGGTCCAGATCTGGTCCAGATCTGTTCCGCAAAAAACGGAACAGATCAGGAAAGAAAAAACGGACGTGTGAATGGACCCTAATAGTGATGTTTTTATCGTGTACTTGTGGTGACTACAACTATTAAATTAGATTTGCAGAAATTCTATAACATACACCTCACAGAGCAGGGAAGAAACCCGCGGAATCCCTATTAATGCACAAAACGTGCGTTCAATAAAACAGCGTCTCTCCATTTTTGGTTGGTTCCTGCAATGAGATATGTATTAGGGAACTGCTGTTTATATAATATCTCAGTAGTATACGTTAATAGGTGACGCCACCATGTCTGTCTGTTGTCCCCTTCTCATTGTACAGACTCTTATTAGCAATTCCCATCTACGCAAACCCTACAGTACAGCTTTAACCACTTCCATTGCTTTAGACCTGAATTTTCAAGGTCGGGTGTTAAATAAGTCTCCTTAAAAATTATTCTTACTAGAAAACATTTTTAATATGCCAAATTAACTATGTAAATATAGAATGAGGACCAGCTGAAAAAAACAAACTCATGTAACCGCTTTCTGAGCAGCGTCTGACATCGTGAATATATCCACACAGTTAGGCTAGATCTACACGACGACATTTGTCGCACGACATTTTGTTGCACTAATGTCGCGCGACAATTTTTATAATGGCAGTCTATGGTGTCGCACTGCGACATGCAACATGCTGCGACTGCGACAGTCGCAGAAAATCCATTCGAGATGGATTTTGCTGCGACTGTCGCGTCGCAGTCGCTGCATGTCGCATGTTGCAGTGCGACACCATAGACTTCCATTATAAAAATTGTCGCGCAACAAATGTCGTCGTGTAGATCTAGCCTTACTGGCTGAATGTAGGGAGACCTGCCATTTCAGACAATCTCTATCCAGTGCACACCGGTCCTCAAGGAGGAAAGACTCTATGTGGCAGATCTCAGATCTGGGCAATACCAACTGGGGCAGAATGTAGCTGCACACACTCATACAGTACACACACATACACTCATACAGTACACACACATACACTCATACAGTACACACACATACACTCATACAGTACATACACTCATACAGTATACACACATACACTCATACAGTACACATACACTCATACAATACACACACATACACTCATACATTACACACACATACACTCATACAGTACACACACATACACTCATACAGTACACACACATACACTCATACAGTACACATACACTCATACAGTACACACACATACACTCATACAGTACATACACTCATACAGTACACATACACTCATACAGTACACATACACTCATACAGTACACACACATACACTCATACAGTACACACACATACACTCATACAGTATACGCACATACACTCATACAGTACACATACACTCATACAATACACACACATACACTCATACATTACACACACATACACTCATACAGTACACACACATACACTCATACAGTACACACACATACACTCATACAGTACACATACACTCATACAGTACACACACATACACTCATACAGTACACATACACTCATACAGTACACATACACTCATACAGTACACACACATACACTCATACAGTACACACACATACACTCATACAGTACACATACACTCATACAGTACACACACATACACTCATACAGTACATACACTCATACAGTACACATACACTGATACAGTACACACACATACACTCATACAGTACACACACATACACTCATACAGTACACATACACATACACTCATACAGTACACATACACATACACTCATACACTCACATACACTCATACAGTACACACACATACACTCATACAGTACACATACACTCATACAGTACACATACACTCATACATTACACACACATACACTCATACAGTACACACACTCACATACACTTGTACACACATACTCACTCACACACACACTAGTATATTATAATTCAATAAGAGTATTTCAAAGAGTTTCAGACAATTACTTTAGGAAAACAGAATCTAAATGAGTCACACAACATGTGATATCAGGTTTCCTGGATCTGCAGTTCTGCACAAAAATACAGAGGTGAGGCTGGTAAGGAATTTCCCCCAATAAGGGATAATTGTCATCCACCTCATACGGATTTTTGTCTCCCTCTGGATCAACACGATAGGATTACAATTTGAATCTGATGGAACTGTGCCTTTTTTCTACAATGTCACTAGTAGGTACCGTATATTTATGAAGAGGAAGAACAGAATAAAAAAATATATAACGATAGATAGATACATACATAGATAGATAGAAAACAAAGTTTGCAGACAGCACAGCAGTAGGTAGGTATAAAGGAGTGCCAGCGGCTGTAGAGGCGATCCACCAACCATATAACAAATAAAAAAAACGAACTCCACGGCACTTCCAAAAAAATTTGTGCGTTTATTCACCAAATAGCAGCAACGTTTCCGTTTTCTCAATGGGACCTTTCTCAAGCAGTGACAGCAATATAATGGTGCTCCATACAGATATAAATACATGCCCACATGATAATTGATTATTAAAAACAATTAACAAATGAAAATAAATAATGTGCACATAATAATACATGTAAAGTGACATTCATAATCATTAGATCACACTGTGCCCAATTCATATATAGTAAAGCAAATACAAAGTGTATATATTATATTCCATCATTAAATATATCATGATTAAATAATTAAAACCACATGTGAAGTGCCAAGTGCAAAAAATAAAAACAAGATTAACCAATGAGCAAGGAGGGTTTGTATTAGGCCTATTGCACACGACCGTATGGCTTTTTCAGTGTTTTGCAGTCCGTTTTTCACAGATCCGTTGTTCCGTTTTTTGCTTCCGTTGTGTTTCCGTTTCTGTTTTTCCGTATGGCATATACAGTATACAGTAATTACATAGAAAAAATTGGGCTGGGCATAACATTTTCAATAGATGGTTCCGCAAAAACGGAACGGATACGGAAGACAAACAGAGTAGATTCCGTATGTGTTCAGTTTTTTTTGCGGACCCATTGACTTGAATGGAGCCACATAACGTGATTTGCGGGCAATAATAGGACATGTTCTATCTTTGAACGGAAAAACGGAAATATGGAAACGGAATGCATACAGAGTACATTCTGTTTTTTTTGTGGAACCATTGAAATGAATGGTTCCGTATACGGATCTTATACGGAACACAAAAAAACTCGCAAAAAAAAAACGTTCGTGTGAACTAGGCCTTAACCAGCATTGAAAAATCAGTATGTCCCTGGCATCTCTCATTACAGACTGCGCATGTCAGGGAATTGATCAAAGGGAGAAGCGCTCGATCACGTGACCGTACCCGGTCTGGAGTACAAGTTGAAACGCAAGGAAAAGCGCTCAGAGACACGTGACGCACAAGGCTGGAACGCAAATTGAAGCTGCCGCTTGACAACGCGATCATATTATCGAAGAGGCTTCAGTGCATCCACTCGCCCATTATTTCAGTGTATGACATAATCCAATGTAGATATATTTATTGTATTATAATGACACAAAAGGTCCATGTTATTCAAACCATCAAATAGTACACACTCAAAAGAGTAATATAATAAGGGTAATGGATGGGGAAAAGAGACGCAAAGCAAAACATATTTTAAAAGTAACCACAACTAACCCCCATAATGGAATGGACACCAATGTCCCCCCTCCCCCGTCAAGGATGTTCAACACAAAAGCTCCCGTTAGGTAAATAACGTAAATAAAGATAATGATAAATAAAAAAAATGTGAATAAAAATAATAATGATGATGATAAAAATAAAATATGAAAATGACAGGGACATTATACAAATCAGTAAGTTTTTAGGAGATAGATGGATATAAACCGGTTCATGTTTCCTAAGACTTTTACAGTCAGAGGCTTCACAAACATGGCGACATACGTGTTTACACCCTAGAAAACTGGAAAAAGTCCACAGATTTTCTGTACGCTAGCTGACCCCGATATCCATGTTCCCTGGTCAGTCGTATCGTCGGCACATGCGTGCTCTGCCCAGCTTCTCCGCGGGGTTAGTGCCAGTTTCTCTTTGTTTGTATTTAGAAAACTGTTATGTGTGCGCTGGCCTTTATAAATAGAAGAACACAACATGGAAAGACGCGAATGCTGCTGCAGCTACTTTGCTGGCTGTGAATTTAACACATCCAATTATAACGAGAGAAGCCAGCATGCCTGGGCATCATTCTTCACGGGTTGGAAGGCCTGAGAGTTGGGCTGTCAGTAGCTCGAGCAGGAGGGGACGGCGAACATATGGCATACGCATCAAATGATATTGCTGTGTGTAATGCTAACAATCCTGCAGAGCATGTGACGTCCCCTCCTGCCCTCCTGCACGCTGCTTCATTAAACGTTGTGCGGTTTGATGCGAAGCAGGATTGTAAATACAGGGCGAGTATACAGCTGGCGCAGGGCGACTGATCTGTATGGAGAAGAGTGTAAGTCGTACCATAGGAAAGAGCTTCCCACCGTGCCCCTCTGCACCGCTCTGGGGGGCTGCTTGCCGATGGAGTAAGGTAGGAGTGTCGAATACTTTGGCACGGCTTTAACGTTTTACTGAGGTCATCTTTTCTGCCTTTTATTGCTCGGTGTCAATTATTTTTGGTTCTGTCGGGTGATCTACCTGACCTTACATGCCTCATAAAAATTTGGGAAGCCTTTTACGGTTGGGCGGCATCTACTTGCCCGTACCAAGGTCACTAAGGACAGGAGAAAAATAACTTATGTACGTTATAAGAATCCAGAGCCTCTCCCTCTACCCTACAGAAAAGATTGTTTGCTATAAGGGTCATTTTCTATAATTACTTGGGAAGACGAGGAATTCTCTCCCCAGGACTAGGAGTGAAGTCATACAGCAGTTTCGAACATGAGAATGAATGGATCTGTAATTCTGTATATCAGGTGACATGCATGACATCTGTATACATTCTTCTGTGGAAGAGCAATGTGCGGATTCATTGCATTATTGTAAGTGTTGCTTTATATAGATACATTTTGTACAAAAATGTCTCTATGGATTTCATGTCTCTATGGATTTCTCCCTATAGACCCTCAGTGCTTATGTCTGCATTGATGGCAGTGCCCTTCCTATCAGAAACATGCCCACTTTACGAGCCCCTGCCTCATGTATACATCCAGTACAGACAGCTGCAGGCACTGAATCCGTGTCTTACAACGCAGGGGCCACATGCCCGACGACCCTCTCACGGGGTGTTACATCTATACAGACTGGTCAGGGTCCAGCACTGTTTTTTAGTCTTTGAAAATGCTCACATTATTCTGCATGGAAAATGTATAAAAGGTTTGTAAGACCATTCGGTAATTAAATGTAACGCTGTAAACAACGCACAATAAACCAAACATTTTACATGTTTGCAAATAAAAAAAAATATAAAAATATATTATAATGGCCCTTAGAATGATACTGTAAATAGAAAAAAGTCTTCTGGCGATTAGGACGTTAAATTGTGTATATTTGTGTATATGGGGCAATTTGTCTAATGTTTCACGTTTGTAGCAAACATTATATCAAAAAGTTATTGCAGCCATATAAGTAAGGGGACTTTCAGGGTCCATTGCCGGAACTGCCTGCCGGATCCGGAAATCTGTATGCAAACGGATATCACTTGTTTCCGGATCTGTCTGACAAATGCATTGTACATACCGGATCCGTCTCTCCAGTGTCATCCGGAAAAAGGTATTCGGTATTAATTTTTTTTCACATTTTTAAAGGTCTGCACATGCGCAGACCAGAAAACCGGATCAGTCAATGCGGCAATTTCATGAACACTTGGTACCGGATCTGGCATTAATACATTTCAATGAAAATTCAGCAAGTGTTCTGGAATTTTGGCCGGAGAAAATACTGCAGCTGCTATATTTTCTCCGGCCAAATACCGTAAAAGGGACGGAACTGAAGACATCCTGATGTATACTGAACGGATTGCTCTCCATTCAGAATGCATTAGGATAAAACTGATGCGTTTTTTCCAGGTATTGAGCCCCTAGGACAGAACTCAATACTGGAAAACTTTAACGCTAGTGTGAAAGTAGCCTAATACAATCTGACAGTCACCCGGAACGGGGCCGTGTCCACCTCAGGTCCAGATGCTTGGTGTTACCTGCATGCTGGGAACAGTTCAGTAAAGTTCAACATTTTTTTAGATGTCTGCAGTTGTATCTTTTCTTTTCTGAAATATTCAGGCACAACTAAATTCAGCCAAAAACATGCTGGAAATGCGAAAATAGTACACTCTAAGGGCATCTTATCAGGGTCTGCCAATGTTCTATAGTAATTTTATATACAGGTAAAACCTGAAAAATTTGAATATTGTGCAAAGTTCATTTATTTCAGTAATGCAACTTAAAATATGAAACTAGCATATGAGACTCATTACAGGCAAAGTGAGATATTTCAAGCCTTTGTTATTATTTGGATGATTTTGGCTTACAGATTATGAAACCCCAAGGTCACAATCTCAGGTCCCCTTTGCTCAGGGGGTACGGGTTAATTAGCTGACTAGAGGGCGACACTTTGAGCCGAGAATATTCAACCTTTTCACAATATTCTAATATTACGGTAAGTTGCATTACTGAAATAAATGAAGTTTTGCACGATATTCTAATTTATAGCTGTGTTAGTAAATAAGAATAGTTTATTTTATTTATTTTGTTGAAACTGAAACTAAATGACAAGTCACAGACAGGACAACTTCAGGGGACATTATAATTATAAAGCAATCTTGTCATTGAAGCTACACAGGTTCTTGATATTTGTTCCTATTTGTTTTCTTTTACTAGTGATGTATGACTTTATCTTGGAATATAAAATACTAAAAAGAAAGGCAATGAGGGCAATAACAAAAGTGCTAATTTATGTATGTAAGAATACATATTTCTATGAAACAGTACGAAACCAACTGGTGCAGATGTACGCCACAACAGCCATACGTTTGGTCCATAGAAACCTATGAGTGCATCACAGGACACATTTGCCCATTTTTCCCCTAACCAAGCACATGCTCAAGACATCGCTCATACACGTGGTGTGAATAGAGACTGATACTAAGGCCTTGTTCACACTTCTGCGTCTATTTGACGTATGTGGAAAATCCCTCTGTGTTTCATCTGTCAGGTATCTGTGTTTGGTCCGTGTGTCCATTTTTGCCCTCCGCGTGTCATGTGTATTCCATGGAAGCGGCTCAGCAGAAAATTATTTTCCACAGCATCTCTTACAAATGGTCCGTGAAAAACCACTGACAGAACACTGATGCCATCCAGTGTTTTTTCACAGACCCATAGACTTTGATCGGTGTGTTTGGTCTGTATCGTGGACAAAAGTATTGCATGTCTCCGTGGTTTCTCCAATGATGTGTGAACAAAGGGTCCTCCTTGAGCAGCACACATCTGTGATTCACTGTGTGAACGAGGCCTAAATCTTCTATTCCCAGTCACTTTCAAATTAGAACACTCTTGTGTGAAGTTGGTAATTACCCTTAAAAGGACACTTTTCCTGTGGTTTCGTTTTTCTCCATTTGCTTTGCAGTTGAAAATAATTTCCTTTCCATGTAGGGAAATACGTGACAGAAAGTCCAGAAGCCTCCCTGCCCCCAAGATTACTACTTAATGTCACATATCTTCAGAACCAAGAACATTTACCATTTCATGTCTTATATGTAAGACACAGGTTTAGTGCTCCTTTAAAGGGGTAATTCCAGGGTTTTACTATTGATAATCCGCTCCTCCGCCAATCAGCTGTTCTGCAGGAGCTCTGGGGCTGTGAGTCAGCACTGGAAATCCATCCATTGTATAGAGGACGGAGCTGGTTACTGCAGCACTGCTCCCACTGAAGTGAATGGGAACGGTGCTGCAGTAACCAGTTCTGACCACCGCACAATGGACAGAGCCGTGTAATACCGCCACCGACATCCAGGGCTGGTACTACTTCTGAACAGCTGATTGGTGGAGGTGTGTGGTGTCAGACCCCCACTAATCAGATACTGAAGGCCTACCCAGAGAACATCTGGAATACCCCTTTAATGTTATGTAATGAAAGGCTATTCAATCATTCCTGGATATCATGTTGGTACGAAGTGAAAACTAGCATTTGATAATCCTTGATGCATAGGACAGAGGTGGATATACACAGTAAGGACTCATGCACACGACCGTTGTTTTGCGGTCCGTTTTTCATGGATCCGTTGTTCCGCATCAGTTTTTTTTTCCTCTGATTTAAGTCCTCTTCCGTTCCATTATTGCACAAAACATATCCATACGAGTTCAGCATTTGATCAGTTTTTTTTCTCTCTGATTTAAGTCCTCTTCCGTTCCATTATTGCACAAAACATATCCATATGAGTTCAGCATTTGATCAGTTTTTTTGCGGATAGGAAACGGAAACAGGAACTTATGAATCACCAAACACATGAGCAATATAGGCTGGACATAGCATTTCTACAGTATGGATCCGCAAAATACGGATGAAATACGGATGTGTTCCGTGTGCTCTCCGTATTTTTTTGCGGACCCATTGACTTGAATGGGGCCTTGGACCGTGATTTGCGGACAATAATAGGACATGCACTACTTTTTTGTGGAACAGAAATATGGAAACGGAATGCACACGGAGTACCTTCCGTTGTTTTTGTGGACCCATTGAAGTGAATGGTTCCGCATACAGTCCACAAAAAAAAAGGAACGGAAGCGGAAAGAAAATAAGTTCGTGTGCATGAGCCCTAAGTGTACAATCAGTAGTAAATACAAGTGTATGTCACACAATTAGTATTGGGCTACATGCATACGAACGTTGTTTGTTTCCATGTCCGTTCTGTTTTTTTTGGCGGATAGGATGCAAACCCATTCATTTCAATGGGTCCGCAAAAAATGCGGACAGCACACCGTGTGCTGTCCGCATCAGTATGTCCGTTCTGTAGCCCCGCAAAAAAAAATTGAACATGTCCTATTCTTGTCCGTTTTAGGCATTGTTACAATGGATCTGCAAAAAAAAAAACAGATGGCATACGGATCCCCAAAACATATACAGTCGTGTGCATGTAGCCTTAGGCAGAACTTGGCATATCAATAAAAATATCATTATTGAGACCTAATGATAATAATACAAATAATATTAAAAAAGAGTCCCTCAGTAAAAAAAACAACAGGACGGCATATATATAGTATTACATTAATAGTGTACTGCTGGTATAACCCTGATGTGTATGACGTATTATACAGTCATGTGCATTGGCGCAGTAGCTAAATGGGGCTATAGAACATACCAACAGATAACAACACCTAATGTAAAGCACAACGAGGTGACGCCCTCTGCACGGTCCCTTACATGGGTTGGTACTGTTGCTGTTATCTGTTGGTGACGGGGGGGGAGATTTATCAAACTGGTGAAAAGGAAAACTGGCTTAGCAGCCCATAGCAACCAGTCAGATTCCAAATTTTACTATGGGCCGTTTTCCTTTACACCAGTTTGATAGTGTCATACATATCGGGGTTCATGCTAACAGTAAGCTATTGTTATAAACTTTTGGATATTTATAGCCATATAATAATGTCTTCTTCTTCTCCTTTTTTTGACTGTGGGAATCTTGGTATTGTTTATTGTATTATTTTAACAGCTGTCCGACATGTACAATATGTGACTCTATACTACAGCTTTCTAGTATTTTGCTGTAGTAGGTTTGTATTGCTATAGTAAGGCTTCATGCACACGACCGTATGTCAGCAAAAAATACAGTTGACATCCGTGTGCATTCCGTATTTTGCGGAACAGAACAGCTGGCCCCTAATAGAACAGTCCTATCCTTGCCCGTAATGCCGACAATAATAGGACATGTTCTATTTTTTTGCGGAACGGAAATACAGACATACGGAAACGGAATGCACATGGAGTAAATTCCGTTTTTTTTTTGCAGACCCATTGAAATAAATGGTTCCGCAAAAAGAAAAAGGAACGGACACGGAGGGAAAATTTGTGTGCAAGAGGCCTGATCCTCAGTGTAGGTTTTGTAGGTGTAACATCTATAATCTACGGCATTCTGTAACCTGAATCTATGTGTATATAATCGCCAAACTAGATCATATGTTCGCTGAGTCCTGTCGGTGCAATGCCCACAATTCTAAGACCGTCACAGTCATGACAGATCAGTCAACAGATCGTATTAATTGCTATGGGACTGATTCACAAGTGCCTCCATCATCAGTGCTGCCATGGTTGTTGTTTTTTGATATAATTGAGGTCGGTGGTGTTGGATCTAAAAAAATAAAAAATAAAAAAAATATAGGTTCACCTCATTTGCAAATCACAGAAAATAAGTGAATCCACATTTATTGAACAGGGAGGTCTTGTTTAACTATGTCTACTCTACGAAGCACCCCTGTAACCGCGCCTTCACATGCAGAAGAATTTTCTTTGGCTGAATATTAGCTCCATTCATCTGAATGGGGTGTTTGGAAATCTGTGTTCTTGCTGCCAAAAAAACTCCATTCAAGTGAACGGAACTGATTTTGCTGCGTGTGAAGGCGTCCTAAATCTCTCCGGGGTGAGTCTGGCAGCTTTCCTGCTACTGCTGGGATCTTACTGTACTGGCATTGATAAACTAGTCTAAGGCTGAGTTCACACTGCGTTTTTCCCATCTGTTTAACGTATACGTTTTTTTAGTGGACTGCAGGATACAAGAACACATTGTGCTGCGTTTTTGTATCCTTTTTTTTCTAACATATACGTCAAAGGGAGGCATAAAACGTGCTGTGAGCCCAGCCTTATGTGCAGCAGTGATCAGCCAAGCATGGATAATTGCAGAAATGCACTGTAGACATGTTCCGCACATTGCAAACTATGCCCATGTGTTACAGCCCAGGTCAGAGTAATACTGGAACACAGTACTAGCACGCCGAGAACTCTGTGGTATACCGTGCATAGCTTATTTTTTATATTTATGAATAAGTGGAGAGGTAAACGCCATCTACATTACAGCACTTATCATTTAATGTCTGCAAATATTTCTCATGATGGGCGTGAATAGCTTGCGTGCCCTCTTAAGGTCTTTCCTCCAGAATTTTGGAGTATTTTGAAGGAAAACTGGTAAAAACTGAGTGATCTCTATAGTAGACTCTGACTGTGCAATGCTCTGCGGAGCACCTCTCCTAGACACGAGTGGACCTATGAACACTATCTCTCTAATGACCAGTGTCTGAGCTGCACACATACCAAGCAGTGGCCCAAATATGTGTGTAATGGCTCTGGATGAACGCTCAGGACCTGCATTAGGATGGGGGTGGGGGGGGGGGGGGGGCACGTTCATGCATCTCTCAAGTACTGCCAGAATATTATTATTTTTTCATTATGACTAAAGACTGGGAGAAGGGATTTATTCAGGGAATGTGAATTCATTCATATAGATTTATAAAATACTTAAAAAAAATCTCATTTGATAATTTTTCTTTTTTTACATGGCATAAATATGTCTTAGTTTGATGGTTTTGTTTCTCCGCTGTTGCTGTGACACAGTATACTAAGATTGGTTTACTCTGCGCCAGAATATTGTGCTTGCGATGTTTTTCATTTATGCTAGATTTATGACCAATATGTATTTGGGTTGTTAAATGTATTTAAATCTGTGATGTCGTGAAGGGCAGATGTGCCACAAAAATCACTGTATGTGCCACAATGCTCCATAGGGCTTTATACTAATAGAATGTTACACCACTTTTGTGCTAGTATAGTTTTTGGCAAAATATGTTTTAAAAACTTGTTGTGAAATTTATCAAAACTGGTGCAATGGAAAACGGACTTGCCCATAGAAAGCAATCCGATTGATCCCTTCATTTTCCTAAGGAGCTCTGAAAAATTAAAGGTAGAGTCTGAATGGTTGTTATGGGCAACTGACAGTTTTCCTTTGCCTCAGTTTTGATAAATATCCTCCTAAGGCCTCGTGCCTCATGCACACGACCGTTCTGTTTTTTGCAGTCCGCAAACCGTGGATCTGCAAAAAACAGAAGCCCATTGTAGACGTGCCTATTCTTGTCTGCAAAACGGACAAGGATAGGACAGGCTATATTTCTTTTGCGGGGCCTCGGAACGGAGCAACGGATGCGGACAGCACACGGAGTGCAGTCCGCATCTTTTGCGGCCCTATTGAAGGGAATGGGTCCACACCCGAGCTGAAATAACTGCGGCTCGGATGCGGACCCGAAAAACGGTCGTGTGCAGGAGGCCTTAGACTACGACAAAACAAGGTGCAAAACAGGACTAGGCAAAAATTTGGCGTAAAAGTTGTCTAAAAAACCCTTGTGTCTAGCATGTCGTAAATAAAACAAAAGTGTGTCGCATACACTTGAGATATTTGGCGCAGCGAGCGTGCACCACAAATTCTGGCACAAATCAAGACATTTTCCAGGCGGAATGACATCTATATATCTCAATGTAAAAGTAAAGCTCTTGTTCTGATCACAATTGACTGTTCAGTCAGTGTAAACTCTGGCACCTTTATAACGGTATATCTGTATTCACTAAAGGGGTTGTCTCATCATAGACAATGGGGGCATATCGCCAGCGGTGGGACCCACATCTGTATAGAGGACAGAGCCCTGCAAGGTGGTGGCTGGAGGACTCCGGTCAGGCCACTACCAAGCCGGCTCCCAATAGAAGAGAATGGGAGCGTACCGAGCATGCGCGGCCCCCGCTCCCATTCATTTCTATGGAGCCGACAGAAATAGCCGAGCCAGCGCTCGGTTATTTTTGCCGTCCCCACGGAAAATGAATGGAGGGCGGCTGTGCATGAGCAGTGCGCCCTCCTTCACTTGCGGGGCTCTGTACTCGATATAGCCTATATCCTAGCGATATGCCCCCATTATCCATGATGAGACAACCCCTTTAACATGAACTACTTGTATTGCCCATGTAATAACTATTGTGGAGCATCTATTCTTATGACAGTGTGTTGTGCCATTCCTTTAATATTCCTGCTAGAAGTTATGAATTAAAGTGAATGAGTTCTCATGGAATAAGACAAATTCAAATACGTAAATATCACTTTATTATAAATATATTCCCAAATACCTTTTATTAGTAATAATGGCTTTGTCTGGGGAGCAATCATCAGGGAAAGCAAAATGGCCGCCGTCCTAATAGTGTGCACAAAACCTGTCCTAATCACACAGGAGGACAAGTTACTTGAGAGCACTGAGCTATAGAGCTGCCTCATCCTCCTCTCTGCTCTGCTTGTGAGGGATTATGATCCTGAATTCAGCTGATAAAATCTTCAGCTGAATATCTGTAGGAATGGAGATCATGAGAAGACATGAATTACAGAGGTGGGAATGTGGATAATGAGCAGCACTTGTATGCAGCCTCCATTACTACAGTCTGTCCTGTCTGTCCTCTGTGTACTTCATGTCTCCTCATGGACTCCATTCACACAGAGATTTAGCTGAAGATCTTTTCAGCTGTATTTAGGATCATAATCCCTGACAAGTAGAGAGGAGGACGAGGCAGCTTTTTAGCTCAGTGTTCTGCAGTAACTAGTCCTCCTGTGTGATTAGGACAGGTTTTGTGTGTACTGATAGGACGGCAGCCATTTTATTTCCCCTGATAATTGCTCCCCAGACAACATGAGCCATTAAAACTAATGAAAAGTATTTGGGAATATATTTGGAATAAAGTAATATTTAAGTATTTTAATGTTCTTAAATCCTGGAGAACCCCTTTAATTGCTGGCAATTTGCAATGAAGGTCCCAATGGGTGTTACCAGTTGGGGTGTGTCCCTCCACAGTGACACTGGCAGCACTGATTTGATAATGTCAGGCTGTGCAGAGACACATCCCTCATCTGGATCTTCATTGCAGACTAGTAATTCATTCATAACTTCTAGCAGGAATAATTAAAGAATGGCACAGCATTAGATGTCACAGTTATTACATGGGGAATGCAAGTAGTTACTGCAACAGACATGTCAGGAGAGGTGAGGGGTCCTCTTTAACCCCTACCCCGTATGCATTTTGGATCTTAGTGAGCAAACACTTTTTTTTTCAATTTTTTCATTGTCATGTTTCAAGAGCTATAACTTTTTTATTTTTCCATCTATGTATCCTTATAAGGGCTGATTTTTGGCGGGAAAAGTTGTAGTTTTTAATGGCACCCCTTTCGGGTTCACATAACTTACTGATTACCTTTTGTTAACTATTTCTGGGGGGATGGGAAAATGCAGCAATACTGTTAGAGTTTTAATGTGATACATTTTAGGTGATAATTTTTCTGCATAAATAACATGATGACTATATTCTCTGGGTCAGTACGATTACAGCAATGCCAAATACATATTATTTGTTATGTTTTACTACTTTGGTACAATTTTTACCCTTTTTTTAATAAAAAGAAAATGTTTTTGCATTGCCACCTCCCAAGACCTCCCAAGGGCCTTGATTTTTGCTGGATGACCTGTACTTTACATTGGCATCATTTTGAAGTACATAACACTTTTAGAGAACGTCATTTCGGACACGTCAACACCAAATATTTATTTTTGTGTTTTTTTCCTATAGAATATTTTTTTTTTAAAGGTATATTTTTTAACTTATTTAATATTTTTTTTAACCATTTACATTGCAGGTAGGCCTTGGGCCTTCACTAGGCTTTAGGCTTCCATGCAATGACATCGGCATTCTGCATTCTTATTTGCAGGGTACTGATAGGAGACCGAGGGGAGTTCCCTCCCTCTAAACCCCTTAGATGCTGTGGTCGCTATTAACTGTGGCATCTAAAGGGTTAAATGGCCCAGCTCTCGCGTGAGAACCGAGCCCCTGTTCTCCGCTGCATGGAATACCTGCGTATTTCTTCTTCTATGCAACGGTAGAAAGCCGAATCTCTAAGAATAAAGACCATTAATGACTGCCGTGGAAACCCGTAACTACGGTCATTATGGGGTTAAAGTACATTTTACCCCAATTGCATGTTTCCTTTTTTATTTACAACATCCTCTGTCTTGCATCTGTGGCTGTCCTGCTCCAATTTCAGATCCTTTCCATTATAACATTATTTTAGGGAGCCAGTATAAGAAAAGCTTGTCCCCAAAATGGTGCTCAGACAGTCCTGATGCACACCCCAGTATCTCAGGAGAGTTTGTCTATACATTTATGCATTTTTAAAGTTCAACAGAACTCGGTATTAGATTGTGTTGCTTTTGTTTTATAAGCTGTCATCCTTTGGAGTCTCAGCTTCTTTTCCAGCTGTTACAGATAGTTACATAGTTGCACACTGACATTGCATGGCAGTCATGATGGTGAAAATGATCACTCTTTTAAGTCAGATTAAAGCCCCCGGTGTCAACAAATTGAATGTGAGCTCTTTGTCCCTATGGTCATGTATGTCTGGTACGTCTCTATCCTTGTATCATAGCCTTAGTTTGCATTTTCTACAATAAGTGGTAAGATAAGATTTCAGAAAGTTGCAGTGTGGTGGGGTGAGTGCTCGCTGCTGGCTTTCTATTAGCGCAGGTGCAGCTTGTTTTTCAAATTTAATCGTCTCATCGCCTCCCTCACCAGCATTACTCACTTAATCCCAGAGTCTTGAGACTTTAGCACCACAGAATCCTAAACAAACTGTTCACACCCCTTAATACATTGAGTTAAAAACAGTTGTGAAACCAAGCAGTGAAAGGAGCGAACGAAATACAGAAGCCATTGGTACTTGACATAGAAAATGTCATTCTGGCTGGTGGTGACCACAATAGAACGAGGAGACAACAAGGCATTTCGGCTGCTAAAATTAGTCAACTTCGATCAGACGAACCGCATAAATATCCATCTACTGGTGCAAAACTTCTTCACTCTTTAGTTTACCAGCAGAGGACAACATTTTTACAACCACATTAAAAAATATATATATATTAATTTCACGGTTTTCTGAATTAAAAAAACCTTTATTAGGGAAATTCAATTTTTTTTAATTCTGTAACAGAATATTATTAAACTGTATATTTACACATTTTATTTTCCAGTGTATCCCAATTTCTGGAGACGAATCCTTTTCCTGTCAACGGCCCACTAGGCAGTGGAACAGCAAACCCTCTCCTGCCGTCCCCTGCCAGTCTACAGCTCGCTCAGCTGCAGGCTCAGCTCACCCTGCAAAGGCTAAAATTGGCGCACAGTGCAGTGACCAACAACACAGCTGCTACAGTCCTGAACCAAGTCCTCTCCAAGGTGGCTATGTCACAGCCACTGTTTAATCCACTGAGAAATGCTACCATGATCGGTGCACATGGACCAGCTGGAATGGCTTCTCTAGGCTCCACCATTCACAATGCCAGATTTCCTTCACCTGGATTGCCGTTTTCTGCTCAAAATCCAGTTATGCCACCAAAGCACTCTCAGAATCCAAACCAAAACTCTATGCATCCTTTTGGAAAATCCATGGGTGGAAACAGGCCTGATGGATTCCACCTTGGGCCTCAAGCAATCACTTCTGAGATGGATCAGTCTTCTTATCATGGCTTCGCTTGTGGGTCAGAAGAGGCATCGGATGCTTGTTACCCTTCTAAACATAATAACCAATCTGGATTTAAAAATCAGTATTTTGATAAACATGGGCCGCATCACTCCATGAGCACTAAAAAAGATGTCAGTCAGGGGGGTCAAGCCTTGCCATCAAACAACCAGTGGGAATCTTCTCGTCAGTGGCCATCACACAACCAGCATTATGAGGCCAGAAGTGACCTGTACAACCCAGAAGAGCCAACTCCTGATACTAAATTTAGCCCCTCAAATTCTCCAGCTTTCCACCGACATAACAACGGAAAAATCAACACATGTGTTTCGTCTCTGAAGAACCTAAAGCCACATGAACTGAATGATTTACATGGTATAACGCCTGTGCACCTACCACATACATGTATAGTGTGTGACAAAAAGATCTTCACCATAAAGGTAAGCAACTGTACAGCATGGGGCCCGTTATATGAAATAATAGATAATGATCCATGTTTAGCATTGCTATTAGGGAAAGGCACTTTGGAATGCATTATAAAGCAAAATATCCATCAGAAAATCCCGTTCATTTCCACGGGTTTTGAAATACGGCAATCGGCACATTTTTGTGTCAATTTATATTTCTAAATTTGTTTTGTCTTCATGGATTGAAAAATTGCTATGTGCTGCGTTTTTAATTCTGGTTGCAAAAAATAAGTTATTTTCTTTTTTTACGCTACTGAAGATCAGTGGAAGACTGGACTTGTAATGATCAGGTTTCCTTTTTTACGATTGTCTAGAAAAACATACACTGATTGGGGGAAGTTATTCTTTCTTCTGTGGATGAGATTTTATCTCCAGTAAAGTCCTGCAGCCGCCACAGACACTTTGTACAGAAGCAGCTGTTCGGTGTGGAGAGCAGTGACCTGGACTTGGGGCGCCTTCACACGCGGAAGATTTTGTTGTAGACATTTTCTAGGACTTAAAATCAGTTCCATTCACCTGAATGAGGCTTGAAGAAATCCATGTGCGTGCCGCCAAAGCAAACCTATTCAAAGAAATGAAATTTCTGCAACAAAATACTAAAAGGGGGGATCTTTTTAACTTGGCGTCCCCCTGATGTAACAGTCTGTGAGTGGGGCGTGAGAGAGGCAGTGAGCCGAGTCTGAGGCACGGCTTCACAGGCAGCCTGTCAGAATCCCGTAGACTACACTAGTATTCTATTGCAGTCTCTGGCACAAGTGGTCAGAAGATCGTTCAAGATTGTTTACTCCCCTAAGGGGACAAAAAATTGCAGTAAATAAGATTTATATTATAAAAAATAAACAAAAATATAAAAATAAAAAAATCACCTCCTTTTCCTAATTTTACATATACAAATAAGCTAAAAAAAAGTAAGCATAATTTGTATTGCCGTATCCAAAAATGTGTATTAAAATATAAAAATAATTTCCCTGCGCGGTGAATGCTGTAACAAAACAGCAATTGTTTTGATCACTTTGTCTCTGCCAAAAACTTGAATACAAAATGGTCAAAAAGTACCAATAAAAACAATCAAATGGTACCATGGACTAGAGCTCATCCCACAAAAAAACAAGCTCTCACACAGTTTGGTAAACAGAAATCTTAAAAAGTTATGGGTGTCCAAATATGGATGGCAATACAACAAAAAAAATTTAAAGCTTTTTATTTTTTAAGTACTAAAACATAATAAAAACAATATAAATTGGTGTTGCTGTAATTATACTGACCCACAGAAAATGCTTGTCATGTCACTCATAAAAACAAAACCTGTAAAATCAATATTTTTTCCTGTTTTTCAATACCAGATAAAAGTGATTTAACTGATGCTATTAAAAAATACAACTTTTCCCACAAAAAATAAGCCCTTACAAGGCCTCATGCACACAACTATGTGCCGGCCCTGCCCGTGCTGCAGACCGCAAATTGAGGTCTGCAATGCATGGGCACTGATCTGCATCCGACGGTCCACACTACAATAAGTAGTGCATGCACTACTTTTTTGCGGTGCGGAGGCACAGACAGAAAACCCATGGAAGCACTCTGTAGTGCTTCCATGTGCTTCCACTCTGTGCCCCCATTCCGCACCACACTGTACATTCCGGATTGCGGACCTATTCAAGTCAATGGGTTACGGCATGGAGCAGTCGTGTGCATGAGGCCTAAGGCTGGGTAAACAGAAAAGTAAAAAAAGTTATGGGTCTTGGAATGCAGGGAGGAGAAAACGAAAATGTCTTATTTTACACAAGCAATACGGAATGACCCAGGGTCTGTTCGGGGAAAAAACAATGGTTTTTCAGCATAGATACAGTTTATAAAGCGTTTTTCACACTCCTAAAGAGAAAATGAAGAATAAGCCCTCTTGCACATGAATGTTGTGTGCCGTGGCCGTATTGCGGCCCGCATATGGCGGGTCCGCGATACATGGGCACTCCGCATCACGGATGAGGACCCATTCACTTGAATGGGTCCACAATGACGGAAATGCGGAATGGAAGCATGGATCGGAACCCCACGGAAGCACTCCGTAGTGTTTCTGTCTGTGCCTCCGCACCGCAAAAAAATAGAACTCGTTCTATATTTTCTTGCGGTGCGGACAGATCACGGACCCATTCAAGTTGAATGGCGGTCCCCAATGCACGGAATGGATGCACAACGTTCGTGTGCAAGAGGCCTAACACTCAGCATCTCCTCGCAACCATCAGTGAAAAACACATTGCTTCCAGATGCCTTCCATTGGTCACGCACACTCCATTCCTTTCTATGCTATCTGTTCACAACACGCATCGCATCCAGACAGAAAACTTGCTTATGTGGAAGAAGTCTAAGGTCCCTTTCACACGAGCGAGTTTTCCGCGTGGGTGCAATGCGTGATGCGAACGCATTGAGCCTGCACTGAATCCGGACCCATACATTTCAATGGGGCTGTGTACATGAGCGTTGTTTTTCATGCATCAGTTCTGCGTTGCATGAAAATCGCAGCATGTTCTATATTCTGCGTTTTTCACACACCGCTGGCCCTATAGAAGTGAATGGGGCAGAGTGAAAAACGCATCTCATCCGCAAGCAAGTACGGATGCAATGCGTTTTTCACTGATGGTTGCTAAGAGATGTGGTTTGTAAACATTTCGTTTTTTATCATGCGTGTGAAAAACACATCAATGCGCATTTCACCCGCACAAAAAAAACGGAACCACTGAACGCAATCGCAGACAAGACTGACTGAAATTGCTTGCGAATTGGTGCAAGTTTTCCCGAACGCATCCGGACCTAATACCTATTGTTCGTGTGCAAGAGGCCTAAAGGTGGGAGAAGGGGGTGGGGAAGATCTGTGAGGCCTCATGCACAGGGCTGTTGTTCCGTGCACGGGCAACATGCGTGCGGCAGCCGGAACGGATCCGTCCGCACCGTAAAAATATAGCACATGTTCTGTTTTTTTGTGGTGCGGAGTCACGGACAGAAACACCACGGAAGCACTCCATAGTGCTTCCATGGGCTTCCGATCCATGCTTCCGTACCGCATCTCCCGAATTGCAGACCCATTCAAGTGGATGGGTCCACATTTGTAATGCTAGGAGCACATGGCCAGTGCCCGTGTATTGCGGACCCTCTGTATGCGGGCCGCAATACGGCCACGGCTGGGCAACGGCGTGTGCATGAGGGCTGAAGGAAAGCATACTTACCTGCTCTCGGTATCAAAACTGCAGTTTACATCCTGGGAATGCAGCTGAGGCCTGGGAGAAAACTAGCGGGGAGCCAGCACCAATAAGCAGGTAAGTATGCTTCCATTCACACGTCTGCCCAAGGGGGACCCCTTTAAGGGCTCATGCACACAACCGTATGCATTTTGCTGTCCGCAAAAAAGGATCCGCAAAAAATACGGGTGACATCCTTGTGCAGTCTGTATTTTTTGTGGAACTATCCTTGTCTGTAATGCGGACAAAAATAGGACATGTTCTGTTTTTTTGCAGAACAGAAATACGGACATACGAAAATGGAATGCACACGGAGTAACTTAAGTTTTTTGAAGACCCACTGAAATGAATGGTTCTGCATAATGTCCGCAAAAAAAAAAACTGAAAGAAAATACGTTTGTGTGCATGAGCCGTAAGAGGTTAAGCCCTCTACTCCAGAATTCTGGTTTCAAAAAGTTGCAAAGTAGGGCTTTGCAAGTTTTTGAGCTTATTTGCACAAATATTCTGCAACATTTTGCACTTTACACCACTCACTCCATTTTTGTGCACAAATTTCTTCAATGGAGACTTTTTCTCTCATAATAAATTCTCCCCAAAGAATGCTTGTGCAGGGAGATGAGAGGTGGACTGAAATTTGCTGTAGGATTTATTTCATGAATGATCTGATTTATTGTGGTTTAGAAACTGGGAAACAAGGTAACTTTTAACACATCTGTAAGGATGGGTTCGCACTAGCGTTATGCCATTTATAACGAAATATACCGGAATGGCCAGACGGAATGCA